>NW_016808764.1:2727052-2729095 GCF_001698545.2 Rhinopithecus bieti
TTTGAGACGGAGTCTTGCTCTGTCGCCCGGGCTGGAGTGCAGTGGCCGGATCTCAGCTCACTGCAAGCTCCGCCTCCCGGGTTCACGCCATTCTCCTGGCTCAGCCTCCCGAGTAGCTGGGACTACAGGCGCCCGCCACCTCGCCCGGCTAGTTTTTTGTATTTTTAGTAGAGACGGGGTTTCACCGGGTTAGCCAGGATGGTCTTGATCTCCTGACCTCGTGATCCGCCCGTCTCGGCCTCCCAAAGTGCTGGGATTACAGGCTTGAGCCACCGCGCCTGGCTATGCAAGACTTTTAAGTGAGTCATTCTTTGTAAGGCATAGTTTGAAAATATCTGGCAGTGTATGGGCTAATGTTTCATCCTGGACTAGGCCTGTTGCTCTTGGCTTCCTACTTTCCTGCACACTTTGCTTAGCTCTTGACTGTTTCTAACATTTCTGAAAAGTCATAGGATGTGGAATGAGCAGATGTCATAATACAGCACCTTGCAAGAGCCTGTCACTGAAGATTCATTACTGTTCATTGAGTCTGAAAAAATCATACACACGATGTTGTGAATTTGATTTAGCCATCTTCAAGTGAGCGTATGTATATGTTAGTTATAGATACATGGATACAGAGATGACATCATCCCTACCTTCAGGAGAAGTTGTATGTACACCTATTACACGATTTATCACATTGCATTTATGGTTAGTTGTACGTCTAACTCTAATAACATTAAACATTTACATGACGTTTGTTATTTGCCAGGTACTGTTTCTAAGTGCATACGTATAGTAACTCATTTACTCCTTATTACAAATTACGAGGGTCATCAGCTACAACTTTCACTTCCTCCATCTTGGCTGCCTTTTCAACCAGTGCCACCTTAATGGCTAGGACTTATATAATTGCACCAATTTTGTTCTCTCCTTAGCTCCAGCTGCTCACACATTCAGTCACTTTCATCACCTGTTTTCCTTGTGGCTACAGCTGCCTCAGCCACCAGGGCCCACTGTATTCACTTCAGTGGTAGCTGCCTCACTGCCTCAGTCATTGCCTGTTGCTGTTTTCTTCACCTTCACTGTTGCTGCCACCGCCCCTTACCACATCCTAACTGTTGGTTATGGCATTGGGACTTCTTTCATCATGTCTGATATTGATGATAAAGAAGTAGTTGCATTTCACCCAGAACATGAATGTGATGGGCCTGAAGGATGAGGAAGTAGGAAGAGGGAAAGTGTTGAGTGTCGATGGGGGCAGGTAGCATTGTGGAGGGGAGTGGCAGTGAGACTGATGAGGCTCATGATTCTGTGGGGGTCTGATCCACCAGTCACCAGGGGAAACGTGATGATATGATGGTGGTGGTGATGAAGGTTGGAATGTGGAAATGAGGCAGGTTGTGATGACCGGGAAGCAGAGGATGTTTTTGAACAGCTCCAGTTTGTTTTTGTTGGTTTTTTAGTTTGCAGTTGAAGATTTTGTGCTCATCATTGGTTGGGTTAACTTTATTGATGAAGTTAGTGACTGATAATATTGATACTATAATCAGTACTAAACATCCAGTAGTGCCACCAAAATCCTTAAGTCAGAATGTACCTAAATGGAAGGCACATTCTATAAAGAAATAAATGATCTTGAAAGAAAGTATATTGGACTCTTAAATTTTTGCATTTTAAAACTTCTGAAGCCAAGGATGTACTCCAGACCAGTTAAGTCAGATGTTCCCCAGATAGTCCTAATGCGCAGCCAGTGTTGAAGTCCTGCTCTAAGGAAAGCTTTGTTTTTGCTTGACTGTTTTTAAGAATGATAACTTGCCGGGCGCGGTGGCTCAAGCCTGTAATCCCAGCACTTTGGGAGGCCGAGACGGGCAGATCACGAGGTCAGGAGATCGAGACCATCCTGGCTAACCCGGTGAAACCCCGTCTCTACTAAAAAATACAAAAAACTAGCCGGGCGAGGTGGCGGGCGCCTGTAGTCCCAGCTACTCGGGAGGCTGAGGCAGGAGAATGGCGTAAACCCGGGAGGTGGAGCTTGCAGTGAGCTGAGATCTGGCCACT
>NW_016808764.1:2731297-2735976 GCF_001698545.2 Rhinopithecus bieti
TTTTTTTTGAGACAGAGTCTCGTTCTGTCGCCCAGGCTGGAGCGCAGTGGCCGGATCTCAGTTCACTGCAAGCTGTGCCTCCCGGATTTATGCTATTCTGCTGCCTCAGCCCCCCGAGTAGCTGGGACTACAGGCGCCCGCCACCTCGCCCGGCTAGTTTTTGTATTTTTAGTAGAGACGGGGTTTCACCGTGTTAGCCAGGATGGTCTCGATCTCCTGACCTCGTGATCCGCCCGTCTCGGCCTCCCAAAGTGCTGGGATTACAGGCTTGAGCCACCGTGCCCGGCCTGAGGTTGTTTTTTTAATGTAGACATAGGACTACAGCTATGATGTTTATCAGAACATTAACTAATATCAGTGATTGTTGAGAAAAGGTCTTTTTGAAGAACCAACTAAAGTAGTTAAGTCAGCGTGCATCATCTGTGCTTCCACTTAGTGAGTACAAGAGACTATCCCTGACTATAGATATAGATGAAACAAGTTTACGAATTTCTAGTAGGACCACAGTTAACATCTTTTACATTTCATTTTAATTAGTTTTATATTTCTATTCCTATTTGTATTTTCTTTTTTTTTTTGAGACGGAGTCTCGCTCTGTCACCCAGGCTGGAGTGCAGCGGCCGGATCTCAGCTCACTGCAAGCTCCGCCTCCCGGGTTCCCGCCATTCTTCTGCCTCAGCCTCCCGAGTAGCTGGGACTACAAGCGCAGCCACCTCGCCCGGCTAGTTTGTTGTATTTTTTAGTAGAGACGGGGTTTCACCATATTAGCCAGGACGGTCTCGATCTCCTGACCTCGTGATCCGCCCGTCTCGGCCTCCCAAAGTGCTGGGATTACAGGCTTGAGCCACCGCGCCCGACCCTATTTGTATTTTCTAAAGCTGGTGATTCCAGCTCTGGTTTTATTTGAATGGTAGACTCCCCTGGAGCCTTGGAACTTCGTTTGAAAACCTTGAGTCTCATCCACTCTCGCCATAGTTTAGATGAAGTATTGAGACAGAGTCTGCCTCTGTTGCCTAGAGCTGCAGTACAGTGGCCTGATCCTGGCTCACTGCAAGCTCTGCCTCCCGGGTTCACGCCATTCTCCTGCCTCAGCCTCCCAAGTAGCTGGGACTACAGGCGCCTGCCACCACGTCCGGCTAATTTTTTTGTATTTTTGGTAGAGACGGGGTTTCACTGTGTTGGCCAGGATGGTCTTGATCTCCTGACCTCGTGATCCACCCGCCTCGGCCTCCCAAAGTGCTGGGATTACAGGCATGAGCCACCGCACCTGGCCACTCCCACCATACTTTAAAAGAGGAGAACAGAGCATTGAGGCCCTGGCCCCCTTCTCCCTTGCACAGCTGGTTGGTAGCAGGTATTCACTAGAAGATAAGACTTTTGACTCCTAGTGGACGGAACTTTCTTCTCTAAATCTGTAGCTGGGTATTTAACAAAAGGTTTATAAAACATACTTCCTTTAAAGCAGTCAAATTTAAAAGCAGAAAATACAAGAAGACAATAATCACTCCAAATTTACTTATTCAAAGGTAACCACTCTTAACACTTGGGTCACTGTCCTTATAGAAACTTCTCTCTGCATATATACATACACAATTTTAAATAAGAACAATCTATATGTTTTTCTTTTTGTTATCTTTTTTGTTGTTGTTGTTGTTTGTTTTTTTTTTGAGATGGAGTCTTAGTCTTTCGTCAGGCTGGAGTGCAGTGGTGTGGTCTCAGGTCACTGCAACCTCCGCCTCCTGAGTGCAAGCGATCCTGCCTCAGCTTCTGGAGTAGCTGGGACTACAGGCACGTGCCACCACACCTGGCTAATTTTTTATATTTTTGTAGAGATGGGATTTCACCATATTGGCCAGGATGGTCTCGATCTCCTGACCTTGTGATCTGCCTGCTTTGGCCTCTCCTAAAGTGCTGGGTTTACAGGCGTGAGCCACCTTACCTGGCCTGTCATCTGTTTTTAATCACCCACAAGTGTTCTCTAGGTATCTTTCCAAATCAAATATGTAAGTCTATGTAATTCTTTTCTAGGTCTGTGTAATTTGTAATGAGTACACAGTATACTGTTGTATGTATTATAGTTTAACTATTAACTATAAAATCATACACTTCTCCTGTTTTTTTCTACCATAAACAAAGATAAACACCTAAATTTCTGTATACTTGTTTATCTCCTATTCATGAGTGAAGTCCTAGGAGTGAAAGCGGTAACCAGTCAATTTGAAAATGGTTAGTAACTAAACTTTTCTGGCCACAAATGGCTATTTGGAGGTAGTATTTAAGAACTGTGAACATTGATGTTTCTGGCAGCTTTGGTCTCGGTCTGGTGGTGGGGTGGTCAGTTTGAAGACCTAACTGGGAGTGGGTCAGAACATGGAAGGCACTTCTCTCTGTGGCCCACTTTGAACTGGACATTGAATTGCAAGGGGCAGGTGGGTTTTGAAATAAACTCTCCTGTTGTTGCAGACAGCAGAATGCCTCCAAAGGTGACTTCAGAGCTGCTTCGGCAGCTGAGACAAGCCATGAGGAACTCTGAGTATGTGACTGAACCGATCCAGGCCTACATCATCCCATCGGGAGATGCTCATCAGGTACTGCGTGGAAATGGGCTGTGATGGAACTCCTCAGCCTCTCCTTTCTTTTCAGTCTGTTTTTTTGCCCAACCCTAATGCGTTTGTAGGATTCTAATTGTCAACCCACAACCAGGGCCACAACCAGGCCTTTCCAGGGCTTGCTATGGGGATCTGTGTCCAGTAGGTCTCACTGAATGCTTGTGGATTGGCCCTGGGTTCCTTGATTCCAGTGACTTAGCCATCTTTCAATGAAGAATTAGTGGGCAAATTAAGGGACAGAAGTTCTAGAACTTTCTGTTGCTGGCATACTCCACATCTCCTCTGCCACACTCTGTTCCTAGCAGAATTGTTTGCCCTGTCTTTCTTTTGCCCAATCCAGGAGAGTTGGAGAGGCAGAGACCTCGTGTGATAGGGTTGACGGGCAGTAGGGTAAAAGGATTCTAGGATCCAGTGTGAGGTCATTGAGTCAGCAAGTGTTTGAGTGCTTACACTGTGGTTATGGTGCTGTGGGGTTCAAAGATGAACTTAAGGTTGAATGTCTGCTCTCACTGGGGTTATGGTTTAGTGAGAGATGAAATAATATAAGAGTGCTATTCTTCCACAGAATCATCTGTAAGTATAGTTTTCCCAGCCTTTGCTTATGTATAAGGCCCTACCCATCTCAGGTATTAGACATGATACAGAGATGAGAATTGTTCCTGGTTTTAAGAAGCATATAGCTTAATAATGGAGTTGAGATGTACATGCACATACCTGTATTGTAAAATGTGGTAAGTGTGATCAAGAAAATTTGGACAGAAGGCTGTGGAAGTTTGAGGGCGAGAGGGGAAGATGATAAAGAGCTTCATGGCGCAGGGGAGGCATTTGAATTGGACCTTGAAGGATGGGTGGAGTTTGGGTAAATAGAGGGATGGGGTGGAGAAGGAGGAAAGAGGTTCTAGGTAAAAGTATTAGTGGCAGTGAAGGCAAGAAACAGGGGAAGCTTCGAGTGCTTTTCAGAAACAATGGGACAGGTTTCCCTGGCAAGAGACCAGGGAAGTAAAAAGCAGTAGTGGGAGATAAAACTGTTGTTACAGGATTCTTCAGTTGCAGGTTATAGAAACTGCCTTGAGATACCTTGATCAATAAAAATGCTTTTATAAGGATTCAAGGGCAGAACCACCATATTGGCACAATGCCAGATTGTGAATGGTGCTCTCAGAGTTATGCATGTCAGGGCCTCAGATAGGGTGTCTTGTGGAACCTGAGGGCAATAATGCAGCAGGCCTTCAAGAAGAACTGGGACGGGAGAGTTTTCAGGTCTTGCTGCATATCAGTTTCTTTTTTTCAGCCAACTGGGTGGGTCGTATAAACCTGACAACACCTACATTTATATCTTTTCCTCTCTTGCTTTCAAAATACCAGATTGAGCTAGAACCTTAATCCCCCAAATTCAAAGTCCAGGGTGAGAACTTGATTGGTATATGTAGCAACTTGGTTCTGTATGGTCCTGGTTACTCTGTGTGTGTGCACGTGCGCGTGTCTGTGTGTCTGTGTCTGTGTGTCTGCGTCTGTGTATCTGTGTGATGTCAGACATCACTAATGGGGGTCCACCAGTCCACCATAATGGAGGGGGTGGTAGATAAGGGTATTTCTGTAAGTTGAGCAAGATTCCAAAACATGTCCATACTGGCTGGCTGACTTCTTGCCTCTCCCCAGAGGTCCTAGTCTACATGATTGCGACAGTGTCAGGCCTGTGTTAACCTGGGGACAACTCAACCACAAGATTGGATCTCTGCCTGGAGACACGGATTTCTAGCCTTAGGAGCAAATGAAGGGCTTGAAATGAATAACCAAGGGGATTGGATGTTTGAGGCAATGGTATGAAGTTTAGGATACTTTGATGTTTAGAACAGTGTTCCCCAAACTGTGTTCTTCAGTATTCCTGTTGTGTCTTGTAAGATGCTCTACAAAAAAATATATTGGTTAGTTGAAAAAATAATGAAATGAGCTGAACAGCGTTTTTTTATTGTGGTAAAAAATGTATAATATGACATTTATTTTGATCATTTAAAAATGTACAATACTGTAGCGTTAACTACATGCACGTATTTTTTTTTTTTGAGACAG
>NW_016808764.1:2735994-2744611 GCF_001698545.2 Rhinopithecus bieti
TGGCCGGATCTCAGCTCACTGCAAGCTCCGCCTCCCGGGTTTACGCCATTCTCCTGCCTCAGCCTCCCGAGTAGCTGGGACTACAGGCGCCCGCCACCTCGCCCGGCTAGTTTTTGTATTTTTAGTAGAGACGGGGTTTCACCGTGTTAGCCAGGATGGTCTCGATCTCCTGACCTCGTGATCCGCCCGTCTCGGCCTCCCAAAGTGCTGGGATTACAGGCTTGAGCCAGTGCGCCCGGCCTACATGCACATATTGTTGTGCAACAGATCTCTAGAACTTTTTCATCTTGCAAAACTGAAACTGTATATCCATTAAACAGCTCCTCCCAGTCTCTCTTCTCCCCTTCTATCCCTGGCAACCACCATTCTACTTTCTCTTTCTAAGATTTTGCTGGGCCAGTCATGGTGGCTCACGCCTGTAATCCCAGCACTTTGGGAGGCCGAGGCAGGCGGATCATGAGGTCAGGAGTTGGAGACCAGCCTGATCAACATGGTGAAACCCCGTCTCTACTAAAAATACAAAAATTAACCAGGTGTGCTGGCGCATGCCTGTAATCCCTCCACTTAGGAGGCTGAGGCAGGAGAATTTGTTTGATCCTGAGAGGCGGAGGTTGCAGTGAGCCAGCCGAGATTGCGCCACTGTACTCCAGCCTGGGTGACAGAGCGAGATTCCGTCTCAAAAAAAGTTTGCCTACTTTAGATAACGCATGTAATTGGAATCATGCAGTATTTGTCTTTTTGTGACTGGCTTATTTCACTTAGCATAGTGCCCAAGGTTCATCCATGTTGTAACGTATGACAGGATTTCTTTCTTTTATAAGGCTGAATAATATTCCATTTTATTTAGAGACTTTTTTTTTTTTAACCTGTTCTGTGGATGGTCATTTCAGTTTTTTCCACCTGTTGGCTATTGTGAGCAATGAACATGGGTTTGCAAATATCTTTTTGAGATCCTGTTTTCCATTCTTTTGGATATATGCCCACAAGTGAGATTGCCAGATCATATGATCCTTCTATTTGTAATTTCTGGGGGAGCTTCCATACTGTTTTCCACAGCACCTGTACTATTTTGCATTCCCACCGGTGGTGCACAGGGTTCCAGTTCTTCCACTTCCTCACCAACACTCGTTATTTTTTGTTTTGTTGTGAGGTGATGGCTCATTGTAGATTTGATTTGTATTACCTGATGATTAGTGTTGTTGAGTATCTTTTCATATGCTTTTTGGTCCCATTTGTATATTTTGTTTGGAGAAAATGTTTATTCAAGTCCTTTGCCCCTGTGAGTTTCATAGCTGCAGGACTTCTCAGGGCCTTTAATATGCTGATGTGCACTCTGTACCTCTAAGGAGGGGATAAAGTATTCAACTTTTTGCGGACTTAAATGTCCATGGAATTTTCCTAGTTATTTCAGGGGTGGGGTGGGAGAATCTAGTGTTCCATGGAATACCTTTATGTGTTGTTCTGTGATAGCACTTTTCATCTGATGATGGGTCTTGCATGTAGAGGTGGATGAAGGGAGAGGTCAGAGTGAGAGGTATATTCAGGCACCAGCTCACTGGCTGTTCAGCCTGGCAGAATATAGGAAAAGTAGAATATCAAGCTGGAAGCAGGGTGGTGGCATGTGAGGAGGCCATGAGGCTGGGTACATAACTGTTAAATTTAGTAGGCAGTGGGAAGGTGAGGATAGACTTGGTGAGGTTCATCTGTGTTCTTTAGAATAGACAAATAAGATTGATCAACTTCAGGCTGGGTATGGTGGCTCATGCCTGTAATCCGAGCATTTTGGAAGGCTGAGGCAGGCCGATCACCTGAGGTCAGGAGTTCGAAACCAGGCTGGTTAACATGGTGAAACCCCGTCTCTGCCAAAAAATACAAAAATTAGCTGGGTATGGTGGCTCATGCCTGTAGTCCTGACTACTTGGGAGGCTGTGGTGGGAGAATCACTTGAACCTGGGAGTGGAGGTTGCAGTGAGCTGAGATCATGCCACTGCGCTCCAGCCTAGGCGACAGAGCAAGATCCTGTCTCAAAAAGCAAAAAAAAAACAAAAAAACAACAAAGTTTGACCAACTTCATATGAAGCAAAGTATCATCTTGACCAAGGACTGGATGAGTAAGTAGGCTGGCCACTGTGATTTGGGCCTGAGTTATGGTAGGAGTTATAGGTAGCAGAGGAGCTGGGCACTCCCCTGTTTAAGAAGGGCAGACCATTGCTTTGTCTTCAAGGAATTTTGTTTTTTCTTTGGGCCCCTCTGATGAGCTCTTCCTTGTTTCCTGTCAGTCCCAGG
Organism: Rhinopithecus bieti; assembly: GCF_001698545.2. Classification (NCBI taxonomy): domain Eukaryota; kingdom Metazoa; phylum Chordata; class Mammalia; order Primates; family Cercopithecidae; genus Rhinopithecus; species Rhinopithecus bieti. Next base: position 2,738,281 of record NW_016808764.1, read on the forward strand.
CCTCAGCCTTTGGATGTGGGCTTCATGTCACATGGATTCTCTGCTGGACTCACCAGTGGCATTTTTAATTTGCTGCCCTTCAAGCATTGGACAGTTGCCTTAGGCCAATTTGATTGCAGTCACCCTATTAGTGTTGAGCAGATGATGGTTCCTGCAACTGGAGCACGTTATGATTATGTAGCAGTTGGTTTGGCCAGTTCTGTAAGTCCCCTGGCACAGTTGTCTGAAATTGGGGCCCCCCTCCGAAAGGGTTCTCACAGGCCGTCATGGAACCCCAGCTGAAGACTCCTTAATAGCTCTACTATTTGTGAATCTTCACCTCCAGGGGAGGCCTCAGTATACAGAAAGATTCGACCAGCTTATGTAACTTGAATTAAAAGTGGAAGGTTTCTGGTTAAGGGTGTGTTGGAAGCTTTGTAGTCTTTGTATTTCAGTTTCAGTTTTCTTTTGCCTGGAGTTAGGATATTATCTGTGTGTTTACTGGTAGGAGACACCGACATCTTGTAGCTAAGTCAAGTTCATCTTGATGTTCTTGGTTCTGGGTGCTGTTCCTTTTCCAGCTTTTTTTGTTTGTTTGGTTGGTTATCATAAAGCTGATTTTTGGATACCCTGACTGATACTTAAAAATGTTCTATCTTTGACAGTAGGTGTGGCCTAATACACCCAAAGCAATTCCTTCTGGGAGTGGCAGTGAGGCCATCCAAGCCACAGGGTATGTTCTAGGCTTTCCCTCAGCTCTTTATCTCCTGCTAATGATCCTGCAATATCCGAATTAGATGGCTTTTCCCTCCATGAGGAAACTGAGGCTTTAATCCCAGACAGATGTGTTTTCTAGCAACATCCTGAAAATACAGAATGTGTCAAGCTTGCTTGGTGTTAGCTGTTGCTCTTATTGCAGAAGTTGCTGTTTAGACTTCGCACTCTTACATTTTTTGCACTCTTGCTGTCCTTCCATCTTCATCACCCCTCTCCACTTTTTCTTTTATAATCTCCACTGTCATTTCTACTGCTGTAGCTTAGCTGTCTGTCTTACGTATGTGGGGAGGTTGTGTTTTGTTTGCATGTTTTCTGACTGCTGCTCAGGGCTAGGTCCTGGGGCAAATGACTGCTACTCGGGGCCAGGTCCTGGGGCAAATGCAGAGGGCAGGTAGTTAGCATCTAGGTAAGTGTATGAGCTCTAGAGCCTCTCTGGGTTCAGATGCCAGATTTGCCACTTACTAGTTGCTTGACATCAGGCAAGTTACATGAAATTCTGAAGTGTCAGTTAAACTTTCTGGGTCTCAGTTTTTGTATTCTCAAAAAGGAGATTGTGACAGTATGTACCGCATGGGCTATTGTTAAGATGAAATGAGTTCATACTGTAGATGTGAATGCTTGAAGCACTCGAATGCTTGCAGCTTCAACGCTTGATGTCACCTGAAAAGTCTCATCATATTAGCTGCAGCTGTTGTTGTTATTATTACTGTTGTAGAGACGAATGAAATTCCCTTTGAAGAGATTAAAGAATAGGTAAGCCACAGTCATAAATGCGAACACAAAAAGAAATTGGTGCATGTCATGTGAAAGGACCTCATTTGCACTGTCTGGTAGAAATCTATGAGATACATATGTAATATTAAATGTTCTCGTAGACACATTAAAGTAAAAGAGCAGTGAAATTAATTTTAACAGCATATTAATCCAACATATCCAAAATATTATTTTAGCACATCATCATTATAAAAATTATTAAGAAGATACTTTACATTCCTTTTTATGCTGAAATTTCAAATATGGGAAGTATGGCCGGACGCGGTGGCTCAAGCCTGTAATCCCAGCACTTTGGGAGGCCGAGACGGGCGGATCACGAGGTCAGGAGATCGAGACCATCCTGGCTAACCCGGTGAAACCCCGTCTCTACTAAAAAATACAAAAAACTAGCCGGGTGAGGTGGTGGGCGCCTGTAGTCCCAGCTACTCGGGAGGCTGAGGCAGGAGAATGGCGTAAACCCGGGAGGCGGAGCTTTCAGTGAGCTGAGATCCGGCCACTGCACTCCAGCTTGGGCGACAGAGCGAGACTCCATCTCAAAACAAAACAAAACAAAACAAATATGGGAAGTATTTTACATTTCCAAAACTGTGCAGTTTGAATGTGAAATTTTCATTGGAAATATTTGATCTGTGTTTAGATTTCATAAAACTAACAGTTGAAAAGGTGGACTCACATACCCAAGTTTTTCTAAACCTACTTAAAAGTTTTCCAGTAACTGAATCTTGAATATCAGTTTTTAAATTTGTATTTCAATTTATTAAAGTGAAATAAAATTAAGTATTCTGTTTCTCAGTCACAACAGCCACATTTCAAGTTCTTAGACACATGTGGCTGGTGGCAACTGTAATGTAAGTTTACTTAAAGTGTGAACTGAATTCAAAGGTGACAGTATTTTAAGCTGGCAGGATCAAGGAAGTCTTCATGGAGGAAGTAGGATTTAAATCGGGACGTGAACGGGTAGAATTTGGATGTATGGAAAGAGGGAGAGAAGTACAAGAAATACCATGGATATCTTTTTATTTTTTATACTTTAAGTTCTAGGGTACACGAGCACAACATGCAGGTTTGTTACACATGTATACATGTGCCATGTTGGTGTGCTGCACCTGTTAACTTGTCGTTTACCTTAGGTATATCTCCTAATGCTATCTCTCCCCCATCCCCCACCTTGTGACAGACCCCGGTGTGTGATGTTCCTCACTCTGTCTCCAAGTTATCTCATTGTTCAGTTCCCACCTGTGAGTGAGAACATGCTGTGTTTGGTTTTCTGTCCTTGCGATAGTTTGCTGAGAGTGATGGTTTCCAGCTTCATCCATGTCCCTACAAAGGACATGAACTCATCCTTTTTTATGGCTGCATAGAATTCCATGGTGTATATGTGCCACATTTTCTTAATCCAGTCTATCATTGATGGACATTTGGGTTGGTTCCAAGTCTTTGCTATTGTGAATAGTGCCACAACAAACATAGTGTGCATGTGTCTTTATAGCAGCATGATTTATAATCCTTTGGGTATATACCCAGTAATAGGATGGCTGGGTCAAATGGTAAGAAATACCATGGATGTCTATGGAATTAGGAGAACATGCATGACAATAAGCTTGAAGAAGAAAGGAACACAGGGGCCTGATTAAGACTATCCGTGAGTTACCCCCGACTGGTCATGGTTGTTTTTGACCACGAGAATCAGGATTTTAGAGTGACATGATCAGAAGGAGCAGTGTTTAGTATGGATTGGAGAAAGGAGACTCTGGGAATTGAGAAACCTGTTAGGCCTTGCAGGATCTCATAGTTGGGGTAAAGAGGGCCTGGACTTGGGTACTGGGGTTAGGAGCAGAGAGGAGGGGTAGGATTTGGAGAAGTAGTAGAACCTGGATTAAATGTGGACCTTGCAGGCACGTGGCAGAGGGGATTGGGAAGGTTTGAAGCCTGAGAGTGTTTATGGTACCACCAACAGAAAGAAATGGGTTCCTTGTTTTAGTTCCTGTGGAGAAGAGAGACATAATTGGGGTGACTCTGTTAAGTGGGACTCTGGATCCTTGCTGTGATTGTGAGAACAAGAAGGAAGGGCTGGCTTCATGTGTGACCTGCCATAGCAGTCTCCTCAGTAATAGAGAGGCTGCTATTCCCTGCGGCTCTTGTTCCTAATTGTTTCGTTTCAGGGTAAATTCTGGGTTGATGGAGTTTCTCCTACGGTTGGGGAGGGGAGGGTGTTGGAGAAGTGAAGGGGAATCTTGAATTCTGTCCTTTGTGTACTTTCCAAAACACAAATATACACACCCACACACTGTTCCCTGCTAGAGAGAAAACGTACCTCAAATGCATAATTACGCAAGGACTTGGCACTCCAGTGGTCTGCTTCTCTCTGTCCTCTGTAACTCTTAAGGGTTTCTTATTTTTAAACTCAGAACAAGGGTTGTGGTATTAGGGTTGTGGATTAATGAGCTTGGGCCCTGGGGGACTTTTTAAGCAAGGGATTGTCTGTTCTCTCTGGTACAGACATGGATACTTTCATGTACCATCCTAGTCATATATCAGGATTTGTGGTCACCACTTGCCTCAAACCAGGAGAATCCTTGGTTGGAGTCACAGCTGTGCCAGGACTGCCTTTTAGAAATCCTGATTCCTCATTTTCCTCATCTGTAAGACCCCATATTATGTTGTTGGGCTTGGCTTAGTCAAAGGGTGATGTTTTGTCAGGGACTGACTCTGCCAGTGTGAATTTTTGGCTTTGTTTATGGTTCCTCCTCCTGGAAGACGTGAATCAGATTTTCCTAAACTCTTTGGACCCTACTCCTTTCTCCTGGAGTCAGCTTCCTGTTTTGTTTTGTATTTCATAAATAGGCTTTCTCTTGGGGTGGGGTTAATGATTTTTATCCCACAGTGATTTTATCGGTTGTGTTAGAATAATGCTAGCTGTGGTAACACATCTCGAAGTTTCAGTGGCCTGGTATATTGTAAAGGCTTATTTCTTATTTCATGTAGCAGTATAGAGTGGGTGTTCCTGGTTGGTGGGGGACTTCTCTCTACCTTGAGGGAAAGTGATTCAGGGATCCAGGCTCTTTCCATCCCATAGTGCCATCATTTTAGCTGGTGGAAGGGGAAAGGGATGGACAGGGCACACTCATTTGTAAGAGCCCTGACCCAGGCATCACCTCTTACCCACATTTCATTGGTAAGAGTCAGTCATGTGACCTCACCTCAATGTAAGGAGGCGTGGGAATGAAGGCCTGGCTGGGCAGCTACTTTCCAGTGACTCTTCTACACTAAGGAAGGAGCATGAATCTTTGGACAGCTGTCAGTTTTTCCCACATACCCTGACTTGGTTTATTTAGGAGAGAAAAATATGCCAAAAACTTACATTTGGAAACAAGGAGTCTACATCTCCATTCACAGCCTAACCTTTGGTACTTCCTGTGGACCGATGGCCCTTTATTCATTCAGTTTCATTTTTCTTGAGAACCTTGTATGTTTGAGGCACAGTGCCAGGCTCATGACTGGTGGGAGAACAGGGTCAGGGAGGGGGAAAGATGTCACCCTAATGTGGACTCTAGTAACTTTAGTCGTGCTTATCTTGGCAGTCAGCTGTCAGCTTTACTTGGCAAGTTCCATCTCCATGTGACCAGCCATGTTGATCCCTCTTCTTAAAACCCAGCTCTGGTCATGTCACCACCCTCTCTTCAACTTTTAGTGTCTCTCTAGAACTTGCAGGATAAAGTTCAAGCCTCTTAGTGTGATATTTGAGGTCTTTGACTATTTGTCTTCAGACGGCCTTTACAGAAATCTCTGCAGCTGCTGCCTTGAACTTCTTGCCCCTGCCATTAGGCTAATTGGCCTCTCGCCTCTTGCCTCTTGCTTCTCGGCCTTGTCACACCTTTCCCTTTCTCTGGACTGTTTTCCTGCTCTCTTCATCTGTCCTTGGTGGCCCAGTCAAACCTCTGAGCTTGGCCTGATGGATCTAAGGCACATCTGAGCATCCTTTAAACTGTAGCAAATACCACACTGCATATTCAGCATAGTTTATATGGCTGTTTATTAGTGTTAATGTTTCATGGAGTATCTGTCTAAAATTGCTGATTGTCTACTTCGAGAAGATAGTTTCTTATGTTTGCTGTAGAGTCAAGCTTGGTGCAGTACCTAGCAATAAGTGCTGCTGTTCATCAGATGTTCGGCATGCACTAATTGCTTTATGTCACACCTCAACCCTTCAAGGTGGGTATTATTTTCATCCCCATTTTACAGATGAGGAAGTTGAGCCCCAGGTTCACCCAGCTAGTAAGTGGTGAACCAGGCTTGAACAGAATTCTAACTGCTGGTTGTAGGAGATGTCTATTATGTGGCTGATGAAGGTAGAGGTAAGTGCAGCATACACCTTGTATTCCTTGTTCCCTCAGAATTTATAATTCAGTTGTGGGACTCGATGTGTACAACTTCTCTACAAAATTAAAAGAGGTTGCTTGGCAGCTTGGAAGGGTATGGGCTTTCAAAAGTCAGACCTGAGGCTGGGTACAGTGGCTCATGCTTGTAATCCCAGCACTTTGGGAAGTAGAGGTGGGTGGATCACTTGAAGTCAGGAGTTCGAGACCAGCCTGACCAACATGGCAACACCCTGTCTCTACTAAAAATGCCAAAATTAGCTGAGTGTGGTGGCGGGCGCCCGTAATCCCAGCTACTTGGGAGGCTGAGGCACGAGAATTGCGTGAACCTGGGAAGTAGAGGTTGTAGTGAGCCCAGATTGTGCCACTGCACTTCAGCCCAGGCGACAAAGCAAGACTCCATCTTTAAAAAAAAAAAAAAAAAA
>NW_016808764.1:2745008-2749881 GCF_001698545.2 Rhinopithecus bieti
CTCCCCCATCCCCCACCTTGTGACAGACCCCGGTGTGTGATGTTCCTCACTCTGTCTCCAAGTTATCTCATTGTTCAGTTCCCACCTGTGAGTGAGAACATGCTGTGTTTGGTTTTCTGTCCTTGCGATAGTTTGCTGAGAGTGATGGTTTCCAGCTTCATCCATGTCCCTACAAAGGACATGAACTCATCCTTTTTTATGGCTGCATAGAATTCCATGGTGTATATGTGCCACATTTTCTTAATCCAGTCTATCATTGATGGACATTTGGGTTGGTTCCAAGTCTTTGCTATTGTGAATAGTGCCACAACAAACATAGTGTGCATGTGTCTTTATAGCAGCATGATTTATAATCCTTTGGGTATATACCCAGTAATAGGATGGCTGGGTCAAATGGTAAGAAATACCATGGATGTCTATGGAATTAGGAGAACATGCATGACAATAAGCTTGAAGAAGAAAGGAACACAGGGGCCTGATTAAGACTATCCGTGAGTTACCCCGACTGGTCATGGTTGTTTTGACCACGAGAATCAGGATTTTAGAGTGACATGATCAGAAGGAGCAGTGTTTAGTATGGATTGGAGAAAGGAGACTCTGGGAATTGAGAAACCTGTTAGGCCTTGCAGGATCTCATAGTTGGGGTAAAGAGGGCCTGGACTTGGGTACTGGGGTTAGGAGCAGAGAGGAGGGGTAGGATTTGGAGAAGTAGTAGAACCTGGATTAAATGTGGACCTTGCAGGCACGTGGCAGAGGGGATTGGGAAGGTTTGAAGCCTGAGAGTGTTTATGGTACCACCAACAGAAAGAAATGGGTTCCTTGTTTTAGTTCCTGTGGAGAAGAGAGACATAATTGGGGTGACTCTGTTAAGTGGGACTCTGGATCCTTGCTGTGATTGTGAGAACAAGAAGGAAGGGCTGGCTTCATGTGTGACCTGCCATAGCAGTCTCCTCAGTAATAGAGAGGCTGCTATTCCCTGCGGCTCTTGTTCCTAATTGTTTCGTTTCAGGGTAAATTCTGGGTTGATGGAGTTTCTCCTACGGTTGGGGAGGGGAGGGTGTTGGAGAAGTGAAGGGGAATCTTGAATTCTGTCCTTTGTGTACTTTCCAAAACACAAATATACACACCCACACACTGTTCCCTGCTAGAGAGAAAACGTACCTCAAATGCATAATTACGCAAGGACTTGGCACTCCAGTGGTCTGCTTCTCTCTGTCCTCTGTAACTCTTAAGGGTTTCTTATTTTAAACTCAGAACAAGGGTTGTGGTATTAGGGTTGTGGATTAATGAGCTTGGGCCCTGGGGACTTTTAAGCAAGGGATTGTCTGTTCTCTCTGGTACAGACATGGATACTTTCATGTACCATCCTAGTCATATATCAGGATTTGTGGTCACCACTTGCCTCAAACCAGGAGAATCCTTGGTTGGAGTCACAGCTGTGCCAGGACTGCCTTTTAGAAATCCTGATTCCTCATTTTCCTCATCTGTAAGACCCCATATTATGTTGTTGGGCTTGGCTTAGTCAAAGGGTGATGTTTTGTCAGGGACTGACTCTGCCAGTGTGAATTTTGGCTTTGTTTATGGTTCCTCCTCCTGGAAGACGTGAATCAGATTTTCCTAAACTCTTTGGACCCTACTCCTTTCTCCTGGAGTCAGCTTCCTGTTTTGTTTTGTATTTCATAAATAGGCTTTCTCTTGGGGTGGGGTTAATGATTTTATCCCACAGTGATTTTATCGGTTGTGTTAGAATAATGCTAGCTGTGGTAACACATCTCGAAGTTTCAGTGGCCTGGTATATTGTAAAGGCTTATTTCTTATTTCATGTAGCAGTATAGAGTGGGTGTTCCTGGTTGGTGGGGACTTCTCTCTACCTTGAGGGAAAGTGATTCAGGGATCCAGGCTCTTTCCATCCCATAGTGCCATCATTTTAGCTGGTGGAAGGGGAAAGGGATGGACAGGGCACACTCATTTGTAAGAGCCCTGACCCAGGCATCACCTCTTACCCACATTTCATTGGTAAGAGTCAGTCATGTGACCTCACCTCAATGTAAGGAGGCGTGGGAATGAAGGCCTGGCTGGGCAGCTACTTTCCAGTGACTCTTCTACACTAAGGAAGGAGCATGAATCTTTGGACAGCTGTCAGTTTTCCCACATACCCTGACTTGGTTTATTTAGGAGAGAAAATATGCCAAAACTTACATTTGGAAACAAGGAGTCTACATCTCCATTCACAGCCTAACCTTTGGTACTTCCTGTGGACCGATGGCCCTTTATTCATTCAGTTTCATTTTCTTGAGAACCTTGTATGTTTGAGGCACAGTGCCAGGCTCATGACTGGTGGGAGAACAGGGTCAGGGAGGGGAAAGATGTCACCCTAATGTGGACTCTAGTAACTTTAGTCGTGCTTATCTTGGCAGTCAGCTGTCAGCTTTACTTGGCAAGTTCCATCTCCATGTGACCAGCCATGTTGATCCCTCTTCTTAAAACCCAGCTCTGGTCATGTCACCACCCTCTCTTCAACTTTTAGTGTCTCTCTAGAACTTGCAGGATAAAGTTCAAGCCTCTTAGTGTGATATTTGAGGTCTTTGACTATTTGTCTTCAGACGGCCTTTACAGAAATCTCTGCAGCTGCTGCCTTGAACTTCTTGCCCCTGCCATTAGGCTAATTGGCCTCTCGCCTCTTGCCTCTTGCTTCTCGGCCTTGTCACACCTTTCCCTTTCTCTGGACTGTTTTCCTGCTCTCTTCATCTGTCCTTGGTGGCCCAGTCAAACCTCTGAGCTTGGCCTGATGGATCTAAGGCACATCTGAGCATCCTTTAAACTGTAGCAAATACCACACTGCATATTCAGCATAGTTTATATGGCTGTTTATTAGTGTTAATGTTTCATGGAGTATCTGTCTAAAATTGCTGATTGTCTACTTCGAGAAGATAGTTTCTTATGTTTGCTGTAGAGTCAAGCTTGGTGCAGCAGTACCTAGCAATAAGTGCTGCTGTTCATCAGATGTTCGGCATGCACTAATTGCTTTATGTCACACCTCAACCCTTCAAGGTGGGTATTATTTTCATCCCCATTTTACAGATGAGGAAGTTGAGCCCCAGGTTCACCCAGCTAGTAAGTGGTGAACCAGGCTTGAACAGAATTCTAACTGCTGGTTGTAGGAGATGTCTATTATGTGGCTGATGAAGGTAGAGGTAAGTGCAGCATACACCTTGTATTCCTTGTTCCCTCAGAATTTATAATTCAGTTGTGGGACTCGATGTGTACAACTTCTCTACAAAATTAAAAGAGGTTGCTTGGCAGCTTGGAAGGGTATGGGCTTTCAAAAGTCAGACCTGAGGCTGGGTACAGTGGCTCATGCTTGTAATCCCAGCACTTTGGGAAGTAGAGGTGGGTGGATCACTTGAAGTCAGGAGTTCGAGACCAGCCTGACCAACATGGCAACACCCTGTCTCTACTAAGAATGCCAAAATTAGCTGAGTGTGGTGGCGGGCGCCCGTAATCCCAGCTACTTGGGAGGCTGAGGCACGAGAATTGCGTGAACCTGGGAAGTAGAGGTTGTAGTGAGCCCAGATTGTGCCACTGCACTTCAGCCCAGGCGACAAAGCAAGACTCCATCTTTTAAAAAAAAAAAAAAAAAGTCAGACTTGAGTTAAGATTTTACTGTGGTGTTACCTTGGGGAAGTTAGTTATTTTTCTAAGCTTCATTTTTTTCATCTGTAGATTGGCGAGGGAGGATACCTTCCAGAACTGCTATGAGGATTAGAATGAGAGGAAATTAATACAGTTATTGACTAGTAGGTGTTGAGACAATAATAAACAATACAGACTAAATAATCTTAGCTAACATTATTTGTCAACATTACCCAAGGTAGGGTATGGATAAGTGCCAACGTGGATGGTCCTATAAAATTCAGAGATGTGGGAGCCTCTGAAAGCTGAAGTGGGTCAGTCAGCTTCATGGAAGAGGGGGCACATGAACCAGATTTTTGAGAGATGACTAGCTTTTTTTTTTTTTTTGTAGTTTACGGATGCTTTATTTGGCTATGTATTGTTTATATTGTTGGAATTAGATGCCAACATTTAAAAATTGGGTAGTTTCTCATGAACCCACATTTCTAGCTTCTTCTGAAATATTGAAGATTGGCAACACATGGCCTGCATTTCAGAAATCACAGCTGAGTAGGAGCTGCTGTCTTTAGAAAAGACATCCTTTGTCCTGTACCCTGAGGTATTTGAGTTTGAAACCCCATTTATAATCCCTTACGATCTTTTCTCCCTTAGATAATGTGTTAGTTTCCTATCACTGCTATAACAAATTACCACAGTGACTTAAAACAAATTTATTCTCTTATGGTTCTGGAGGTCTGAAGTCTAAAATGGGTGAGCAGGGCTATGTTACTTCTGCAGGCTCCAGGGAGAGTCCATTTCCTTGTCTTTTCCAGTTTCTAGAGGCCACCTGCATTCCTTGGCTAATGGTCCCTTCCTCCATCTTCATAGAGATGGTTGAGGTTTTAACTGGATGTGGGGAAAAGCTTCATGTCTCCTTCTGCTTGTTCATTTATAATACAAATGTGGATTGAGGATCTACTGTGTGTCACCTGTGCTGAGTGCAGGAACAGTGACAAGACAGATACCCTGATCTCATGGAACTTACATGCTTGGGGGTAAGATGGGGCTTGAGGAACAAGACAATAAAAATGTAAAAAGTTCATTAAGAAGAGAAACATTGCCCAGCATGGTGGCTTATGCCTGTAATCCTAGCACTTTGGGAGACCAAGGCAGGCTGATCACTTTAGCCCAGAAGTTCGAGACCAGCCTGGCAATGTGGTAAAACCCCGTTTCTACAAAAAAAGCAAAAACAAAACAAAAC
>NW_016808764.1:2750268-2796986 GCF_001698545.2 Rhinopithecus bieti
CAAAAAAACACAGGGGGTGTATCCCTGCTGTAGCCCCAGCTAGTCAGAAGATTGAGGTGGGAGGATTGCTTGAACCTGACAGGTCAAGGATATAATGAACCATAATTGTGTCACCACACTTCAGCTAGGATAACAGGAGGAGATCCTGTCTCCCCGCCCCCCCCCCCCCAAAAAAGGGCAAATATCTAGAGTATGTGTGAGCTATACAGAGACTTAAAAGTGGCTGGGTGGCTATTATAGCTGGGTAGTACAGGTAGGTCTCTCTGTAGAGGTGACATGTGATCTCAAGTATAATGATGAGAAGGACCTAGCCATGCTGTGATCAGAAAGACTTTTATAGGCACAAGGAAGCTCATGTGCCAAGGCCCTGAGGCAGGAATGAGCTCAGGATATGCAAAGAGCAGAAAGGAGGTGGGTGTGGCTGGAGCATGGTGAATGGGAGCAGAGCTGCAAGAGGACTGGCAAAGTCAGAGTACCTTGACTGGGCCAGAGTTTGGATTTTATCTTAAATATTATAGGAAGCCATTGGAGGGTTTTAAGGAGGTTGCTAACATGATCTTAGATATTTGGAAAAGCTCACTCTGAGTGTATGTGCAGAGTGGATTGTAGGGGCGGTAGTCCAGGTAGAGATGATGGAGGCTTGGACTGAGTGCTGCTGTTAGAAATGGAGAGAAGTGGGTGGTTTTGAGAAAAAGCCAGCAGCTGTGCTTCTTTGTTCCTTTTTCCTAGCATGCTACAGCTTTGGTTTATTTTAGGCCCTATGCTGTGCTCTGAGGAGACCGCCCCTGGGCGTTGCCAGCTTCATGCCTGGGAGAAGGAGAGTGACAGTCCTGGGCACAGTGCTTGTCTGGCTTCTGCATAGCCTGTCAGTGTGGAGGTGATGCTGTGGCCAGCCTTGCTCAGCGATGTCTTTCTGGAATGTTGACCACTTAGGTCATGTCTGGACATTCTTACCCCAGACCTTGTCTCCATCCCAAACTAAACATGTCCATTTGCTGTTAATTCCACCTCCCTTTGGAGGAACTCTTTCCTTGCCTTTGCTGATGGAGAAGTCTAGCTAACCTGCGGATCTTCCATCTCTCCCAAGCTTGCCCAGAAAGGGATGGGGCATCCCTAGAGTGCTGTGTCCCTGAGTGGAAGAGTTCACCTGGGCTCAGACCTGCACTGCGTTCTCTGCCAGCCGTTGCCAGTATGTTCACCCTGTGTCATGGGTTGAAAAGCCCCAAGCCCATGGAGTCATGTTGTTGGTGGAGAGTGCCCTCACTGTGTATTCCCCATTGTGCGCAGTGATTTTTAGCACAAGAGTTATTTTTAACTTAGTTTTCCCAGCCCCTTAGATGCCTTGTCACTGTTTAGGAAGAAGAGATTAATAATATCTCTTCCATTGCATATGTGCAGCACTTTCCGGTTTCTGGTGAGTTTTCAAAGACATTAACTTACTGTTTCTTACAAGAGTCCCAGGAGACATGTGGGCCACCCTTCCCCCCCCATTGTTACTTTTTAATAAAAAGTCTTGCACACAGTGATTACTGGGTTAATAAACACAGGAGGATTCTGCAGTTCTAAACGATGCTGGTGGCCATTTCTTTCTATTTCCTTAGTGCTGTTGACTGAATGTTCCTTTATGCTTTAGGAATAAAATGTGCTTGCTGTTGCATTTAGCAATCTGAAATGACCTGTCTTAGAGATGAGGAAATGAGGCTGAGAGAGCTGCCAGGACTTGTTGCAGACTATGCAGCTGGGCCTGGGCTAGAGGGCAGGTGGCCCAGAGCTGCTTTATCCTGCCATTGCGGTTCTCTATGCTGAACCTTCTGGTATCTCCCTGGAGGCTGGTTTGAGACTGTGATTGCTGGTGCCTTGGTGAAAGAGGCAGTTCTTTTTATTTTTTTTATTTTTTGAGACAGTGTCTCACTCTGTTGCCTAGGCTGGAATACAGTGGCGCAATCACGCCTCACTGTGCAGCCTCAACCTCCCGGGCTCAGATTATCCTCCCACCTCAGCCTCCTGAATAGCTGGCACTACAGGCACGTGCCACCGTGCCTGGCTAATTTTTGTATTTTTTGTAGAGATGAGGTTTCACCATGCTTTCAGGCTGGTCTCGAGTTCCTGGGCTCAAGCAGTCCTGCCACCTCAGCCGCCCAAAGTGCCAGGATTACAGGCATGAGCCACTGTGCCCGGCTGAAAGGGGTAGTTCTTAACCATATTGCAGGAAAGGAACATGGGGGCCTTTTCCCCCTACATCACGTTGACTGTCCTAAAAATGCCTTGGGTCTGGCCAGCAGCCCCATTCCCTACCCCGAACTTTCTTAACCTTGCCAGGTCCTTTGGCTTGGGAGAATTCTGATAACTGCAGAAGGAGCAGCAGCTCTGTACTCAGGCAGGCGTGGCTTTGGATTCTGGCCTACCATTAACTTGTCAGTGGGCAGGTTACTTAAAGATTCTCTCTTTGAACCTTAGTTTTCTCGTTTGCTATTGGTCTTATCCTAGAGAGTGATAAGGGTGAGAGATAAAGTGTCATGCATTGGCAGCCTGGCATAGGGCTTCAGAGTCCAGACTCTGGAGTTGACTGCCTAGGTTCAAATCCTGCCTCTGCTACTTAATTAGCTGTGTGATTTCGGGCAAGTTACTTAAACTCTCTGTGCCTCACTGGCTATTACCAGAAGTTGCACACTTTGACTTGTACCCTTTGCCTAGGCATAAGAATTTCTTACTTTCTTCACTCCCTAACCCCCTTACATACAGAAGCAAAGGGATTATCAGCCGAGAAGACCTTGGTTTTGGACGTGACATTTTATTTTGCTGAAGCCTCCTGGATTGGATGAAGCATTTCCGCTCACTCCCTAACAGGAAGGGATGGGGTCTGCATGGGAGAGATTGGTGATGCTACCTCAGAGGAGGACCCAAACAGGAAGTTTGGAAACAAGTCAGTATCTACAGAAACTAAGTTAGGGAATTATTGGTGCTTAACACAGAAATTCAGCCTTACTCTTCAGAAAAATAACAGATGCCTAAATGTCAGTGGCAAGGAGGGGAGAAGGCTATTGGTTTGATTTTTGAGTAAGATCTCAGTGAAGAAAGAGCAGTTTTTATCTGTTTCTCCTGATGTGCTTTTGTTCTCCTAGTGAGGAAATAGAGGTTAAAGGGAACAGCTCTCTCTGCCCTTAATTAATTAGAGTCTTCTGCAGTGTGTGCTAATCTGTTGTTTTCATCTAGACTATTGGCTTCTTGAGGGTGGGTGCCAAGGATTCCGCAGTCTTCGTAGTCCCTGCTGTGCCTAGCACAAGGCTAAGCAAGCAGAACAGTCTGCTCATGAGTGATCGAGGCCCACTTTGTTGTCATCTTTGTTTTCCAGAGTGAGTATATTGCTCCATGTGACTGTCGGCGGGCTTTTGTCTCTGGATTCGATGGCTCTGCGGGTGAGTCACTGCATTTTCTCTGTTCTTTCTGCACCTTTGTTCGCCTCCTAAAAATAACTGAACCGAGTTTCAGCCTGTGATATAGAAGCAAAAAGAAAATGCAAACCAGATGCTCCACATTGACTTTCTGCAGAAAGGTGTGGGTTCCCAGCCTTTCCCGGCTCCCCAAGGTCGCCTTGCAGTAACCCTTTTTATTCCTCTCTGTACCTTTGCTTTCAAAGTTTGAACAATTCTTATTTTTAAAAAGTTTTTGAACTTTTAATTGAATATAATATACATATAAAAGTTCTATCAATTAAAGTGAATATACCTGTGTTACTAGCGCCCCAAATAAGAAATGAGACTGTAATATTATTTCAGACCCTCCTCTCTTAGCTTATTGGTCCCAAGCAATTCTCCCAAGTGCTTGGCTTTTGGTTTCTCTGTTTTCACTCTTGGCTTAAATAACACAGGTTAATGTTAAGCTGCATTGGTGTTCCTCAAAACCATTATGCCTTTGAGTTTAGGGTGGACTCCCCACTTCAGATTTGTCTCTAAAGCAAGCTGGACAAGGTGGGAGCTCCCCTCCCCTCAAGGTTATTAGCACGCTGCTTCCTTTGGCGTAAGTGCTTGTGTTGGTTGGCACATTAGGATTGACTTTGGCTGACACCTCTGCCAAAAGCCCCAAGTTCTGCCAGGTCTGTGGGAACGGAGGGCGGATAGAGGTAGGAGGCATAAGCTTCCTGCTAGTGACCACAGCAGGAACACTCATAGGGCCCACTTGGTCTTTCTCCAGGAAAGGTGAAACAGCTCTTCTGGGGTGTCTGGTGGAGCAGAGGAGTGGCTATGATTGCTGAGCAGGAACCATCTCTCCCTGTGTCTTGATTATACGAGACCACTTTGGCCATATGTCTGCAGTTCTCCATTCTCTGTTTTTGACTCGTACTGCGCAAGTGCAGTCTTTTTTGTGCAGGGACCAGTGCCAGGCAGCTTGGGTCTCAGGACTGTTCTTTCAGAGCTTGACACACAGCTTGTTCTCAGTGGTGTGGTCTTCTCTTGCCCAGAAGTTTCTTTGGAGTTAAGGACCCATCTGCCCCACTAGGAGGAGCTGGTGCCTCTTACTGCTCTCACCTGCCTGCTGTCATTTTGTGCAGCTTCTGGGCAGTTGTTAGAAACCTTTCTTCTTCTTCTTTTTTTTTTTCTCCCCTGCTTCAGGCACAGCCATCATCACAGAAGAGCATGCAGCCATGTGGACTGACGGGCGCTACTTTCTCCAGGCTGCCAAGCAAATGGACAGCAACTGGACACTCATGAAGATGGGTGGGTACAGGCATGGCTAGCCTAAACTTAATTGGCCTGGTCTCGGCAGGGATCCTAGAGGTCCTCAGGACTCCTGGATCGTACTCCTTTTATGCAGTCGTGGACCTTTTTGAGAATCCAGGGGAAACTGAGGGGAAAAAAATGGCATGCTTATAAATACATACCAATGTACATTCAATTTTGGAGGACCCTGGTTCAGGATACTCATTTTATTGAGGGGAAACTGAGGGCTAGAGAGGACAGTTGATTTGCTGCAGATCACATTGCAGTGCATTTCGCTCCGGTACTGGGAGCCTTCTACTATTTGCTGCCTCATGATTCAGAGTGAGATAAAGGCAAGGAGTCATTGGCAATAGGAGCCAGAAAGTTTTCCCCTGAGGCTCTCTCTGAGGATCTTGGATTTGCTTCTGGCAGTTTAGCTCTAGAGAGGAGCAGCATGCAGGACAAGCGAACGGGTCTGGAACTTTCTTGGGCTAGTCGCTTCACTTGCAGTGCTTTAGTTTCCTCATCTGTAAAATGGATTAATCACAGTAAGTAAATAACATATAAAGTGGTGAGAATTAAAGCAATACTATGTGGAAAGCGTGTAGATCAATATTTATTGAATAATGTGTGTATGTACTCTGTTTTCATTTAATTTACTGCTGTGTGTATTTTCCTGTCATTAAAATAGTCTTTAGAAACACGGTTTTAGGGACTGTACAAAGTCTTTGCTTCCTGATTTTTGAACTTGGGGAACAGAAGATAAGGAAGGGCCAAGTGAGAAAGAGAAGATGAAACAAAATACCTGATGCTTCTTATTTGTTGTAGGAAATAATGAGGAAAGGAAATAGTCCCCAGACTCACAGGAGGGAACAGAGGACTAGACCATGACCCTGAGATCCAGGCAGCCAGCTGACCGAGGGGTGTGTGCACTCAGGTGTACGCCACACACCCTCCACACACATACACGTGTTCTTTGTCTTTGGGAAGAACAAGGAACATTTTTGTCCTGGCATTGGATTAAGTTTCTATTTCTCAAAAATCATTTCATAAATATAAAAACACCAAAGCTACAGATTGTTGCCTGTGCTGCATTTGATTTCTCCTTCCCCTTCTCTCTCTCTGTCTGTCTCTCTCTCTCACACACACACACACACACGCAGGCAGGCATTTGAGACTGGCTGTTATAAATGGACAGGCTAGTGGTCTTTAAATTTTTTTGTTTGCGTGCTTCTGTTAATGGGAGTCAAGTACCCACGACGTGCATGTATGTTTATCTGTTATTTATATGTGCTAGTGTTCCTCTATATTCCAGATATCAAAAACTAACTTTGTAATTTCTTTATAAAAAATAAATACAAATAGAAGCTCTGATACTTTCTTCTTGTACCCAGTAGAACATTGTGTCCGCCCCTGGGGAGCAGGCGTCTCTCTTTGGGGCCCACAGATTCCGTCTGTTAGGTCTGTTAGGTCTGTTAGCATTTTGGGGATCAGAATGTTAAAGAGGTGTGAACACTGCCTACCTGTTCCTTAATGTAGGTATGTGGTAGCACGGGGGTGGCAGAGGGAGTGAATCCTCCTCTCTTCCAGGCTCCTCCCTAGTTTCCTCAGTCAAGTCTTCTGTGTAGGGAGATTCTGATGGGTTTGGTTGGCCAGTGAGTGATTCATCCCTGGGGTTTTGCCGGAGATCTGTCTGCGAGGAAATGACATGGCTTCATCCTATGAAAGCTATACTATATAGTGTACTAGGGCGTTCGGAGAAACTGTGTTAATGAGTGGCTTGTTTAGTGGTTTGAAAAAAAATAGGAAAGAATCAAATAGAATGAAACTCAATGTCAGCTTCTAGGCGTTTTTTTGGAGTTGGAATTCATGAGCTTCTTTCTTTATAAACCTTTGCACTTCTCTTCTGTGGTTATGTGGTTGTATCAGTAGTCAGTAGAGAAAAGTAGTAAAGATAAGTTTCTACTGTTTTAGAATATGTGAACTTTTACTCTAAATATATGTTTATTTTATCAAGATGTTAATTATTTGGCCACAATCTGATTGGTTAAAAAAAGTATACATCTCAAAGATAACTGGCTAGATATGGAAGATGTTGGCTTAGATTAAAGGAAAACTGGAATATAGAAGTAATTTTAGTTCCATTCTGGAGGCTGATATAATGTCCTATGACTAGCGTCTTAGAAATAGAAAGGGCTGTCTCATCCTGGAAGTTGGGGAACCCAGAGGCCCGTGTTAAAGACAACAGGACGGCCAGCACTTTGGGACGCTGAGGCGGGAGGATCACTTGAGGCCAGGAGTTCGAGACCAGCCTGGCTAACATGGTGAAACCCCATCTTTACTAAAGATACAAAATTACTTGGATGTGGTAGCATGAGCCTGTAATCCCAGCTACTTGGGAGGCTGAGGCAGGAGAATCGCTTGAACCCAGGAGGTGGAGGTTGCAGCGAGCCGAGATGGTGCCACTGCACTCCAGCCTGCGTAACAGAGTGAGACTGTGTCTTCAAAAGTAAATAAGTAAATAAATAAATAAATAAATAAATAAAGACAGCAAGATGGGTGCCTGCGTGCCTCTCCTATAAACTTTGGGAAGATCTCTTTGCTACCGAGACTTGTGCTTAGCCCTCTATGCAGAGGCTGGTTATGGGGCAGGGGCCTTCTCTTGGCCACCCTGCCGTTGCAGATGAGTGGCGGGCACTGGGAGCATGTTATCACCTTACCTGGTGTGTGATATGTGGGAAGCTCCCAGTTCCCAGACTTCACCAAATCACTGCCCACATTCTCATCAAGTGACCAGTAGTGGGGAAGTGACTAAACTGAGGAGATTATCTTTGTGGTGACACCATGTGCCTACGTGGCAGTGATCCCCAGGATATTTTTATAAGGAGTCAAGTGAAAAATCGTACTTTTTTCCCTTGTGTCTCACCCTCGTCTTAACGCTTTTCATACACACAAACTTAGACTTCTCCCTCTTTCTGTCACCTTCCAGGATTAAGGGAGGTTCAAAGATTTTCTAAGTCATATCAATCCACTTTAAAGAAGCTGCTTAATAAAGACCCTGCTATCATGATGTTAGAGAATTGTATCCTTCTGGTGGGATAATAAGCATGGACCCACTGGGAATTGTTTCTTACCAGTTCTTCCCCGCGTAGGTCTGAAGGACACACCAACTCAGGAAGACTGGCTGGTGAGTGTGCTTCCTGAAGGATCCAGGGTTGGTGTGGACCCCTTAATCATTCCTACAGGTAAGTGAGCTTGGTTCCTTTCTGCTTGGGTAAGGAAGTGGCTTTTAGACTCCCCTCCATCCTTTTTGTTTTACTTGTGGGGTGTGGAGCATTGGGGGGCTCAGCATGACTGATTTTATAGTAGAGGTCAAGGTGAGGAGAGAGTTCCACTGTTGGTGAAGATGTGCTTTTACAGTTCTTCATCCTGCACACCCAGCTCTGGGCTGCGGCAGGACCACCTTTCTGAAGGTTCTGGACTTTCAAGGCCCTGCTGCCTGCCCCGCTGCAATGGGCATTCGGCTCATGGCTGGGCCACAATGTGTCTCCTCAGATTATTGGAAGAAAATGGCCAAGGTTCTGAGAAGTGCCGGCCACCACCTCATTCCTGTCAAGGAGAACCTCGTTGACAAAATCTGGACAGACCGTCCTGAGCGTCCTTGCAAGCCTCTCCTCACACTGGGCCTGGATTACACAGGTCAGAATCATGGTTCCACCCAGCAGGGACCCCGTCATTGTCCCCTCACCTCTTGCTATTGTCTCCAACCTCTTTCTCCGAATCCAAGTCGAGTTTGAGCTGACGGGAGGATTTTGCCCTCCTCTGCCCCAGTGAGATATTTGAAGAAGCAGGAGCTTTATTTGTTTCCACTGTTGCCACCTACTTGCCACTTAGTTTGGCTTTGGTTATTTTTGCAAAGCTCGTTTGGGTGACTTTTTGGGTGCTGCTGAAAAGACTGAGTTTTTTTTTTTACCATTCAGCTGCTAACTGCCACTTGCACATATTTGATATTGGAAACAGAGCATAGAGGTTTCTAGGTTCCATTTCCCTTCTTATGTCAGCATTTGTAGATTTACCTTCCTAGGCCTCTGTCCTCCATCTTGTACCTTCTGCTTTAGAGGCTTTGGGGTGTGGGTGTGTTTCCCTGGCCTGTGTGATAGTGATGGGTAAGCAGCATGTTCTCTGAACCATTGTGTGGATTTATGAAGCAGTGAAGGGGCAGAGGGAGAGACCTGGAGGTGGGGCTGCAGGGGAGGGCGTCTTGCTGTAGAAACAGAGGTAGATGGGAGATGGCTGTGGAATGTAGGCAGGTTGCCCAGAGGGGTCCTGGGAAGAAAGCATGACAGCCCAGATTCTGGGCCAAGTTTTAAACAGCATTCCCGAACTGATCTTCAAAGCGTCCCCAGCCTGCTTTCTTGTGTGACATCCTCACCAGAGGGGTATTGCTGAATGGGGAGGATGGGTCCAGTGAGTGGCCCAGGGTCGGCTAAATATTTTCTATCAGCGTGGTTTGAAATTTTTTTCACTAGAGCAGAAGCTCTGACTTGTTGCTTGTAGGAGAGGGGAGAGCAAATGTTGGTGATAAAGCTTTTGTTCAGTACACATTTGGGTGCCTACTATCTGCAGGACGCCGTGTAAGGTGCTGAGTGAATAAGACAGATGCCCACCCAGTTGGCTGTTCCCTGAGTTATGAATGCTGCCCCGGTAGGGTGGTTGTGGTGGCAATGGAGTGAGCTCCTCTAGCACCACGATTTCATCTTGCAGAGCAGCAGGGAGGCCTTGGCAGTGTCTGAAAGGGCAAGTGTGATTTGGAAGTGGTAATCACAGAGAGTCAGACTACAGGGAATTCCTAGGTCTTAGCACCCAAAAGCAAGTCTTGCAGCCCCAGGAGCATCAAGTGGTGGGTGCTGTTCCCCTGACCTCTGAGACTGGGTGAGTTCCCTCTGCTGGGTGGTGTGTTGAAGTAGCTCCCTGTGTGTCCCCTATTGCATCAGTATTTACAGTAGTGTGTTAATTGCTGGATTCATTGTCTGTCTTCCCTTCTATATTATAAGCCCCATGAAGACAGGCACTGGGTCTGGCTCAGAGCTGTAACCACAGTGACCAGCAGAGTGCCTGGCATGTATCTATGCCTGGCAGATCTAGATGCTACACAGGCATTTGTGGGATGTGTAAATGAATGAATTTTACTGGTGAGGCAATCAAGGCTCACGACAGTTAAGTGGCTTGGACACCTCTTGTATAGGGCTTGAATCCAGGCCTCCTGTCTGTGTAAATATAGCATGCTCCCTGTAAGAAGTGGTGCTGATGTTTGGGGTAGGTTCTTTCACTGGGTAGGTTCACTGGTTTCATGTGGTTATACCATAATTTATTTAACTGCTTTCTGGGACCAGGGCTGGAGTTAAAGCACATTTGTTTCTTGCAGGCATCTCCTGGAAGGACAAGGTTGCAGACCTTCGGTTGAAAATGGCTGAGAGGAACGTCATGTGGTTTGTGGTCACTGCCTTGGATGAGATTGCATGTGAGTGCTCTGGTTTCGCTGTTTGGGCATGTTACCCGATCTCTCCTTTGGGTCTCTGGGAATCTGTGTGCTTATGCCATTCAACTTTTCTGAGTGGCCAGGGAATAAGCAGAAGACTGTGTCACCAAATGGGTATAGGAGATGCCAATTAGGATGAAGGAGAAAGAATTACAGGGAATTGGGGAGGGGAGTGAGGCTTGCCCAGAGCACTATTACAGCTGGGTGATGCCCACCTCTGGCCCGTCCCTCAGGACCATGGCACCTCTAAGGAAGGGCATTTCCTACAAATATTTTATGTCTGTCAGCCTCTCTGTAGGTGTAGAAGTGGGATCATAGCAGAATCCTTCTTTCTTTACACTTGTCCTGTAGTTTCCTAAGGTCTTTATAGTGAGAATGTTCTGGGAACATTTCTACCTCAGAAAACTAGGAACCAAAAGTTCTTCCCCAAGCCCTTTGATATAATAGCAGTTTCTCAATCTTTAGACCTAAACCCACCTTCATGCAATTGTTCAGCACCTTCTTTCATCTAAAACCTGATGGAATCTGGTTGAACGTTCCTGTCCTGTCTTCTGGTTTCTGAGTCGATTTGACCCAGAGAAACGGAGAAGAGGCACTGCTTTATCTTTTTGCCTTCTTGCTAGAGAATGAGACCCTGCTGCAGTGTCCTCTCTCTTCAATCCCTGCGTCTTCCATCCCCAAAACATTGTCAAGTGTATCAGTGACCTACATCCCTAATTAACTTAATGACCTCAGTGTCAGAGAAAACACATGGAAAACTTTTTTCTCTCCCTGATTGTAACAAAAACACAATCCCATGATAGAAAACTTGGAAAATGCAGAGAAAGTAAAAAGAAGAAGAAGAAAAAAAAATCACCCATAAATTCTGTTACTCAGAGATAATCATTGTCAGTATTCTATGCATATATCATTTTATAGCTTGATTTTTTTCACTGTATCAGTATACTATAAGCATATATAAGCATAATTTTAAGGGAGTATTAAATATTCCATCATGTGGTTATACCATAATTTATTTAACTGTTTCCCTAAGGATGACCTTTGGGTTATTTGCAGTAATCCCATAATTTATTATGATGCTACCATCAAAATCTTGGTTCATGAATTCATGTCTTAGTGTTTGATAATTTTCTTCCTATTTCTGGTTGGCTTTTAGGGCTTTTGACCCATTTTGCCCTTTGCCTGCCAGAAAGTTTGCACCTTGGTATTTGAATTTGTCCATCTTGCCACACCCCTAACCCCAGTTACTGTCATTTTTTAAGAAGTGCTAGTACGATAGGTAAAAAATGTTGCCTCAGCCGGGCGCGGTGGCTCAAGCCTGTAATCCCAGCACTTCGGGAGGCCGAGATGGGCGGATCACAAGGTCAGGAGATCGAGACCATCCTGGCTAACACGGTGAAACCCCGTCTCTACTAAAAAATACAAAAAACTAGCCGGGCGAGGTGGCGGGCGCCTGTAGTCCCAGCTACTCGGGAGGCTGAGGCAGGAGAATGGCGTGAACCCGGGAGGCGGAGCTTGCAGTGAGCTGAGATCCGGCCACTGCACTCCACCCTGGGCGACAGAGCGAGACTCCGTCTCAAAAAAAAAAAAAAAAAAAAAATGTTGCCTCATCACTTTAGTTTGAGAAGCCATTATTTTAAAATAGAGGTTGTATGTTTAATGCCCAGGCCTTTTTTTGCTCTGATCCTCATGAGAACAAGTGATGGAAGCTGGAAGTCGTGGGACCAGAACTGTGCTCTCTCCTGGTCTCTCTAGTTCTCAGACGTTCAGCGACATCACTGAACCTGGCTGTCCGCAGGTCCTCCACCCAGTCGTGGTGCCGGAGCAGACCCATGGGTGGGCTGCAGGCTCTGATTTCATTCGCGAGCTGCAGCCTCGCTGACTCACTGCTTTTCTTTCCACCTCTGACAGGAAGCTCCGTCTCCATGGGGCTCACTGACCCTTACAGAGGAGGCTTGCCTGGCTTCCCTTGTGTGAGGGTCTCAGTTTTTCTACCCTAGGTCATCTGCCTCAGAAGGGAGGGAGTGCTTGTCTCCTTCCCTGTTATTTGGGAGTGCTAGAGGTTTGTCGGCTTCAAGGCCAGGCCTGGCAGGTCAGCACTAGGCGGATCATTTCAACTGCTTGTGGGGGCAGTTCTCAGGATTTTGACTGGTAGCGTTTATTCCCTTCTCCCGGCAGTGATATGGAAGCATGAGAAACAGCTCTGGTGCCCTCACGTGGTGGACATGAGCAATTGCAGTTCAGAGGTGGCACCAGACAGGAGTCAGGCTTCCAGCCTTTCTGTGCGATTCCATTGAATCCTTCCGCAGCAGCTGGACTCCAAGCTGAAGCTCTTCCCTCCCCCGACAAGCGACCCCTTAAAATCTTAAGTCAGACAGGTGACAGGGACTTTGATTTCTTTTCTAGGGCTATTTAATCTCCGAGGATCAGATGTGGAGCACAATCCAGTATTTTTCTCCTACGCAATCATAGGACTAGAGACGATCATGTGAGTGTTTGCCCCGCTTCTGGAACTCCCTTCCACAGCTCCTCAGAGCCCGCGTGTGCCCTTTCTGGTCCTGGCCCACCCATCACTGTCTGATAGTTCACTGATGTGCTTCTTTTTTCTTGCCCTTTTAACATTTTCCCTTCTTGTCTTCCTTAGCAGTAGGTGTTTATTTATATCCTGCCTCTCTTTGAGCCCCCAAAATGATTTGGAACGTATGAAAGTGTCTGTAGTACTATGAGACTAAAAAGCAAGTAGGTGAGGACGTTAGGACCAAGCTGGAGTGAGGTTAGTTCACAACATTTTTGCTGCAAGGTCTTGTTCAGGCCACACATTCTTTGGCAAGTTTTCTAGCAGCCAGTGTAAAGGGGTATATGTGTTCAGCTGTACAATTCTGGGTCCACAATGCAAATAAATGCAGTCATTTTGAAGGTCAAAAATAATATGGGAAAACCCCTCCAGCTACGCTTTGTTGAATTGTCAGTTTATTTTTTCAAAGCATTTCTTGTAGCCTTTTTTTCATTTCTAGTTAAATAGCTTTTTGTATTAAGACAACACATTTATTAAGTGCCGGTGATGTGCTTAGGGTCTCTGTTAGGTGCTAGGGTGACTGAAACAGGACGGGGTCCTGGGTTGGAGTCAGGGAGATGAGCATGTCTTCTTTCTAAAGTATTTGGGCACATAAGTGGGCACCAGTCTACCTGTGGGAAGGATGTAGGTGTTATGAGAGGGGCCTGACCTAGACTTGGAGATCAGAGGAGACTCTTGGGGAAAGTAATATTGAAGCAGAGAGTAAGGATAGATGTGGGTGAGTTGGGTGAATGGCAGGGGGAGGAGGAGCGGGGAACCGTGATCCAAGCAGAGGGAACAGCATTTTCAGACACTCTGGGCAGTAGAGAGCACAGTGCATATGGAGGACCTGAAGTGATTCAGTGAGGTCAGAACATAGTGAGGACAGAATGTGAGCAGGGGCCACAGAAAAGAAAGGCCTTGTGGGCCGCATTCAGGAGCTTGGGTTCTTGTTCTGAACAAGAATAGTGGGAAGCTGTTGAAAGAATTTTCAGAGGGAACCACGTGTTAGATGTACGACTTGTAAAGAATAATATGACTGAAACATTGGTAGACGGGGAAAGGCTTAGAGGCTGTGGCACTAACCCAAGTGAGAGATGGTGGGACCTGAACCTGAGGGGTGACTGGGCGAGGTCGTAGTTGAGCTGGACAGATTAGGTGGAGATTTAGGCTGTGGGTCCCAAGGTCTTAATGAAGGACGGGAAGAGGGTTATCAATGAAGGACACTGCCCAGATTTCTGGCTTGGCGAATTGGGTGGATGATGACAACATAAACAGGGACAGGGAATGCAGCTTGGAGGGCAGGATTTGGGAAAGGAGTGGGGAGGAGAGAAAAGGGGCTTCATTTTCGTTGCCAGGAAACAGAGCCTGATGTGTATGTGTGTCTGTGTTGCCACCCTCTCACTCATGTTCCCTCCTTTTGCTGCCACCCACCTCTCCTCCATCTGCAGGCTCTTCATTGATGGTGACCGCATAGACGCCCCCAGTGTGAAGGAGCACCTGCTACTTGACTTGGGTCTGGAGGCCGAATACAGGATCCAGGTGCATCCCTACAAATCCATCCTGAGCGAACTCAAGGCCCTGTGTGCTGATCTCTCCCCAAGGGAGAAGGTGTGGGTCAGCGACAAGGCCAGCTATGCTGTGAGCGAGGCCATCCCCAAGGTTGGTGGCCCCACTTTGATCCATCTAAACTCTGCCACCCTCTTCTCAGTTCTGGTATTGTCTTTGGAGCAGAGGCAGATTTCTGAGGCTGCCCGTTGGATCAGAACTGTGGTCTCCCTGGATGAGGCCTTAGAGCTGGAGCCATATCAAGAGCCTGAGGGCCCTTATTGCTTGTTGAGTCTTGTGTTTTCCAGAGCGTGGCATGAGAGGTTATTTTAGGTGGTACACATTATTATTTAGTTTACTTAAATGTATCTGTTTTAACAGCATTTAGCATATAGTAGAAAAACCATAACTAGCATGAGTTCATGATATTATAATTATTTAAAATAAAGTTGAATTTAATAAAGCTGATTTAAAGATGGTCTGAAGAAAAGTACTAAGTGAATAAGGGTACAATGGATAAGAAGCTAGGGTAAAAACTGTGCAGGTGGTATGAGAATGCTTGAAGCTTGGGAAATGCTTCTCTACCCCCTCCTTCTGCCCCACCACATTTTATAGCTAAGGACACTTGAGGCCCAGAGAGGATTGGGGAGTTGGGGACTTGTCAAATTCAAGTGATAGTGATAGGCTTGTCCTTTACTGAGCCCTTGCTGGGCAGTGCTAAGCAGCTGACACTTGTTGCCTCATTTTAATTAGGGTCTGGGATAGGACTGGAATCCAGGCCTCTTTAGAGGTAGGCTTTTCTACTGTCCTGCCCTTGGCCTCTGGCTGCCAAGTGGCCTTTGGCAAGCCCAGTGATGTTCTCTCTTCTCCACTGATCAGTGGGCCATCCTGGGAAGAGACCAGGCCTGGCTGTCTAGATCTGGCTTGCCATTGTACCCCTGCCACCATCACACACAGTGTGACACCTCCTCTCTCTCTCTGCTCTCTCTGGAGAGAAAGAGAAAAGGAGATAAGATCACGAAAGCAATTTGAGAAGCTCTGTGCAAGTGTCAGGTGTGCTGAGGCCCGTCTGCTGGATTCTAACTTGTTCTCAAATTGGAAAGGGTCTTCTCTAGCCTTTTAATATCAGATCATTATCAGTAGCTGAGATAGGACCACTGGGTGGGAAGGGAGGGAGCAGGAGACCTCACTCATCAGGTCATGTGCATTGCCAGACAGGGAGAAAAAGCCCCTTTTGTACAGCAAGAGAAGGGTGATTTCGGTCAAGCTTTCAGTGGTTAGTGAACTCTAACCACAACCACAGTGGCTTGGAAAGCAATGTCGTGCTGATGGCAGGCAGCCAGCAGTCTCAAAGAGCTAAGGGAGTGAGGGATGGAAGAGAGACACCTTGTTTGATGTACCTACTCTTTTTGGTTGAGCTTAAGCTCAGGGTCATCAATCAAAAGGTACAGGTCATTGGGGCCCCAGGGGACAGCTATGTGGGTCCCCAGGGGAAGCTCTTCAAATGATTGGTCTAAAGTAAGTTTTGCTAAGCAAACAGGTTGTTGCCTTGGTCTTGGGTGGGCGCAGCAGGTTTGGTTTCCCACCCTACTGCCCTTTGCCTCTAGGACCACCGCTGCTGTATGCCTTACACCCCCATCTGCATCGCCAAAGCTGTGAAGAATTCAGCCGAGTCAGAAGGCATGAGGCGGGCTCACGTGAGTAGAGGAGCTGGTGCAGAAGATGGGATGTGAGGTGGTCAGAAGGCCTGGCTCCTTCACCTCCTCTGTGGCATTGAGCCTGGCACAAGGTTAGAATCTCTCTGAGCCTCAGCCTCCTGGCCTTCCAGAGTTAATGAGGGAATGAAATAAAATACTTGATGGATTAGATCTTTACAAAGTATAGTACACAACACAAAAGGAGATATTGATGATAATAGTGTAGATGATGGTGATGACATGATGCTGATGAAGCCTCATAAAAGAGCCAGATTGTGTTTCAGAACAAAGGATGGGTCTTGAAAGATTTTGGGCTCAGAGGTGGCTTTTGATAGTGGCCTATTTTTTCCTGGCCCCTGTAGGGTTCTTAACCTTTAAGTTAACCTTTTGGAGGAGCTCCCTGTGCTCTGAGGTGGGGCCTTTCCTGATTGTACCTGAGCTACCGAATAGCAGAGGAGCCTTTCCCTGATAATGGGAGTTGCTGCACACACCGGCTTCCCAGAAATGTCCACATGTAAAGCTCTGGTTGCTGATGGTGTGTGACCCTGCAGGTACAGCCTTCTCAGTATTGCATTAGGGCTAGGCTCTGAATCTGGTCATGTGACTTTCAGTAATAACTTAAAAAAATGTCTCCATTGTTTGCACAGATTAAAGATGCTGTTGCCCTCTGTGAACTCTTTAACTGGCTGGAGAAAGAGGTTGGTTCTTAGTCTTTGTTTAATATGTGGGTATACATTATTCAGACCTACCTATATGTGATTCTAACTCTAGCATCCCCCATGCTCTGCTGACCATGAGGTCTGAGATCTTGATCAAATTTTTGGGCTCTATTTTAATAATACTCTCTGGAAATTTGGTGTGTGTAGATTTCAAAATTCCTTAATTATGAAAATGGTAACAAGAATGAAGAAAGAAGTTCCATAATAGAGTGGATGCTTTTTGGGTATCATAACTAAGTGGAATTTCATTATAAGGAAAAATGACTCATAATATTATTATAGGCAAGCTGATTGTATTAGGAGAAAAAGATCTTTGTGTACATTTTGAACTTCAGTTTAAGCCATGAACCTTTTTATATTAAATTGACTCTTGGCCGTTAATTTCTTGCTCTGATTGGCAAGAGGGTGGTTTCTCTGTGCTGTTGTTAAACAATATCATGTTCCCTTTAAGTACTGTATAAACAACTCTTTAATTGGAAAAAGAAAATATTGTCTTTATTCCCACCAGTGTAACTTTTTTCCTCATGTTTCCTTCTGGTGATTGTTCATCTATGTAAATTATTATTATTATGTTTTATTTTTATTTTTTTTGAGATGGAGTCTTGCTCTGTCACCCAGGCTAGAGTGCGGTGGCACAATCTCTGCTCACTGAAAGCTCTGCCTCCTGGGTTCACGCCATTCTCCTGCCTCAGCCTCCCAAGTATCTGGGACTACAGGTACCCACCACCACACCCGGCTAATTTTTTGTATTTTTAGTAGAGACGGAGTTTCACCGTGGTGTTGATCTCCTGACCTCATGATCCACCCACCTCGGCCTCCCAAAGTGCTGGGATTACAGGCGTGAGCCACCACCCCTGGCCGTAAATTATTTTTAAAAATATAAATTATTTTTACATGTCTCTTAGTGTGCAGATACATTTTTTTTTCTTTTTCTTTTTTTTCTTTTGAGATGGGGTCTCATCTGTTGCACGGGCTGGGGAGTAGTGGTGTGATCACAGCTCACTGCAGCCTCAGCCTCCCCAAGCTCAGGTGATACTCCCACCTCAGCCTCCCGAGTAGTTGGGACTTCAGGAGTGCATCATCACGCCCAGCTGATTTTTTTCTGTTTTTTTCTGTTTTTTTTTTTTTTTTTTTGGTAGAGATGGGGTTTTGCCATGTTGCCCAGGCTGATCTCAAACTCCTGGGCTATCTTGACCTCCCAAAGTGCTAGGAATATAGGTGTGAGTCATCACACCTGGTTTAGATATGATTTTGTGTTTTGTTTATTTTATTCTCTTAGACTCATAGTGTGAACCTTTTCCATTTACGTTGAGGCCTTAATAAAGCATCCAAATGAAAACTCATCTAGTGGCTGTTCTGATTTACTAACCCAGTCCTCCTATTTTTAAATGTTCGGGTTGTTTTTAATTTTTTGCTGTTATCAGTAATCCTGCAATAGTATCTCTGCATTTATCTTTTTTATTTCTCTAGAATGATTTTCTTAGGATGATTTCTTAGGAGGGGATGCTTTTGAATTTTTAAACTTAGATACATTGTTTTGGGAGGTTTTAGGATACAATACTGAAGCACAATAGTTGAGTGAAAAATTAAATGAATAGAAACGATTATATTTTAGATAGCTTTGGTGAGAACCTTTGGGAGTTCTCCCTTGCTAAGGATGTGTCCTGTAGATTGGGCAGTTGGGATGAAGAAATTGAGGAAAAAGTAAGCTTTTAAAGTATCTCCTCTAATTTGTAAGAGGCACACATGAATTTATCTCACCAGATGATTATAAGCAATTTTCTCATAGGTTCCCAAAGGTGGTGTGACAGAGATCTCAGCTGCTGACAAAGCTGAGGAGTTTCGCAGGTAAGGATCCATTTGGGGGGACCCAGGAACCTCATGCTGATTTTCTTGCAAGTTGAATGAGGCTGGAAGGGCCCTGAATCTTAGCACAGTAAAAACCTTTAAGCCACTCTGCTTCTGTCTTTCTGTTACAGGCAACAGGCCGACTTCGTGGACCTGAGCTTCCCAACAATTTCCAGTACGGGACCCAACGGCGCCATCATTCACTACGCGTAAGGCATGCGGAGGAGCATGCTGCCGGGCATTGCTGCTTCTGCACAGGAGCCTGAGCAGGGGTGACATTATTTTACCAGAGGCCTCTGTGCCCACCTTCATCTGTCTGTTGAGACTGTAAAATGAAGAGAATAAGACCTCTAAGGTTTTATTTTCTCCCAATCCCCAAGCCTCTGCCTTTTGGGAGCCTCCTCTTAGGCTTAGTATGGCACTGGCATTCTCTACATTGTAGTCAGCTGGGTGTCCCTCTTTCCTTTTTGAAGCTGCAGGAACTATATGTATAGCCCTTGCATCTTGATGACTGGTTTTTTTTTTTTTTTTTTTTTTGAGACGGAGTCTTGCTGTGTCACCCAGGCTGGAGTGCAGTCGTGCGATCGCCGCTCAATGCAAGCTCTGCCGCCTCCCAGGTTCACGCCATTCTCCTGCCTCAGCCTCCCTAGAAGCTGGGACTACAGGCGCCCATCACCACGCCTGGCTAATTTTTTTTTTTTTGTATTTTTAGTAGAGACGGGGTTTCACCGTGTTCGCCAGGATGGTCTCAATCTCCTGACCTCGTGATCCGCCTGCCTTGGCCTCCCAGAGTGCTGGGATTACAGGCGTGAGCCACTGTGCCCTGTGGGTTTTTTTTTTTTTTTTTTTTTTTTAAAAGACAAGGTCTTGCTCTGCTGCCCAGGCTGGAGTGCGGTGGTGCTGTCACGACTCATTGCAAGTTTGAATTCCTAGACTCAAGCAGTTCTCCTGCCTCAGCCTCCTGAGTAGCTGGGACTAAAGGCGTGTGCTACCACTCCTGGCTAATTTTTACATTTTTTTTTGTAGAGATGAGGATCTTGATGTGTTGCCCAGGCATGTCTCGAATTTCTGGACTCAAGCAGTCCTCTTGCCTCAGCCTCCTAAAGTGCTGGGATTATAGGCGTGAGCCACTGTGCCTGACCCATGGCTGGAATTTTTGAGTGGTTTTCTTTCCTGGTAACAGCAGTTGTTTTGTACTAGTCCGTATATCTTGTGAGCTCCGTCAGTTACATACCAAAAAACCTTAGCACTAGGTTGTGGGGCAACCTGTTTTGGGTGGAGAGTACCCTCTCTTCCTGTCTCCCTGAGCCTGAAGCCTGGCATCCCAGTATGTAGTATTTTTGCCACATGGTCTACAAGAACCCATGGACCCACAGGGCCGAGCCTCCCTTCCCTGTGAGACAGAGGGGCACTGATATGTTTAGGATTGACAGATCTTCCTGTCAGTCCTAAGACAGGATGGTGGGAAATGTCATTAGGTATGGCCGTTGGGCTTCAGCCTCGGCTCTGCCTGATTCAAACTGCTTTGCTTTGCATTGGGTATTTTGAGTTCTATGCTTCCCCGTCTGTGATATGCACAGCCAGTGAAAGAACACTGTCTCTCTGTGCTGTGCTTGGGCACACGTTTTTCCCCCTTTGAATAATTGCTTTTAGAGTTTTCGTCTTGGGGCAGATTTTGAAGCTGTGTGTGGGAGACAGTCACAGATGTGACAGTACAGTTCCCTCGCTTAATGCTTCTGTTCCAGATAAAAATATCAGAGGGACTTCAGTTTTTGTTTAACTCAGGATGAATTTCCTGGCTGGATACTATCCTAGAATTTTGTGTATAATTAAAACGTTAAACAATTTCATGCCAGTGGGGAAGAAATTTGCCTCTGCTTTGGCATTTCTTCATTGTGGGTGGTTGGAAGCCTGTTTAGAGGCAGGGTTCTGGAGGGCACCGGTTGTCTTTTTCAGTTGTTCAGCTTGTGTGTGGACTGGTGCCCTTATTGCTGAAGGAGGGGGTGGTACCTGGAGATGGAGGACAACCTCACTTCAGCTGCAGGGCAGAGGCATGGAGTGCTCTCATCCCTTCGGGCGTTTCCCAGTGCAGTGATATTGTTTCGAAAATGGCGTGGGGAAAGCGATCACTTTTTGAAAATTCCTCATGTTTGTTTGAAAAAAGTGCTCCAGCAGAAGAATATCATGATCCATTCCTTTTCCCAGCAAAATTCCTTTAGTTTTTCTCCCAAATTGAGACATTTACTCCTGCCTGTCCAGTGGTCTGGGGAGCGAGTGGGGAGGTACCTGCTGGGGTCAGGGCTGAAGGAGGGGCCTGGGGCTCCCAGAGACAAGCAAGTCTGCAGTGACTCCAGGCTGCTCCTGTCCCAGTTCCCAGGACTCTAGCTAGGTCCTGTTGCTTCTAAGGATTCTCATTTTTTTTTAGCTTTGACAGTTATCTTTTGAACACCTGTTTTATTCCAGACACAAACAGAGGTAGACGTAAAGAAATGTGTTATTTTTCCCCTCTTGAGCGCTTTATCTCAGTTGGGGAGATAGGTTGATTGAATTTTTGAAAAGTAGAAGTTTAATATTAGGTGAAATAATTCATTTATTGGGTAACTTATTTTGATATGATTTCAGGCTTATGTAAGTTGCAAGAATAGTATAAAGAGCTCTTGTGTGTCCTCCTCCCAGATTCACTAAGTGTTTACATTTGTGGAATAATTAATTTTTTATTAACTTTGTTAGGCCAGTCCCTGAGACGAATAGGACCTTGTCTCTGGATGAGGTGTACCTCATTGACTCGGGTGCTCAATACAAGTAAGTAAACCAGGACTGCTGTGGAACTTGACTCTGTGATTCAAGGCAGTTGAGAAGGTGGACAGCTGAGCTCCAGCTGAGAGTACTCAGCTGGTCATCACACCCTGTGCTGGCCACTAATGGAATCGTTCCTATGTCTTGTCCTTTTTTTCACCCCTATTTGAAATAGCCCAATTGTGACTCTGTTCTCACAAAAGACTGTTTGATAGAAATGTTATAGTCCTTGGCCGGAAGTTTTAAAAATATAATTAAACAACTGTGAAATAAAGCAAGCTTTTGGAACTGTTGAAAGTTTTCCACCCCAGCCCATGAACCACCTGCCGGTTCCCTGTACTTGCAGCCGCCCCAGGGCCTTATGAAGTCAGGGATTCATTTTGAATGAATGGGTGAGAAATGAGGGTTGCCGCCAGATTTCTGAATTCCCTTCTCCATGTTTTGCTGCTTTCACAGCTATCTTCTCTGGAAAAGTTCCTCAGAGAAGAACCCAAGATTTGGTTGGGTCTTGATACGGAACCCAAGAGAAGGAGTAAGAATAGACCCTGTCTGCGTTAAGAGAGCACGAGCAAGGCCTTTTAATGCTGCTCCATTCCCCACTGAATTTGGGACTGTGGCTAAGGGAGGACCTAATTATTGAATGAGCTCAGCCAATTATGTGGCAGCCATGCCTGGCCTTGGGACACAGGGGTGTTAATAATATTAGCCTAGAGCTAAGGATTGCTTGGTAATGGTGTAAACTTTTGTTTGCTTCTAAATTTTAGCAGAATTCTAGAAGTTATCCTTTCTATGTCAGGGATATAGTCTAGTATGTGTTAAGATACGTACTTAGATACTTTTAGGGTCTCTGTCCAGGAATCCCCCTGCTGTTCTAACAGGAGGAGTTGGGTTTTGGTCCTCTTTTGCTAGAGATGGGCTCCTGTTTTCTTTGCCTTCTTGCGTCTTGTTCATAACCCCAGTGATAGTGTCTCTCGTAGACCAAGAATGTGTGTGTCAGGGGCTGATGTCACTCCCACTTTATTTAGCCATTCATCAGTTGTTGGACATTTCAGCTGTTTCCACCTTTTGGCTGTTATGAATAATGTGGCTGTGAACCTTCATGTACAAGTTTTTGTGTGGATGTATGTTTTTGGTTCTCTTGGATATATAACTAGAAGTGGAATTACTGGGTCATATGGTGACTATGTTTAACCTTTTAACGAACTGCAAACTAGTTTCAAAGATGGCTGTGCTGTTGTACATGCCCACCAGTATTGTGTGGGGGTTCTCACTTGTCTGCATGCTTGCCTGTGTCATATTTGACTTAAAGCTTATTTTGACGGGAAACCAATCTGTCCTTTTTTTGGAAAGGGATGGCACCACAGATGTGACGCGGACAATGCATTTTGGGACCCCTACAGCCTATGAGAAGGTAAGGCGGAGGCCAAAACCTTAAGAGGTCCTCTCTGCTTTCTTAAGAAGAGCATTGCTTTTATGAAAAGAGATAGTATAAAGAAGTAAAAATTACATGTGGGGTAGTAAAATTACTCACTGCTGTGGAGTCAGGCTTATCTGCTTTACAAGGTTCATGTAATTAATTATTGGAGTAAGACATTTGGAGAAATTTTTAAAGCATTCTGCTCTGGTTAGGGCAGCTCAGTTGCAAGTTTAGATATAATAGCTTTGGCCTTCTCGAGTCAGGAAATGCCTTTGAGGCTGGGGATGAGATAGTGAAATATATGCTTTATAAGCAGTGTCTAGATTTGATTTTGAAGGCCACCCCCTTCTTTTTTCGAGATTCTTATTTATAGGCTTAACTCTCTGGGAACTTTCCGAAATGACAGACTCTATTAAGTTTCTGGTATGATTGGCATGGAAAGGGGAAAGAGAGCTGTGAGGCGGAGAGATGTGTACCAGGGGTCTGGAGACACCTGGCTTCAGAGCTTCTCTGCCATTTACTAGCTCTGACGTTGAACAAAGCAGTCACCATCCGTAAAAATAAGAATAAAAGGACTCACCTTCCCAGCTGGCTGTGAATTCCCTTGAGCCCAGCCAGTTCCTGGATCATAGTCACTGCTCAGCAAATGCTGATTGAGCACCTAAATGAATCTGTTTGTCCAAGGGAGCTCCTTCAGGAAGATTATCCAAGGAAAAGGGTTTTATGCAATGTAGTGGGGCAGGTTTCATTGTCTTGGTCCCTTGCCTTGTCCCTTTGTATGCACCAGTGCCTTAGAAGACTTTAGACCTTGCGTCTAGGATTATTTTGGTGTGACTCTTTTTGTGCTTTGCTTTTCTTTTCTTTTTTTTTTTTTTTGAGACGGAGTCTCGCTCTGCCGCCCAGGCTGGAGTGCAGTGGCCGGATCTCAGCTCACTGCAAGCTCCGCCTCCCGGGTTTATGCCATTCTCCTGCCTCAGCCTCCCGAGTAGCTGGGACTACAGGCGCCCGCCACCTCGCCTGGCTAGTTTTTTGTATTTTTTAGTAGAGACGGGGTTTCACCGTGTTAGCCAGGATGGTCTCGATCTCCTGACCTCGTGATCGCCCGTCTCGGCCTCCCAAAGTGCTGGGATTACAGGCTTGAGCCACTGCGCCCGGCCTTTTTGTGCTTTTCAAAGAGCTCAACCAGACTGAGGAGAAAGGAGTTTTAGTCCTGACTCTGTACCTTACTGGCAAGCTGCTACACTTCTGGGTAGCACTTCTCTTGTCCAGAAAGTGGGGATAACCCCTGAAGATAGGATGGTGGTAGGAAGCACAGGTGCTGAAGCAAGACTGCGTGGCCCCAAGGCCAGATGCTGCCACTTCCGCACTGTGTGATCTGGGCATGCTACTGAATCTCTGTGAAGCGAGGATAACAGTAGTGCCTCCATCGTGAAGTGTGGGATCAAACATGCAGTGCTTACAATAGTGCGTGGCACAGAGGACTCGCTCAGTAAATGTTAGCTACGGTCATCAGTACTTTTTATTACTTTTCCGTTCTTTCTAAGGCTCACATGATGGAGTATGTCAGAGTGTTCATTATAGAGTCCTGTGGGGTCATCTCTCTGACAGTGCTCTTCTACTAAATTGAATTTCAAGATTTTCTGGGAAATTGGCCCTATGGCCAGGCTTTTTTTCCACCAGATTTTTTTCTTTTTACTTACGTTGTCTCTGTGATATTGCTAAAAACTTTAGCAGGCAGGATTTTGTGAACTACCAGAAAACTACAGGATTAGGCATCTGTCCCCATTCTGCAACATGCCCCTGGGTTTTCTTTGCAGGAATGCTTCACATATGTCCTCAAGGGCCATATAGCTGTGAGTGCAGCTGTTTTCCCGACTGGAACCAAAGGTAGGTGGTGCATTCTGTCACATGGCAGGCTCTTTTTCTTGTTCGAGAATCAAATATGTCTATGTTTGAGTGAAAGAACATGTCCTTCCCTCACTGTGAGGTCCCCAGCCCACTTCAGGCCCAGCCAGGTGCTCATGGGGTGAGTCTGCAGAACCCACTGACTGAGCCCAGAGGCCTCAGGGAGCTGGGGTTAGGATTGGGCCCAGTACCCACTGTGCACCTTTCTCCTGACCACTTAGGTATTGGATGACACATGTGGATGGCCCCCAGGAGAGAACAAACCAGATGGGAAGGTCACAGGGCCTGAGTCTAAGTTGGTGCAGCCTCCTGTCTGCCCTTTAGTACTGAGTGCTTCCTTTCTGGATTTTTAGGATTTATTTTACTGGGACCCTGACTTCAGCTATGTACTACTTTGCTTGAGGCCTGGTAGGTGGAGCATTGGACTGGGCATTGACAAGACCTGGGCTGCCTTGCTTCTGGGTAGATGAGATGTGTACTCATCTCCCTAGGCCTCAGTTGCCTCATCTGTCATGCCTGCCTGCCTGCTTGCAGTCTGGTTAGAGTCTCATCTTTGTAATTCTGAAACCTTAGGGTCGCAGAGCTGGGAAGGGAATGTCCTTGTCTTCTATGGCCTCTGTGTGCTGTAGGTGTCTATCGCGCCTCACCAGCATCCTGAATGGATGATTGCCTAGCTTCAGACTGAACTTTGATTGTTCCTCAGGAGATCTGATTGTTAGAAAGTTCTTCCTTGTGCTGTGCTGAAATCGGAACCCTCCAGTAACTTACCTATTGGTTTCTGTTTCACGTTCTGGAGCCAAACGTAATAAATCTAATGTCTTAAAGCTCTGTGCAAATATCATTAAGTGGCTCTTTCTATCTTTCAGGTCACCTTCTTGACTCCTTTGCCCGTTCAGCTTTATGGGATTCAGGCCTAGATTACTTGCACGGGACTGGACATGGTGTTGGGTCTTTTTTGAATGTCCATGAAGGTCCTTGCGGCATCAGTTACAAAACATTCTCTGATGAGCCCTTGGAGGCAGGCATGATTGTCACCGATGGTAAGCATCCATCACATATAGGGCATGCATGGATCCTTGAGCCTTTTTGAAAGCTATTTGTTGTTTTTTATTTTTTAATTAGTTTAAATTGGCAATAATTTTCCCTTCCTAACAGTAATGAAGTTTTCTGATTATAGAACTGATACATGTTCATTTTAGAAAAAATGAGATGGGAACTGTGTAAAAAGAAAATGAAAATCATTTGCAATCTAAACACTCAGGGGAAACATGACTTAATGTTTTGCTGTATTAGCTTTGGTCTTTCAGATATGTAGATATCATTTAAAAAAAAAAAACCACTGAGATCATACTGGGCGTCTTGTCTATGTTCTGCTTTCTTACTTGATATACTGCTTTCCCCAGGTCATTGCCAAGTCTTTGTAAATATATTTTAATGCCTTCATTATCGTGTCTTATGGATGTGAACCATGATTTATTTAGTGGATCCACTGTTATTGTACTCCTTACCCTGTAGCCAGTGTGCAGGGACTTCAGAGTCTAGCTTTCTGTACCTCAAATGCTTATAAAAAAGTGGCCATATGAGAGAAGGTGGCATCTCTGGGCTCTTACACCGGATAGAGTGGGCCCTTCACCTATTTCTTCTCCTTTGGAGTAGGGCAGTCATCCCAGGAGTGAAAGGTTCTCTCTGTGGACATCGTCATCGTGGGCTGCTTCTCATTTTTGGGATTTGGTTTGTTTTAGAGCCTGGGTATTATGAAGATGGGGCTTTTGGAATTCGCATTGAGAATGTTGTTCTTGTGGTTCCTGTGAAGACCAAGGTGAGTATTTATTAAAAAATTTTTTCCTGTTCCTTAATGTGGGAAGATGAAGACTTAATGTCTTTGGAGCCGAGAGTATGCCATTCTGGGGCCGACGTGGAGCCTTCTTCTCCAGATATCAGGGACTTTCCTGGAAACCACACTCCTTGCCTGTACAGCCAGAAAGAAAATCCTTAATGAACTGGGATCCAGAACTGGGATTCACGGGCCATCAGGCTGATGCTTGCTTCACATAATTTGGGGCTCAGAGTTTCCTATAGGCGGCCTGTTGTCTCTTCTGCTGGGGATGCTTGTTCAAGGTGCTAATTTCCAGGCCCATCCCAGACCCTAGAATCTCCAGGGTGGGGGGCCTGGAAGCTGTAATTTTGTCACCCTCCCCAGGTGACTTTTATTAGGTAAAGTTGAGGAACCCTGAGTTATCTAAGGGTCAGCCTCAAAGGCAATACAAGACAGGTGTTTCACCCTCTTCCCCCATCAGTGTTACCAAGGCTGCAGGGTTTTAGGCCCTAGGCTTTACCTAAAAGACCTGTTTGTGCCTCCTCCATTGGTGGAATGGAACAATTGGAGGGAAGTAGCTTCCTGTGTCAGCAAGGAGGTTGACTGCGGGGATTTGCTGTCTGCTTTGGCATGGAAGTCACTATTCTTGGAAGTGACCTCCCATCTCATTCCCAAAAGCTGCCATGAACAGAAACCCAACATGTTCTTTTGTGCTCCAGTGGATAGATGTGTTGTCGCCTGACGGGCCTGGCTGGGTCAAGGCAGGCCACACAGTTGACTGCTAAAAAAATGATATTGAGGACTTACACCCCTGCATCCTGGAGAATCAAAACCAGAGATGCCCTTGAGCCCAGACACCCCCATGCCCTGCCCCTGTTTCCGGTCACAGTAGACATCAGCCTTGTGGAACTGCTGCTGGGAGCCCCTCAGCACCCTTTGTTTGTTCGTTCCTGATGGCACAGGCCGTTGTTTGCCCAGTGGAGGAGCTCTTGGAAAGTGGCATCAGGTTTCCTGTGTGTCTATGAAAAGTGGTGACCAGCTCACCACGTCTTGGCTCCCAGTTACCCCTGGCTCTGAGGGATGGCATGCTGATGGAATGATGTCATGGTGCTTCAGCATAGTAAAGAGGAGGAAACACGTCTATTTTCTTCTTTCTCCCACAGTACAATTTTAATAACCGGGGAAGCCTGACCTTTGAACCTCTAACTTTGGTTCCAATTCAGACCAAAATGATAGATGTGGATTCTCTTACAGACAAAGAGGTAATGGGGAAGTCTTGGTGGGCAGGTATGTTACTAGGGGAGATGGAGACTACCCTAAATAGTTCTAATCCATTCTCTAAATCCTAAATTCTCTAATTCATTTTCACTTTGTAATTTTTAAATTTAAGAGGTCTAGGCCAGTTGAGTCTGAAAGCCCTAGGTTTTCTGAGGACTCTTGAGCTTTTCCTGTATTTGTTGGGCCTCCAGGTGGAGATAGTCCTCTTCCCTATAGCCATTCTAGGGCTGTAGGGTTTTGTGGGTGGAACTCGTATGCCATTGTTTAGCTGCACTGTTCCTCCATAGCTGCACTGAGGCGTGTTTAGCAAATATGAGCCTATGTGTGTTCCCTACAAAAAGCCAGATGGATGGTGGGGCCTCTTGGCCACTGTACATACCAGATTGTTTTCTTGTGTTACATGAAACAGTAACGAAATGCAAAGCAAAATCTATTATCGTGTGTCCCATTTTCACACAGACAAGGAGAAAGATAGTACCAGCCCTTCTCGGTTACTACTGTGGTCACTCTGGGGCAGTGAAACCCTTCACAAGGCCTGGGGCACAACAGTGCTTACTTGCTTAGCTCAGAGGGTTATGGGTCTTAACTCCTTCAGACCCTGGACTGGTAAGGCCAGGTGAGATCGCAGTCCTGGGGACATGAGTAAGGCCTGAAGAGTCACACAGATGATCAAGGTCAGAGCAGAAACAAGGGTAAGAGGTGGGGTAGGAACTGTTAGCACTAGACAGACAAAACAGTTCCCAAACCAGGAAACTGGAAGCCAGGAGGACAAATTCCAGAGCAAGGCAGGGGTCAGAAGTTTCAATGAAAAGCAAATGACTGGTGGGAGCCGAAGGCAGGGTAAGCACGATGGGTTACTCCAGCAATAAGATTTTGTTATTTGAGGCAGCCACTGGCCCTTGAGTGCCTCTCAAGGCAGGAAAATTTCCTCACTGGTGCCCACTTGGGCCTTGTTCTTGGCGCTATAAAGGAAAGGGTCTTTGGGGGTCAAGGACCTTCCCTTCCACAGGAGCTGTGGAACGGGATTCTCCCAGCTAGAAGCCTCCTGCCTGTTCCAGCTCACAGGTGGGTGACGAGAAAGGCCATCCACTTCCTGCTTGGCTTTCCTCTGTGCTTGAGTGCCTCTGCTTAACCATCCGTGCCCTTGGTTCAGCTAAACATTCGCACTCACAGGACCCACATGGGCCCTGTACTGGGTGGGTTATGCAGCTTGCAGATGGATATGGAAAAGGAGACTCAGCCTATCAGCACAGTGTCCAGTGTGTCTCTTCAGCAGGAAGAGTCCTTCCAGTGTCCAGGGCTCTTGTCCAGCCCCTGTAAGTGTTGCCTTAGCTGAGAGGAAATGAGAACACATAGGTGGGCATGGGAGCCACCCTGCTTAGAATCCCTCTGCCCCATAGGAACCAGTGTCTTTTGTAATGGCCCTTGGGCACAGCTTCCAGGGACTTAGCAAGGGGCTTTCCAGTAATATGTCATTTCGTACTCTTGGGAGTCCAAGGCTATGGCTTCCTGCCAAGTAATTCTAGGTCATGCTGTCGAAATGTACATAAAGTGTACCCATCAGGAGGCATTTCTCCCATATGACATTCCCCTTTATCCAGGAAGTAGTGTATGAGGAAGTTTAAGCGAGGCCATTTTTCCTTGAAGGAGAAAGAATCAGTCTACTCCCGTGACATTGGACATAGACCAGGGATCTGTGTTATGCTGTGGTTCATTGCTGCACCTTGCATGCCCACATCATTGAGCTATTCTTTTGGCCAGTTACTCTTTGTGGAGCAGATAATGTCTTCTTAAAATACCTGGCTTTTAAAATATCTGGTCATTTGCCCTTTACTATTTAGCCTGTCTTTTTGGAGTCACTTTAGGGACTCCTTGGTTTGGGTCTGCATTCTCATCACTTATCACCAGATGGCAGCAGAGGACCTTGTTCGGATGGGAATATGGCCAGCTGCAGACTATCAGGGCCTTGTGATGGTCCTCAGGCCCCGCCGAGGCTGTCCACACTCCCACTTTTCCCTCCCTGCTCCCAACCAAAAGGGCTTTGGGAGTTTGGCTGTGGCCCCAGGCTTACACCAGGATGCTGCCTTCAGCTTACTGTTGAGCTGCTTTGGACAGTAGGCTGCTTTGTAGCCCTGCTGGCCTTGCTGTGGACACATAGCAATTTGCCTGCTTTTGACATCGTCCCCTGTCCCCATCACTTCCCTGACTCCCAGAAGGGGCTAGTAGGCTAGTAGGCTCTTCTCATTAGGGATTGGAACCCTGGCTTGGTCACAGCCAGTTGGTAACACCACTCTATCTGTCTGCCGTCAGTCCTTTGTAATTAATGGGCTTGTGTGCCCATCCTGACCCCATCTGGGGTTATTTAAAGCCAGCTGGGCTTTGGTACCTGGCTGGATTGTAGTCCCTGAAGCCAGTACTTTTGTAACATCCTTGCCCTCCAAAATGGCCTTTGACTCATTTATGACAACCACACCCGTGGCACTATCGGTCTCCTCAGCTTCCAGACAGCTACCCCATAGACAGTGATGAGAGTGGCTTGTTGTCCTCTTGGTAAAACCTGCTTCACTCCAGACTTCACCTTTTTCCCTGTACAACCAAGGGGGATTTTGCCATCATGTGTAGTGGATCAGCCCCTGCCCAGGCACCAAGTCCTGCCAGCAGGTCCTTCCTTTCACTCTCTTTTTTTGTCTCCTGCTCTTGTGGCATGTTGAGTTGAGAGTCTGAAAACTAAGCTTACTCCCAGCCCCACTCTGCTGCACCACAGTCTTTAATCACCACAGGTTTTTGGGTTCATCTAGGCAGCTACACTCAAAAGACACTCATGGGCTTGACTGATCCTAGTTTTTTATTCAACTTTTTCAGCGGATATAGGATCCATAGCTCAGTGTGTTGGCAGGACAGTTTCGGGTGTCTCTCTTAGTAGGAGCTTTCAGATAGTCCAGGGGCTATTCCCCAGCTTACCACCTCCCAGGATGAAGCCACACAGGTGGGAGCAGGAGCTACTGGCTTAGAGTCTACTGTTTATAATAGTAAACTGTTCTGGGGGCCTTTTCACCAGAAGTCATGAAGTCTGGTCCTGTGTATTTCCAGGGAAACTGAACACAAGGAAAACACTTGTCTGTGAGTAAGGAGAAAGGGTGTTGCACACCTTTTCTCTCAGCTTGTGATCTTAGCACATGGGGGCCCTTGCTGTTGACCTGTTTATCCAGTTGTTAAAGATGGGGTGGTGAATACTGTGTCTGTCCTTCTCTCCCCTGCAGTGCGACTGGCTCAACAATTACCATCTGACCTGCAGGGACGTGATTGGGAAGGAATTGCAGAAACAGGGCCGCCAGGAAGCTCTCGAGTGGCTTATCAGAGAGACGCAACCCATCTCCAAACAGCATTAATACCTCCCTGGTTTTGTTTTTACAAAATGCTCTGGGGAAAGGAAGAAACGTGGCAGATCCCTGACATCTTTCCCCTTTCCTCTCCTTCTTCCCTACCTCCCCTTTTTACTTTAGACTTTAAGAAGAATAGAAAATCTTCTTATCCTCTTTGATATTTTATTGCAAACACTCAGTCTTTTATGATTTTTTAATTGTTGAGAACGAGCCAAGAATAAAATTGCTGCACCAGAAGGAGGGCCCCTCCAAAGTTGAACACTTGATGAAAGGGAGTTGCCCTGACTTCTCTGGCCAGTGATGGGGAAACAATGAGTGCTCCATGATGGTCATGTTCCAGGTGCTAGTACATCATTCATGATCACCTTAATGCTCATGAGACTATATTTATGATCAGTGAATAAAAATGTCAAAACTGTGCTTTGTCTTAGCTGTCTCTTTCTTCATGGTGCTGTCCCCTGGCATGTCAGGTGAGCTGATCTCCAGGGCTGCTGGCTCTGTGGCAGACATTTCCTAGGTGGTAGGGCCCCTTTGAGAAGAGACCCCTGGCTTTGCTGCACATTTGGGGGCTAGTTGTAAGCTGTTTCTTTTCTCTAGAAAACCTAATATGGTATTTTTATCTCAGTTTTTTTTTTCCCTGATTTTAAAATGTGTCACTGCTATGCAAAACACAATAAAAATTATGTCAAAAGTCAGTTTTCCAGAACTCATCCTATAGTAGATGCCTCCAGTGTCTTACCTACATGGCCACAGCTCTCATTGTTCTGTTACTTGTAGGCAGGATTCTGTGACAAGTGTCTGCAGGATTTCTTTTGACTTGTATATGTGGGGCAAGCTCCAAGGGTTGGAGAGTTAATGTCCCTGAGATCTCAGACCATCGTGTTTGGGGATGGGCAAATAGACTTCCTCATCCCTTGGCTAGGATATCTGAGATGTGTCTTACATTGTCACTTAGGGTTTTCCAGTGGGTTTGAGCCCCACTTGCCCACCATGGTAACTTGCTCAATAACCAACCCTTTGTTTTCTTTGTTCTCTTCCGTGTCCTACTTTCTCCCTGTCCCATTCGTGTTTCCTGGTACCATCCTGAATGAACTATTTACATGCGAATCCTTGTTTTAGGGTCTGCTTTTTTATTAATCCAACCTGACATACTCCTTGTGTATAACCACTATTATCTGCTTTATATTTTTGCTGACTCCTTTTTTGTATTCAGAATTCACTAAAATACTGATTAGTTGTATATGTATAAAAGAATATGCCACATATGAACATAACATACCACATTTACAAATAGTGGATCATTCTGTATGTATACAATTTTATCTTTTAACTTGGCAATACATTAGATCTAAGTATTTTTAACGACAATTCCATTGTATAGTTATATTATTTTAAACCAGTCTCATTGACTTTTAAAACAATAATACTAGCATTTAGGCATAATTTTAAAAAATTATATTAGTCTTAAATCATATAGAAAACAAAAACTGGAATCTCAAGCTATTGGTACAATAATATTGGTTTTTTAAATTGCCCAATGTATTTATTTTTCTTGAGATCTTTATTTCTTCATATTGCTTTGGGTTACTGTCTACTGTCCTTTCATTTTACTTTGTGGAACTCCTATAAGCATTTCTTGCAGGGTGGGTCTAGTGGTAATGAACGCCCTCAGCTTATGTTTACCTGGGAACCTCTTAATTTCTCCCTCAATTTTGAAGGACAGTTTTGCTGGATATAGGATTCTCTGGTTGCCCGTTTTTATTTTATTTTATTTTTTTCTTTTAACATTTTGAATATATTGGCCTACTGCCTTCTGGCCTCCAGCATTTCTGATGAGAAATCTGCAGGTAATCTTATTGAAGATCCCTTTTACTTGGTAAGTAGCTTCTCTCTCACTGCTTTCAAGATTCTCTCTGTTTTTGACTTTTGGAAACTCAACTATAATGTATTTTGGTGTGTATGTCTTGGAGTTAATCTTACTTGGGGTTTATTGGGTTTCTTGGATGTTTACATTCATGTCTTTTACCAGATTTGGGAATTATACAGCCATTATTTCTTCAGATATTCTCTCTGCTGCTTTCTC
Organism: Rhinopithecus bieti; assembly: GCF_001698545.2. Taxonomy (NCBI): domain Eukaryota; kingdom Metazoa; phylum Chordata; class Mammalia; order Primates; family Cercopithecidae; genus Rhinopithecus; species Rhinopithecus bieti. Next base: position 2,783,549 of record NW_016808764.1, read on the forward strand.
TTTTCTCCTGGGACTCTTACAGTATGTATTTTGGTCAGCTTGATGGTGTCCCACAGGTCTCCTAGGCTCTGTTACCTTTAATCTTTTTTCTGTTTTTCAGACTCTAAAATGTCTATTATCCTGCCTTCAAGTTCACTGATTTTCTCTTTTGCCTGCTCATATCTGCTATGAATCCCTCTGGTGAATTTTTCACTTCAGTTTACTGTACTTTTCAGCTCCAGAATTTCATTTTGGTTTCTTTTTATGTTTATATCTCTTGATTGATACTTCCTTTTTTTCCGGTGGATTTATCTTCTCCTCTGTATGGGCCATACTTTCTTGTTTCTTTGTATGCCTTGTGAGTTTTGGTTGAAAGTTGGATATTTGAATCTAATAATGTAACTCGAAATAAGATTCTCCTCCTTCCCTAGGGTTTGCTCTCTTTTGTTAATGTGTGTGGTTATTATTATTATTTATTGTTATAAGGGAGTCTGTGGGCCAAGTATTAGTCTGAGGTATCAACTTAAGGTCTCTCAGGTTTTTTTCTGAGCTTGAGCCTTTCCCTGGATATATGCAGTCAGTTTCTAATTTCCCCTATATGTGCAGTTGTTTTTTGAATGTTGTAGTACTTAATGTCTGGCTCCCAATGAGGGAAAAGAAAATGAAGGGCAGAAAAGGGCACTGGTCCTTTAAATCCCCTGGAAGTCACTTCAGCCAGAGGGGAAGAAGGGACTTCTAACTGTCGGGGGATGGGATATACAGCAACAGTGGCTGCTCACCTGTTTGTCTGCATCTCTGTGTTCAGAAGCACTTATCAGAACACAGGTCTCCAGCATTTGGAGGGCAAGTTTCCTATTGTTCATTTTGGCTCCCGCAAGCTGTATGCCGGTTGCTCCGGGAACGTGTGCATGAGTGCCTGCCAAGGGGTTAGAAGTAGACATTGGTAGCTGCTACTGTGCTAAGAGCTGAAATGGATTGAAATTAACGTTAATTCACCATCCAGGTTGTCCCCTGGAAGCTGCAAGCCTTCAGTAAACTCCAGAGTTCTAAAGTAGTTACATCAGGCAGATTCTGCCAGTGCAATTGTTGTCGAGGTGGAGAGACACTTTCCGAGTGCTTCCCACCACCTTCCCAGAATCTTCTCATTAAATCTTAAACCATAACTTTAATTTGAATGGCTTTGACAAATGAATAAATATAAGCATACTTTGGCTATTTATCAAAGCATGGTTGTAAGTGCCCATTACTTTCTCCACCTGGGGGAGCAGAAAATGAAATGAAACAATCTCTGTTTACCATTCAGAACCAGAGTGGTCCTAAATAGAGTGCCTAAAACACATGAACCAGCATTTATTTGCTTTTCATCTCCCACCCTCCTCTCTCTCCCTCTCTCTCTCTCTCTCTCTCTCTCTCTCTCTCTCTCTCTTTTTTTTTTCTCTCAAGGATCATTGATTTCAATGTGCTGTGTGGGAGGAAGCAAGATTCACTGCTGCCTCTCAGAGTATATTTCTAATGAGGTCAGGAAAGCATAGACGCAGTGCCTCCTGATAATAGGACATATTTTGATCCATCAAAGACCAATTCTTGAATGCCTTTTGTCCATGCCTGGTCATATTTCTAATATGTACCGTAACACTGGACTTAAAAGAGAAATTTCTCCCCAAATGATAGAGCGTAGTGAGCATGTTTCTCATCTGTCATTCCTCTGGAAGTTGGAAGATTTCCCTTAGGACTCAGGCTGTTGTCTTCTCTGATATCCCAAAGGCTTCTCTTGCTAAGGAAATGTGAGGCATGAATCACAGTTGATTTGGAGTTGAAATAGCCATAACTCAAGTGTGACGGCAACTCCACTGTTTGTTCATCAGGCTGTTAAGCCTGTTACTTCCCAAGGCAGCCTCAGAGCAAAGTTTGATTTAATTGGCTCTAGCCCGAGAAGCAAAGGTAACAGGTGCTGGGTGCTTGGAGCTTCCTGCCTGGACCTGCTTTGTCTTGGCGTTAAGTCCAAGAGACAAACTAGGCAAGATGGGCCCATAAGGATTGAGGACCAGAATAAAACTCTAATGTGCCAGATCTCAGAGGGAAGATGAGGAGATAAAAATGTAGATAAAAAAAAAATTACTCTTCCTCACTTTTAAATAAATGATAAAATAGATGTTGGGTAGGAAAATGGGCATTGTGTTGAATTTAAAGAAGGAAGCTGGTCTCGTTTCTTTATCTTGCTCACTGTATTCCCCGGTGAAGTTTTATGTATAAGGTAGGATTCAAGGAAGGGGACAGGTGTGGTGCCCCTGCTGTGAACACTCCAGGGGCTGACTTGTGGGAAGCTGGTTCGCCCTTTGGAAAGAGTCCATCTGTGCCTCCTGCCGATGAGGGGGCTGCCCCCACCACCCCAGCTCTCAGTGCTGCTTTAGTTTGAGGGCTGTGCCTGGCATCTGGCTGCCTGACAGTAACCATCAGTTGTTTCTCATCAGGCTCATTCCCGGTTAGGGGTGGGCAATTGTGAAAGGAACCAAGGTTGAACTAACAAGCCACGAGGGAGGTGTTGCCCTGGTGTTTCCCAACAACTGGGGGTTAATACCGGTAATGATATGAAGACAACGTCGAGTTCTTTGTGGCATCTTTCAAGCACTGTTGGCCTCTAGAAGGAGACAAAATGGGGGCCTGGGAGGGCTGCGAGAGGGGAGGAGGGATACTGTGCTTGCTAGTTCCTGCAAGTAGTTGGTGCAGTGATTAAGAAATTTATAGAATCATGGATTAAGAACAATGATTCAGATCCTGGCAAGGTGGCAGCAGTTGTGCCATAGTGTTTGAATCTCTCCAAATAACTTCATAAAAACACGGAGAAACCGGTAGAAAAACTAAAATTCAGGGATGAGCTTTACACCAAATATACAGGTGTCAAGCATCTCCACAATCCCTTAATAAGAGCACGTGAAGACTAACCGGCGTATTATCAGCATCTGTGCAGGGGGAAGCCGAAGGAAGTGATGGTGTGTCTGATGGACCTGAGAACAGAGCCCCACAATAGCCATCAGGAGCTCAGAGTCTCAGTGAGCCAATCTGAGAACAGCCAGTAACGCTGGGAGCAGTTTGCACCTCCAGTGGGTGAGTATGAGAGGTTTTTGGTAAGGCCTGCAGGGCCTGGAGCAGTCTGCACCCCAGGAACTCCCAGGACAAAGCCGCACGCTGAGGGATAGAGCCAAACAGGAGTAGGACAGGTACAATGGAGGCAAAGGAGAAAGAAGGTTCTTTTAGAGGGGAACAGAGCCAGGAGATCTATAAAAGTAAATGCTGTATTTTTGAATACTTCAGAAAATCAACAGAAAAGGGAGCTCTAGAGCCCTAAATAAGAAAAAACTATTCTAACGTCTCCCAGAAGTTCAGAAAAATTTCACTTAAAAAAAAACAGAATAAAAGATTGAGGTAAAATGCTATGCAAACTTAGAAAGGAAAATAAGGTGCGGAATGAGAGACATGCCCATAAACAGATGAAAATCTGTAATGTTCAAAGCACATTTACAGGTTTAAAAATAGTGTATGTAAAAACAATATACAACAGAGAATTAGAGAAGCTGAGGAATTAAGCGAGGGAACTCAGGAAAGAATGAGAAAAAAATCAATTTAAATAATGAAGACAAAAGTAGGAGGAACACAGGAATGAATAAACACCACAGATAATGTCTTAAGATAAACAGGAGATGACTAAAAGGAGAATTGAAACCAAAATGAATAAAAATTATTTAAGCAAAAGAAATATAGAAGATAGGCAACAACATTCAACATTTACATAATAGGTTTCAACAAAGAAGAAAGCTAAAGGGAACAGAACAAATATAAAAAACTATAAGAAAACACTCCTGAGAAAAAAAAGTTTGAAACTACACTTTGAAGAGGCACATCCTATAACTGAATAAATAAACCTAGATTGGCCAACAGCGCATACTTACGGTAGAATTACTCTACTTAAAAATATTCCTTGGTTAATCAGACAAAAGACCAAGTAACTTACGGTGAAAAAAATATATTGCCATCAGAAATTTTCAAAGCAACAGTTTAGGTCAGAAGAAAATAAAATGACATGAGTTGTAGTGACAAGGGTGTTCATTATGTAATTCAGCAAGCCCCATGTTTGCTTTACATGGTGTTCTGCATCTGTGTTAAGTTTAATAACAAAGTTTAACCCAGCAATCCTATTACTGAGTATATACCCAAAGGATTATAAATCATTCTACTATAAAGACACATGCACAGGTATGTTTATTGCGGCACTATTTACAATAGCAAAGACTTGGAACCAACCCAAATGCCCATCAATAATAGACTGGATAAAGAAAATGTGGCACATACACACCATGAAATACTATGCAGCCATTAAAAAGAATGAATTCATGTCCTTTGCAGGGACATGGATGAAGCTGGAAACCATCATTCTCAGCAAACTAACACAGGAACAGAAAGCCAAACATCTCATGTTCTCACTCATAAGTGGGAGTTGAACAGTGAGAGCACATGGACACAGGAAAAGGGGGCATCACACTGGGGCCTGTCGGGGTGGGGGACAAGGGGAGGGAGAGCATTAGGACAAACACCTAATGCATGCAGGGCTGAAGACCTAGATGATGGGTTGACGGGTGCAGCAAACCACCATGACACATGTATACCTATGTAACCTGCATGTTCTGCACATGTATCCCAGAACTTAAAGTACAATAATAAACCCCCCAAATTTAAAAAGAAACAGTACCAACAGGTGGGCAAGGGAATGAATTAGAGCTGGTGGGATTAGCCTATGATGGATGGGAGAGCAGTACCCTATGTAAAGGCGGCAGGAGGTCCCATCTCCAGCCTGTTTGCCTTGGGATAAAGAGAGCTCACAGGGGAAGAGTGAAAATGTGATTTTACTATTTTATGTCGTTTTTACTTTTTGTGAAGAACAGCGTCTTGCTATGCTTCCCAGGCAGGCGTCTAACTCCTGGGCTCAAGGTAGTGTCCTACCGTCTCTGTCTCCCTAAGTGCTGGCATTGTAGGCATGAGCCATCGCATCTGGCCTGAAATGGGATTTTAAAGAGGAGCTGAAACTGTGTGTGTGTGGGCATATCCTAGTTTTTAAACATTTACAACCAATGTAACATTTTACAAACCCAAGCAAAATCTCATGTAGATCTAACAAAACACATGTGTGATCTCAAATTGGTTCTCGGGCAGAAGTTGTGGTTTCTTATTGCACTGCAAGCTCTGTAAGGACAGGTACCCAGCCAGGATCTCCCTCTTGGCGGCCTGGAAGCCAGGGAAAGCTTGGCGGCTGAGCAGCATCACAGATACGTGAGGCTTAAGTGTTCCCGTTGCACACTCTGAAAGCAGAAGCTGCAAAAGACAAGCTAGGTCATTTGGTTGGGGATCTCTTACTTATTTAGAGACAGGGTCTCACTCTGTTGCCCAGGTTGGAGTGCAGTGGCACAATCATAGCTCACTATAACCTCAAACTCCTGGGCTCGCACAATCCTCTTTCTTCAGCCTCACAAGTAGCTGGGATCACAGGCGTGCATCTAGCTAATGTTCTTATTTATCTCTTTCTCAGTCCGCAATGCTCTGTTTTCTAATTGTTAGGGTGGATTCTAAACATTTTTTTTTCTTTTTTTTCTAAAGAGTGTTGGAAGGGACGGGTGCGGTGGCTCATGTTTGTAATCCCAGCACTTTGGCAGGCTGAGGCGGGCGGATCACTTGAGGTCAGGAATTTGAGACTAGCCTGGCCAACATGGTGAAACCCTGTCTCTACTAAAAAATAAAATTATAAAAATCAGCTGGGCATGGTGGCACATGCCTGAAATCCCAGTTACTCGAGAGTCTGAAGCAAGAGAATTGCTTGAACCTTGGAGGTGGAGGTTGCAGTGAGCCCAGACCTCGCCAATGCACTCCAGCCTGGGTGACAGAGCAAGACTCCGTCTCAAAAAAAAAAAAAAAAAAAAGAGTTGGAAGGAACCATATGAGGTCCAGATTGAAGGCTAAGAGCCAACTTCACATCAATTCCTGGTCTCCTGGCTCTCAGGTTTGTACCAGGTGGATTGTGCTACTTCCTTAACACTGATTCTGCAGGCAGAGAGGTACAGTCATTGGCTCCAACCTCTCTTCCTGGAGGGCTTCCTCCTGTCCTTCAATTTTGAATTCCTTCCCATCTTTAGAATCTAGTGCAATTCCTACATAGCTTCTTCATGAAGTGTTTCCCAATTATTCCAGCTACAAGTCCTTGCTCTAAGTTTTGTTGGCATTCATTTTCTTCACAAACTGTAATTGACATTCTCTTTATGAAATTTAACCTTTCCCATGTCTCTCCAACCAGACTTGTAGTTCCTTGGGGCCCAGCCCCAGGTATTGCTCAGGACCAGGCACATAATAGCTACTCAATAAATATGTATTGATTGATACATTTTAAAATTGAAGACATTCTGAACAAGTTTACAACAGAATGGATGATGGGAGCAGAATTGAATTCAGTCCCATAACTTCTTAGCTGCTGATCTTCATTGGGTAAATTATGTATTTTCTCTGACCTCCAGTTTCATCCTTTACAAAATGAGGGTGATGATATTTTCTGACAGCATATTTGTGAGGATTAAAAGAAATAATGTGCACACATCACTTAGCATGCTGTCAGACATGTAATCAGCTCTCAGTAAACGTTAGTTGTTTATCATGACCCATATTTTTAAACAAGAAGATGTGCAATTCTGTTTTGAATCTGTTTATTGTCCCTTATTTCTTCCTTCCCAAATACCTCCCAAATTTCCTATATCATTATTTTTAAAAACAAACTTCATTGTTTAGAACAGTTTTAGCTTTACTGCAAAGAAAGTATAGAGAGTTTCTTTATGCTCCACACCTAGTTTTCACTATTATTCACATCTTAGTATAGTGAATCTGTCACAATTAACAAACCAATGTTATTGCAGTAGTGGTAAGGAAAGCCTCACTTTATTCAGATTTCCCTAGTTTTTACCTAATGTCCTTTTTCTCTTCCAGAATCCCATCCAGAGTCCCACATTATTATATTTAGTTGTCATGTCTTCTTAGGCTGTGACAGTTTCTTAGATTTTCTTCATCTTTGATGACCTGAACAGTTTTGAGGAATACTGGTCAAATATTTTGTGGAATATCCTTATATTGGGATTTTAAATGTTTTTCTCATGATTAGACTGTGGTTCTAGTTTTGTAGGCAGAGTCGATGGAGGTAAAATGCCATTTTTGTCACATCATGTCAAGGGTACATACTATCAACATGGCTTTTGACTGCTGAGGTTAACCTTGGTCATCTGGCTGAGGTAGTGTTTGTCATATTTCTCCACAGAAAAGTGACTTTTTTAACCCCCTTGTTATCCTGTATTCTTGGAAAGTCACTACGTGTAGCCCATACTTAAGGAGTAGAAGTTATGCTCAACTTTCTTGAGGGTACAGTATATATGTAAATTATTTGGAATGCTTCTGCACCGATTTGTCTCTTTTTCCACATTCATTTATATTTTCGTATTTGTATAGGCTTGCAGATACTTATTTTACACTTTGGATTATAATCAATACTACTTTAAATTGTTCCAGCTTTGGCCACTGGGGGCTCTTTCAGCTGTCTCCTGTGTTCCTTTGATATATATCCCATTGTGTGTGTGTGTGTTTGTTGTAAGCACTTCTTTACTTTCTGGCACTACACGTTGCTCCAGGCTCATCTTGTGTATTTCCTGCTCCAATTCTAGAATCAACCATTTCTTCAACGAGCGCTACTAAAAAAAAAATCCAAAAATCAGCTGGGTATGGTGGCATGCTTCTTCAAGAAGCTCTAGTTCCTTTTACTGGAGAAAGGTATTTAAAACCAAGATCTTGGCTGGGCGTGGTGGCTCACAATTGTAATCCCAGCACTTTGGGAGGCTGAGGCGGGCAGATCACCTGGGGTCAGGAGTTCGAGACCAGCCTGGTTAACATGGCAAAACCCCATCTCTACTAAAATACAAAATTAAACCTTGTCTCTACTAAAATACAAAATTAGCTGGGCATGGTGGTGGGTACCTATAATCCCAGCTACTCCAGAGGCTGAGGCTGGAGAATCACTTGAACCCAGGAAGTGGAGGTTGCAGTGAATCCAGCCTGGGCGACAAGGGTGAAAATCTATCTCACAAACAAACAAACAAACAAATAAAACCAAGATCTGGGCACTAGATCAGTTCTCTTACTGGCTTGTCCTTGCTTCTAGGCTGTCTCAGCTGAGAGCAAGAAGAAAGAGGTATGCATATGTATATATACATATACACATACAACTATCAGTGTTTCTATATGTAACCATCTTTTTCTATATAATGCTAAATATGAGTTCATACTGATGTCTCCAACTCTAATTGGTGATCATCTCTCCTTGCTTCTCTGTGACCTCCTACTTCATCCATGAGAAACTGGCTCCCACCATCTACAATCCATTTCACTTACATTTCACTTAATTGTTCAATTCTAGTGTACATGTATAGCAGTGTTAAGATTGCTACCCTGTACCACTGTGGGGAACAGCTTTATCAACTTGAGTATAGTGTTTATATGCAATTATTTTTGCTTCGGTTTTACAGACTCCACTCATTTATTTCCAAAGTTGCTTAGGTCAGCACCTTCCTTCTCACCCCTTCCCCTTCTTTCAGTGAGGTATTACAGTTTCATACATTTTAATATAGTTAGATCATTTTGTCACATACCACATTTCATCCTGGGATTCTTTTGACCTCCTAAATGGTTTTTTTCTCAATTTGCATACATTATGGTTCACTGTTTGTGCTGTAAGGTTCAGTAGGTTTTGATAAATGCATAGTGTCATGTATCCACAATTACAGAATTATACAGAATAGTTTCACCACCTGAAAAAAATATCCCTTGGGCTTCACTGATTTCAACTTCCCATTTACCCACAAGGTCCTTGCAACCAGTGATTTTTTTTTTTAACTGTCTTTATAGTTTTGCTTTTTCCAGATATCGTATAATCAGAATCAAACAACACATAGATTTTTTCAAGCTGGCTTCTCTCACTTAGCAAAATGTATTTCAGGTTCATCCATGTCCTTTCATGGCTTGATAGCTTATTTCTTTTTATCACGGAATGTTCTTGTTATAGATACACAAGTTTGTTTATACATTCACCTATTGGAGGACATCTTGGATACTTCCTACCATAACTTTTTTTTTTAATCAAAAAAGAAAGTTTTTTTCTTACAACAAATTTTTCTTTTATTTTTCCTTTGTAGAAGTAACATGTGAAAGAAGAGTATCTAGTGGTTTGGAACATGGGTCCTAAAGCAGATGGCACTGTGTACCAGCCGTGAGTCCTTGGACAAGAGCACAGCCTCTCTGAGCGCCCATTTCCCGCTCTGTAATATGAGGTTAGTGGTGACGTCTCCTCGTTTGGCTGTGAGGACGGAATGAGAAAGCTCCTGTATGCAATTATCCTTGAATGTTACCTTTGTGTATACATCCATGCTCCTCAACCCAATACGAGACAGCTTTAAGCAAAAACTAAGCGTAGCCTTATTGAGATAAAATTCACACATCATGCATTTCAACTATTTAAAGTGAGTCACATATACTGGTGCTTCTTGATCTCTCCAGAAGGTGTCAAAGTTTTCACACAGAGATCTTGTGACTCTAAGATGCATCCTCATTTCTGAGTTGTTGAAATGTGAAACGAACAATTCACAGATCTCGCTATAGAAAATCTAACCAAGCCTGCTCGGGCATCATGATCTGTAGTGAAGTGCCTTAGAGAAGGGCTGAGCTGCGGAGTGGAAGGTGTCTGGCTGTCTTCTGTGCTCTCTTTTCTCTACCCCAGGGTTAAAGGAGTCTGCAGTATGCCCAGGTGGGATGGTGGAGGAGGACACGTTTCTGAACTAGAGAAAAATTTGTGAAGAAAGGGAGGATGAGTCCAGGGAGATGCTTGGGAAATCACAAGGAACAGAGCCTGAAGCTTCCACGGCGGACACTGTCACATGCCAAGGGTTAGGAGGGCGTGACTCTGAGCATCAGGCATTGGGAATTGCCGCAGGCCCTGCAGGGTGGGCACATCGGCATTGAGATGCTCCTGCGCCTTCTGCCAGCAGATGGCAGTGTGGATCTGTGGAGCGAGTGGAGCCGGCCAGCCAGCTGAGGAAGCAGGTGGGTTATAGAGAAGGACGATACTGGGAGGACCCTCTCGAGCTCTCCTACTGACCTGGAGGCGCTCAAGTGGCTGCCACTCAGTGTCCTCTCAGAGGCCATTGTACCCAGCCCATGATTGTAGGCAGGAATGTAGGGAGAGTTGATTTAATAAAGATGGGCTGAATGCCAGCTCTGATGGGACCCTCAGCTGGGTGTGATTTGAACAGAAAGATACATCCTACGGGGCCCCTCACAGAGCCTGTGCTTTGACGGAGACTTGACATGCCCAAATGTGACTACAGTACAGAGGAGGTTATGGTTATGATGCAGTGGAAAAGGTGGAAGGCGTCTGTAGAACCTCTCTAGGTTGTCCCCTGGCTGGGTCCCGGTGCTTTGTCTCATCCGCACGGCCTGTATCTGGCTCAGACTTCCCCAGCTATGTGCGAGTCCATTTCATTAGAACAGCCTACATCTGGCCTCTGTGTAAGGCGGCTCACCGTGCCAGCACGTCGCCCCAGCCTTTTTATCTTCAGTGTCAAGAATCTCACCTCCCTTCCCTTTCCCTCTGGGACTCTTCTGATGCATCCCTCTGTGACTTTCCTCTGACTTTGTCCCAAACAGGAAACCTAATAAGGATTCTATTCTCTGCAATAGGAAGGGGAGGGCTAAGGGCTCCCTTCTATCCTGCCATTTCCTATTTAAACAAAGGCTTTGTGCTGTGATACCACTAGGCGTTTATGTTCACTCTGACCCCAGAATCCTTTCTTCTCTCTCTGTGTGTTGTGCTTTGTAGTCTGTCGCCTCAGGTAGTCTGGTTAGTTCAGTGGTTTGGAGCTCAGCACCGATAAGATCAAAATCCTTTGCTGAAACTGTTAAAGAAAAAATTTTTCAATGATACTTGTTAAAGCACTGTAAGGCAGAGTTTATTCAGGACCATTGTGATAGCTAGAGGGACCCCTGCAATGGGGTCTTGCAGTTGGGGAGAGAGGTTTAGCTCAACTTTGACTACATCATAGCATGGGTGAGCAGCAATTTATAGCCAAGGCGCAGAGTGGGGTCAGTGGATGGAAAATTACTTAGAAGAAACATCAGGGGCTAGGAGGTTCTGGTTACACTGACCTAACAGGATTCTTCCTGAAGAAAGGTGGAGGGATCAGATATCAGTTGGACAATGGAGGATGAGAAACCTGATCAGATTTTGAGGGTGGTCTGATATCAAGGGTGGGAGTGGGGATTCTTGCTAAACTGACTTAGCAGGATTCTTTGCTAAAAGTGGACTTTACAAGGGAGTACATAGCTGGGCCTAGGAGAAGTTTCCAAAAGTGGACTAAAGTTTGGCCAATCAAAGAATCTTTGTCAAGAACTCAGGTGATCTAGTAAGTTTCATTTGTTCCATGATCACAGCCGATACCTTTCACCTTGGCCCTCTTGTCATGATGTCCTGGCTTTACTTCCTGCATCCCCATCTCTCCAGATCCAAAATGATCTCCTTTCATCCCCATCTTCAGAACCAGCCCTGCCCAGACTCTAGGACCAGGGCCGCCTCTGTGAAACTGAATGCTGAGCAGATTCAGAGTCTTCTTTTTGCAGGCCTGTTTCCCTCTTCTGCCCACCTTTTTTTTTTTTTTTTTTTGAGGTGGCATCTTGCTCTGTTGCCCATGCTGGAGTGCAGTGGCGTGATCTTGGCTCACTGCAACCTCTGCCTCCCGGGTTCAAGTGATTCTCCTGCCTCACCCTCCTGAGTAGCTGGGATTACAGACGTGTGCCATTACATCCAACTAATTTTTGTATTTTTAGTAAAGACAAATGGGGTTTCACCACGTTGGCCTGGCTGGTCTCAAACGCCTAACCTCAAGTGATCCACCTGCTTCAGCCTCCCAAAGTGCTGGGATTACAAGCTTGAGCCACCGCACCCAGCCCCCTTGTGCCCACTTCTAAGAAAGGGCCTGGGCGTCTGAATTACCTTCTTTGCCTGAAATTCAGCTTTGGTTTCTTGCTCAGCCCTCTGGTGGCTTCTGGACTCTGAGAGGGCAGAGGTACTAGCTTGGTGGGGTGGAGCTTACCTACCATTTTCCCACCATGTGCCTTGACTTTGTTCCCTGACTTCTCAGAAACACACTTTCTTCCTTTCTTAAAAATATAAAAAGTTAGCCAGGTGTGGTGGTACATGTCTGTAATCCCAGTCACTCAGGAGGCCGAGGCAGGAGAATCGCTTGAACCCAGGAGGCGGAGGTTGTGGTGAGCCGAGATCATGCCATCGCACTTCAGCCTGGGCAATAAGAGCGAAACTCCGTCTCAAAAACAAACAAACAACAAACAACAACAACAAAAAAGGGATGGGAGTGGCTCATACTTGAATTTGAACAAAATGGACATCAGTTAATGCTAATTCCAACTCTCCCACTTCCCCCATCTTTGCATTCCTAGGGCCTAGAAGCTTAAGCTTGATTGATGCCAATTATTTCTTGAAAGTCTATGCTCTACTCACCCTCAGACTACAGAGCTCCATGTTCCTTTATATCTGGTGGAACAGGCCCCTTTTTGCTGGACTACTCAGAGGAGGTGCCACTAGCCTAGACCACCCACTGTCTCTCACCCCCTCTCTAACACCACTTCGCTGTCACTGTGTGTTGTGTTGCTGCCTGCCCCAGGGATTAGATCCCTGATCTGGCCTGTCTACCCACTACCCTTCTGTTCCCTGGGGAGTCATAGGACATGTTGCCTACATCTCTGTAGCACTGGATTTGGTGGCAGCCAGGTAAGAGAGAATGTGAATGAATTAGAGCAGCCCATTACCATCCTGGGCACCTGCTTCATGGAGCATTTGGCAAGGAAAGTGGTAGCCTGCAAAAAATAAAACCAAACAAAGCAAAGCCAAAAAGTCCCCCAAACATTAGGAACCTTTGGGTCTGTGGGATTTTTGTAAAGATGGACAGAAAGGTCTCCACAAAGTGTACAAAGTTGAAGGCACAAAGTTGAACTCCACAAAGTTGAAGGCAGAGCAATAGCAAATGCTTATTAAACATTTCGTAAGTGCTGGGTTATTTTCTAAGTGCAACACATGTTATTTCATTTAGTCCTCGCAACACCTCTGTAAGGTGGATACTATTAATAGTCCAATTTCCGGCCGGGCGCGGTGGCTCAAGCCTGTAATCCCAGCACTTTGGGAGGCCGAGACGGGCGGATCACGAGGTCAGGAGATCGAGACCATCCTGGCTAACATGGTGAAACCCCGTCTCTACTAAAAATACAAAAAAAACTAGCCGGGCGAGGTGGCGGGCGCCTGTAGTCCCAGCTACTCGGGAGG
>NW_016808764.1:2797399-2799712 GCF_001698545.2 Rhinopithecus bieti
AAAAAAAAAAAAAAAAAAAAAAAAAAGTCCAATTTCCCATGTGAAGAAGCTAAACCTGAGAGGAGTGAAAGGAATTGTTAAGGTTGTACAGCTAGTAAATGCTGGAATTTACAGGTAGTAAAACCAGGAATTTCACCTGGCAGGCTGATGCTGGAGCCTGCACTGGCGTCTGAGAGGCAGTGTTGCCCCCAGCCCTGCCTGATCTCATGGAGGCAGCTACCATTTGCAGACTTGGACACATCCTCACATAACCTGGTTGTAGGGGAAAGGCTTGGGGACCTGGGGTTGCAGGGGCACTCTTGGTGGTTTCGTTATGAGGGAAATTGGATTTGCCAGATTATACATCAAGGAATGGCATCTACAGATGCAGCTGTAGATATTCCAGATGTCCTTTGGCAGGGAGGTGACAAAAAGTGAGCCACCAGTGGGTGGAAAAACTCATATACATAAAGTGAAAGAGAGGTCATTAATTTCCCCTGGGCCATCCCGGCGTGCAAGTGAGGAATTAGAGGACATATGTATAAAAGATAGATCTGATGCTAATTGGCAGAAATGCTCCTCATTGCCTTGTGAAGCAAGGTTCATTAATTAAAACATAATGTTCAGTGTGACTTTAAAATTAAATACCTAAGACATAATGTCTGCTCACGAGGCAGACATGAAGTGTAGTTATTTATATTCTTGTACTTTAGTATATGAACTTATTGTATTATTTACAACCCAGTCTACTCTAGAAGACTTTAAGAAGCTTCTATTTGGTCTCTTCTCATTAACTTCATGCTAAGTTTCAATATCTTGACTTCGAAGTCCATACTGGTTAGTGTCCCCCAACTCTTTTGTTGGTCTGTTTCATTGGTGGAATGGGAAGAGATAACAGAAAATGTGGTCTCTACTATCGAAGCACCTGCAATGTATTAGGTGCAGAGTCTGTTGGGAAGGCCTGTGGCACCTTTATATTTGGGCTAGAAACAATGTTTCTCAGTTTCCCAGCTGTGTTCTCATTTGCAAGAATCAGAAACTCTGCCCGTATTTAGGGAGACAAGGTGGAAGGGGGAGGGATTTATGAAAAGTTATTGGTGGGATTGGTGTTGGGATATCAGGAACAGTTGGTGTCAAAAGGCTTCAGTCACTGTGCTGAATCTGTCCCTTCAAATATTCCCTCTGACTTGACATCACTTGGCCAAAGCTCAAAGTCCCAGGAATGAACATCTGACCAGTCAAGCCTGGCATGGTGTGGTGGAGAAATGGTGTGGCCTCCTTGACTTCCAATAGTAGAGCAGGTGGTGCAAGGTGGCAGGGGCTGGGACTTACCTTCTGCCAAGACCTTAAAACTGGGGAATTCTCTCCAACAGGAGATGGAGGTGCTAACAGAAATGGGCGGTGGGGTGTTGTTGAGTGCTGGACAGCTAAAACAAACAAACAAACAAAAGCAAACAAACAACAAGAACAACAACAACAAAAACCCAGAACTCTCCCCTATGGAAACAATGGCAAAACAACCACCTATGGAGAGATGCTGGTATATATCTTGCTTTTTGCAGTATAAAAGCCTTCTAAGAAGTTGTATGCATAAGGAATCCTATGTTGCACGGAGCAGGACACCATCTATTAAAAGAAACTCTGGGTACATCCTTTTGCAAACTAGTGATGCAAACAGAGCCTGACATTGATTTTGTTTTATGTGGAATTGTCCTGTAATGGATTGCTCCAAAGAAGATTCAGCTGCATATATAATTGTGCACTCCTGAGGAACAGAGATCTTTTTCCTTGAAGGCACATCTCCTTGAATAGATTTTGATGGAAGATTCCATCACAGACTCTGCATAATCACAGCAGACAATTATTCCTTGAGAACTGGGCATGCCAGGGTTCTCCCTTTTTTTATTTTATTATACTTTAAGTTCTAGGGTACATGTGCACAATGTGCAGTTTTGTCACATATGTATACATGTGCCATGTTGGTGTGCTTCACCCATTAATTTGTCATTTACATTAGGTATATCTCCTAATGCTATCCCTCCCCCCTACCCCCCCCGCCCCACAATAGGACCCAGTGTGTGATGTTCCCTTTCTTGTATCCAAGTTATCTCATTGTTCAATTCCCACCTATGAGTGAGAACATGCGGTATTTGGTTTTCTGTTCTTGCGACAGTTTGCTGAGAATGATGGTTTCCAGCTGCATCCATGTCCCTACAAAGGACACAAACTCATCCTTTTTATGGCTGCATAGTATTCCATGGTGTATATGTGCCACATTTTCTTAATCCAGTCTGTCACAGATGGACATTTGGGTTGATTCCAAGTCTTTGCTAT
>NW_016808764.1:2803142-2843428 GCF_001698545.2 Rhinopithecus bieti
AGATGCGCTCTGATTTTTTGAATTTCCAGCTTTTCTGCACTGCTTTTCCCCCATCTTTGTGGTTTTATCTGCCTTTGGTCTTTGATGATGGCAATGTACTGATGGGGTTTTGGTGTGTGTGTCCTTTCTGTTTGTTAGTTTTCCTTCTAATAGCCAGGACCCTGAGCTGTAGGTCTGTTGGAGTTTGCTTGAGGTCCACTCCAGATCCTGTTTGCCTGGGTATCAGCAGCGGAGGCTGCAGAAGATAGAATATTGCTGAACAGCGAGTGTTGCTGTCTGATTCTTGCTCTGGAAGCTTCATCTCAGGGGTGTACCCAGCCATGTGAGGTGTTGGTCTGCACCTAGTGGGGGATGTCTCCCAGTTAGGCTACTCAGGGGTCAGGGACCCACTTGAGCAGGCAGTCTGTGCATTCTCAGGTCTCAGCCTCCGTGCTGGGAGATCCACTGCTCTCTTCAAAGCTGTCAGACAGGGGCATTTACCTCTGCTGAGGTTTCTGCTGCTTTTTGTTTAGCTATGCCCTGTCCCCAGAGGTGGATGCTACAGAGGCAGGCAGGCCTCCTTGAGCTGTGGTGGGCTCCACCCAAATCGAGCATCCCAGCCGCTTGGTTTACCTACGTAAGCCTCAGCAATGGCGGGCGCCCCTCCCCCAGTTTCACTGCTGCCTTGCAGTTAGATCTCAGACTGCTGTGCTAGCAATGAGGGAGGCTCTGTGGGCGTGGTACCCTCCGGGCCAGGTGTGGGATATAATCTCCTGGTGTGCCGTTTGCTAAGACCCTTGGTAAAGTGCAGTATTAGGGTGGGAGTTACCTGATTTTCTGGGTGTTATGTGTCTCAATTTCCTTTGGCTAGGAAAAGGAATTTCCTTCCCCCTTGCGCTTCCCAGGTGAGGCGATGCCTCACCCTGCTTCAGCTGTCGCTGGTTGGGCTGCACCCGTGGACCAGCACCTGACATACCCCAGTGAGATGACACACTCCAGTGAGATGAACCCGGTACCTCAGTTGAAAATGCAGAAATCACCCGTCTTCTGTGTCGCTCACCCTGGGAGCTGGAGGCTGGAGCTGTTCCTATTCGGCCATCTTGGGCGTACCCTCCCGGGGTTCCCTTTTTAAAAATTTCATGTTTATTCTGTCTCCTGTATGGCTTCTTGAGAATAGGGAATAAGCCCAAGTCATTTTTTTAAGGTTTCCCGTGGGGTGCTCATGTTAAATGGATGCTGTTGCAGATAGACTGAAACCTCATCATAACTGGTATTTTTTGCGACAGCACAGGTGATTTTTGCTTCTTTCTGAGACCTTCCTTACCTCTTGCCCTTCTGCCAGATAAGTCAGTGCAGTGAACTTTTCATTTTTCTTTCTTTCTTTCTTTTTTAAACGGAGGTCCTGCATTCTCCTCAAGGTCCTGCTTCTGGTCCTGAGGCCTCCTGAGGACACAGCCCACACCCCATCCTCTCCCCAGCATTCCATGGGGACCCCGAGTTAAGGAGACTCTGACTTGAGTTCGTGCTGCCTTGCCCCATTCTCTAGTCCTGTCCTACAAAGGAGTTACACGTTTCCCTCTGCCCACCTCCTCCCTCCCCCACCTCCCAGCCCAGACTTCTTTGCTGCCTGATAAAACCTCATCTGGTCTGTTTCAATGGGGAGATAAAACTGCTGTTTATGTCACTGTGTGGACAGTGTGTGGAGGTTTCAAGCCTCTCCTCCCCCTCCTTTTCTCTCTCTTCTTCAGAAAAGTCAAGAGTCTTATGTCTGTGGCTTCTGCAGACACTGCTGAGAGTCTGTGGCTGTCTCTTTCATATTCTGTCATCAGAGGGGACTCAAACCAGGAAGCTCAGAGTCTCAAAGCTTGGACTGGTAAATTACACTGTCCAGAACCCTAGAGCTCAGTTACACCAGCAAGGTCCACATCTGGGGATGGCCTAGCCCAGCCAAATTTCTGGACAATATAATTTAGAGGTTGAATTTTCTAAATAGGAACAAAAACACGTATCTCAACAACAAAAGAAAACAAAATACCAACCAAAGTTCCAATACTTTGGAGAAATTTTTAAAAAGGACTATTTATACAAAACAGATGAAAGAACATTATCTCAGAATAAAGGACAGTCATTTAACTTAAACACATTTAGCTTGATAACAAAATTTACAGTATTGTCTTTATTTTTCACATATGTAGGAATGTATTGTAGCAAACTTCATAGATGATTCTGAGTGGAGGAAGTTAGACATAAAATAGTGCGTATTCTAGGAGTGTTCTTGGAGGGGCAAACACAGGTGAAACTAATCCATGCTGTTAGTGATAAGGATATAGTTACCCTGAGGGAGGGGTTAGTGAGCACAATGGGGATTCTGAGCTTCTGGTTATGTTGTGTTTCTCATGTGAGTGTTGATTTCATAGCATGTTCAGTTTGTGAAAATGCAGAGAACTGAAAACATATGAAACATGCATTTTTCTGTCCTTATTACACTTGAATTGTTAAAAACACACAGTTCATCAATGTCTAACCTGGGTCTCTAGTTCTCTGGAACCCACTGATAAAGTTCAACCTCCGCATTTCATAGTGAAGAAAACTGAGGCCCTGAGAGGGGAAGGGCCTTGTTCCAGGTCACAAAGCAAGTCAGTGGCCAAATTAGAAATTGGTCCCTGGCCCCTGGACTCTGCTTCCAGCTTCCTAGTTCTGGGGTTACCACGCAGCTGCAGGCTACTCTAACGAAAAGGGTGCTGGCTGCCTCAGGAAACCCGTTCATGGAAGACAGTCAGTACATATTTGTTGGGTGAAACGTGGAGTGGGCACTGCCAATATCCTGCCCTCGCCCCAAGGCTCTTCAATTCCATCTCCTGAGTAGCTGTCTACTTCCTCCCTGCACGTCCTTTCCTTATGATCCCTGCCTTTTATATATTTTCCAGAAGGAAGTTCCTCTGCTCCATTTTAAGGCAAACTATTCTCCCACTTACTTCCTTGAGGCTCTCTTTATTTTATTAATTTATCTTGCATTTGCGTCTTTTATCCTCCTCTGCCAAAGGATCATCTCTTTCTGATTACAAATATACTCAGTACTTTTCTTTCCTAAAAAAGAATTCTTTCCCTGGCCCCGATTAATGAGTCAACAGGCATTTCTGAAGTGCTTGTGCTTGGCACTGTGCAAGGTGCTGTTCCTGCTCATGGTTGAGCAGGTCTTACCTGCCCCCCACCCCAAGTTCTTTTTAATGTTTTCAGACTTTTTTGAGGTTGCCGAGTTCGTCTTCCTTTTCTCCAGCTCCTCATGTCCTATTTCTCTTCTCTTGCTGTTACCAGGCTTCCATGCTCACTGCCATTGTTATTTATTTTATTTTATTTTGTTTTAATGACCAATGCCCTTTTCGTAGGGTGAACACACGTCCTGGGTTGCTTGGGAAAGTCCCATCTGACACCAGTTCTCCCAGCATAATTATTGATAGCATCCATTTCACTCTCTAAAGTGCTCCAGTTTGAATTTTAAGCTCTATAGTAACCTCCTCACCAGCCCCCACTTACTAGCCATATACCGTGGCCTTTTCTTTTTCTCATTTGTGTTGATTCTTGGGTCTGTTTTGACAAAGTATTGGTTAAAAGCTCATACTTTGAGGACAAACAGAGACCTTTGTCTTTTTATCCCAGCACCTCATCTATGCACAAGCTATGAGCTTCAGTTTCTTTACCTATAAACACAGGAATGAAAGGAAAGTGCTTGCTTCATAGGGCGGTTGCTGGTTCCGGGAGGGAAGCAAGTGCAGTGCCTGCAGGCTCTGGTGGAGGGGGTGCCCAGGAAGCAGGACCCTCCCACCCTTGCTCCCTTCTGAAAGCTCCGTTCTCCCTTGACCCCTGGACTTTCCGTAGTCTCCTTCTTGCTCTCTGATGCTTTCTAGACTCCTTTTCTGTCTCTTCAGCCTTTGTCCACCCTAACCTGCTGGAATTCTTGGATTCCTGATTTCTGCAACTCAGCCTAGCTTTGTGATGAAGAGGGTGGGCTGCGGAGACAGGATCCCCTAGTTCAAACCTCAGTGCTGTCACTTACCAGTTGAGAGCACCTGGGCAAGTTATTTAACCTCTTGATGCCTCAGTGATCACACTTGTTAGATGGCTATGCTTACTTCATAGGTGCTTCTGAGGATCCCATGGGCTGGGACCTGTATCAAGTTCTCTGCATAATGCCTGGCACTCAGTAAGCATCCAGTATCTGCTTTTCCTGTCCCAGCTTCCCATGTGTCCTGCGTTGACTCCTTCCTTTCCCACACCCCCTTAGTGGAATCTGGTCCATTCTCTCCCTTCCTCTTCCCCTTTGTGGAATCTTGTCTATTCTGTCTCTGTGGCACTCAGAACCCCCTTCTCTCCTTTGTGTCTGCTGCTACCCTAGTTGTTTCAGATCGTCTTCTTTCTTTGTAATCTTCTGAAATAATGTCACACAAGTATCCTTGCTACAAACCTCTCCCCTTTCCAATGCAATTTCCATGTTAATAGCAGGTACATTTTTCTGAAGCACATTTTAGATTATGCTACTCCCCTATTCTAAAACCTCGAATGGTTCCCTATTGTCCACAGACTAGAGATCCAATCCTCAGTCTTGCCACTCAAGCTCCCTGCATCTGGACCCCACCTGCATAACCAACTTAATTCCCCCGCTGCACCCTTTTGCCTCCAGCAATCCAGCTAGATGGACATGTTCTTTGCCCCTCATGTTCTTCCTGTGATTACCCGCCTTGGGGCTTTTGTCCTTGCTGTTTATTTGGAACACCCATTCTCTCTCATGTACTCAACTTCTTCCATCCTTCAGAGCCCAGAGGAAATGTCATCTTCTCTTTGGAGCCTGCTCTGATTTTTCATATACTCCACATTGGAAAGATGCTCTGGAACTCTGTGTGAACCTTTACAGTGGCTGTTCTGCTTTCTACCCTGCATTTTATCTGAAGATCATTTATTCACAAACAGGTCACCTGTTGCTGGTCTCACGTTAGCCTGTCTCCTGCCTACTGTCATTAGTCATGGCAGTCTTTCTCGGCATTTCCATGACAAGAGCTATTTCTTGCCACTGTATGCAAGAACCGCACAGCCATAGAAGAACCCTGTTTTTCTCTGTCACGAGGGAGCATAAAGCTGAGTTGAGGAAAGTGTGTGTGTGTGTGTGCACTTAGGAACATTCTCAGAGCAGCACAGCTCATAAATGAGTGCAGATTAAAGACAGGGCCCCAGAGAATTGGCAAGTGCTGAGAGGCTGCAGAGCAGGGAGGACTCAACCTTGCATATAACGGGGCATGGCTCAGTGGAACAGGGAGTTCTGTACAGTGACCTGAAGGCAGGAGGCACAGGGATTGGCTGGCAGTAGATGGGAATCCTGGGAGGGGGCAGTCATGTCTGTTTCCTGACATATTCATTGGCCTGAGGGACAATTTGCAGTCCCAGTCATGGGACTGCTCTAACTCTGTTTCCTCATCTTCCTTCAGTATGGTCTAGTGACTCACTTCGCAGGCTTTGGTATCAGAGTGACTTGGTTTGAAATCCTGGATCTCCTAATTGCTGACTGAGTGACTTTGGGAAAGTCATCTGAGCTTCAGTGTTCTCATCCTCACATGACTGCAGGAGGTAGAGTGAAATAGCAAGCTGAAGTGCCAGGCAGATCTTAAGCTCACCAAGTTTAGGATGCAATTAGAGTCTCAAGCTCTTCACCTATAAGATGGAGACAACTAACAACCTTCTCCGAGGGTTGTTGTAAGCTAGGCTCTCCAACGGCTGGACACACAGCACTCAGTGAAATCGCAAGTTATATCCCAAAGCAAGATGTATCTGGGGTTATTTAAAAACACTCAATACCACTCTGTGTATTAAAATTAACTGTCTTTCCATCCTTCTAAAAAGTGTTAAAAGATATTTTTTAAAGTTAAAATCATGACTTTCTTACATACATAAAATGAGTGTGTGTCAAAGATTTCACTTAAGTCATTATGAATGAAGCGGCCGCTGCTTCTGCCCCCACAGTCTCCACTTCGGTGTTATTGCTCGTTCTGATTTTTTCCCATGTTTCTTAATTCCTACTGGACAGGTAGAAAAAATGTGTGTGTGTGCGCACGCGTGTGTGCATGTGTTTGTAGGTGGGGCGAGTGTATGTGAACAACCTTGGTTTTAGGAATGTGCTTTCCAATTTGTAGTTATAGTGTGTTTTGTTGTTGCTTTGCCTAATTAATTATAGATTGGATTAAAATATAACTCCTCTAATTAGGTTGGAGGACGAAGGAGTTCCCTGACAGTGAATGCTCTGGAGAAAAGAGACAAAACAGAAAGAAACAAAGGAGAAGAGAGCTTCCTATGGAAATCTAGCTGAGCCAGGCTGCAGCTTAAACAGGGGCCAAGGGCTTTATTCGTCAACACTTACTAAGCACTTCCTGCATGCCATGATGCCATATGCAGTCCCAGGCAGTGTGAGGATTATAGAAATGTTCATGATCAGGACCCCTGGTCTCGTGGGCTACAACCCTTGCTTGTCACCTGGTTGGGGGGATAAAATCACCTGAAGCCAACCTGTTGAGAGCCTTGACTTAGTAGTCAGAGAAGAAAGACCAGCGTGGAGAAGCAGCTTGGAAGCTTGTCCTAGGAGAGAAGTTTTAGCAGGAAGGTCAGGTAAACATATACATATACATATATACCTTATAATGATTACGCATCAGAATCTGAAAGGGTGGTATATGGAAGGAAATCAGACTTATTCTGTGTGGCTCTGAGAAGCAGAGCTAAGACTCATTTATTCATTCATTCGACTGATACATATTGAGTGCTACTCTATGTGAGGTTGTATTCTAGACATTGGGGTTACCAGCAGTGGAACAAGTTTTAAAAAGGACAAAAATCCTTGCCATTAGGGTGCTGACTTTTTTTCCCCCTCAACAGGAGAAAGTTGCAGGGAAGAAAGGCTCAATATCAGGATGAACTTCCTATAGCTAGACCTGTGCAAAGATGGACTTTGAATTCCTTGAAGGGATAAAGAGAGCATTCAGGTGTTCTGGTTTGGCAGTCTGGGTGATGATGTGTTTATTCACAAATGACAGAGCCAAATGGTTTTTTAATTCATCCTCTTTTTTTCTGCCCTGTTTTGGCTCTTTTGGAAGACCTGGACAGACCTTCTTTCTGCCTGGGTGAGAGTATTTTGGCATAGGGTAGCCTGGCATTTGACGGAGTCCATTTCTGGTGCTGGGCTTGGCAGTAGCAACATAGTGCTGCTCTCTGCCATCAGCTGTTGAGATTGTGCTGATAATATACAAAATCTTTTTTTGAGTCTTGCTATGTCACCCAGGCTAGAGTGCAGTGGCGCAATCTCAGCTCAGTGCAACCTCCGCCTTGTGAGTTCAAGCGATTCTCCCGCTTCAACCTCCTGAGTAGCTGGGATTACAAGTGTGCGCTACCAC
Organism: Rhinopithecus bieti; assembly: GCF_001698545.2. NCBI lineage: Eukaryota > Metazoa > Chordata > Mammalia > Primates > Cercopithecidae > Rhinopithecus > Rhinopithecus bieti. Next base: position 2,810,552 of record NW_016808764.1, read on the forward strand.
AGCAGGCTAATTTTTGTAATTTTAGTAGAGATGGGATTTCACCATGTTGGCCAGGCTGGTCTTGAACTCCTGACCTCGTGATCCACCCACCTCAGTCTCCCAAAGTGCTGGGATTACAGGCGTGAGCCACTGTGCCGGGCCTACAAAATCTTTTATTTTATTTTTTCTGTGTGCGCACTTCTGTGCCAGGTGGTTGAGGAATACTGGCAAGACCCAGCCCCTACCCTTGGATAACTCAAAATAGAGCTGGGAGAACAGAATACCTTCTGAGAGGGGGGATGGGCCATCTTATTTCTGTGGTTTGAAGAAGCCCAAGCAGTCAGCTTTATTAAAGATCTAGGTTAGGCTTTATCATCTGCAGTTATCCTTTTAAACAAGGATATCTGGGAAGCGGTAGCACATTGCTAGTAACGTAGTTTACTCTGATCATTACGGCAAGGCATACCAGAAATCAGTTTCCACAGATATTTATGGAGCTTCTGCTACCAACCAGGGATAGTTCTACTACCAACCAGACTACTTTGGATATAAAGATAAAAGCAGCCTCAATTCCTTAACAGTGTAAGTTTCTGTAAGGGAAGCAAGCAACTGCTTACATAAATAATTTATGAATACACTTGTGAACTGACAGGCATTCATTGCTCTCTTTAACAATTTTCACCCATTTATACACTTAGGATTGCAATTCTCTCAGCCACAAAGATTCTCTCATTTGTTAAGTTTGGATTCATGTTGATTATTACCTTGGCAGCAAGAAGGCCCAGCCCAGCTGATGGAAAGAGCAGCTTGAACATGAGAAACATATTTTCCTACATTGTTGAGACAGCCGTGGGAGGGCTGATAATTAAGTTGGGGTTCTCAGGGACCTTCTCAAGGATACCGTCAACATGTCGAGCATCCCCGGAAGACTATGGCACGTACTACTAAGTACTCATTGTGAAGCCCCTGCCTTCAAGCAACTTACAGCCTAGGGAGAGTGTGTGTGGCATTGGCATAAAAGGAAAAATTGTGATATAAAAGCTTCGGAAGATTTAGAGAAGAAAGCTATCATGGCCTCTTAAGGGGTAGTACTCAGGAGAAGCTCAACAAGGGAGATATTATCATAATATAGACCACGAAGATTGGTGTAATTTCTTTTTCTTTTTCTTTGGTTTTGAGATGGAGTTTTGCTCTTGTTGCCCAGGCTGGAGTGCAATGGCGCTATCTCAGCTCACTGCAACCTCCGTCTCCCAGGTTCAAGCGATTCTACTGCCTCAGCCTCCCGAGTAGCTGGGATTACAGGCATGTACCACCATGCCCGGTTAATTTTGTATTTTTGGTAGAGATGGGGTTTCTCCATGTTGGTCGGGCTGGTCTCGAACTCCCGACCTCAGGTGACCTGCCTGCCTGGGCCTCCCAAAGTGCTGGGATTTCAGGCGTGAGCCACTGTGCCCATCCAGAGTGGTGCAATTTCAACTGAGGGATAGCAAAAGGTGGCCCTATGGAATTGTGTTTGGATTCGCAAACGTGGTATATTTGACAATCAGCCCTCTCCCCAAGAGATAGGCTATTCAGTTTAATTAGGAAGACAGAATTAAGAATAAAGTTTCATATTTTTAGTTAGAATGTCTTTGTACACAGGGAGTTTATGAGGACTCCCTCATAAATAAACAATATTCCCAAATTGTGTCCTGTGATCCATAAAAGATGATTAAGTGCCCAAGTGGCTAACATTCCCACTTGAAAAGCTTCCTCAGTTATGGAGCTGTCCTGTAGCATGCACCAGAAGCTCAAGGTTACAGTGAGGAATCAGATGTCATTTAAACACTATAGAGGAAAAGTAAATAGGACATTGATTCATATGCAGAATTGATGTGATGAACCTATGGCCCTAAGTTATAGCTGGGATGTCTTGTAGGAGTGAGGTGGCATGTGACAGGGGCCGTTATTCAGTAATGGTCATCCTGGGTCAGGAGAGCAGTCTGCAGTCTAGAGTTGGGCTACACAGCGACACTGTGCTTCCTAGTGGCCACGGTGTCCTGCGAGTTTGTGTCCAGTGGAAGCTGAGTGAGCTCATGACCACCAGGAGGTGCAGTGTACTTCCGAAGGTCAGGCCACAGACTGATGATCTTTCCCTCACTGTTTTCATTGCGAAGACAGTAGCTCCGCAGGCCAAAAGGCTACTACTACAGGAGAGTTGGTCTCCAATCATCTTGGATGATTCAAACAGATGATTCCTCTAGAAACAGATGTGCTGATGTAGCAACAGGAGTGGGGAACAATCAGAACTCAATAACGAAAGCATATTGTTATTATTAACCTTGCAGTTCATATTTCTCTCTTCCCATAAGCAGTTCTACTTCTGCTTTCTCCTTTTGTGTTAATGATTTCACTCTGGTTTTGAAACCCAAATGCAGATCTGCCAGCCCTCTGCTTAAAATCCTCCAACGCTTCTGTGGCTTTTAGAATAGAGACCTTGGACTGGTACCAAAACAGAGATATAGACCAATGGAACAGAACAGAGACCTCAGAAATAATACCACATATATACAACCATCTGATCTTTGACAAACCTGACAAAAACAAGAAATGGGGAAAGGATTCCCTATTTAATAAATGGTGCTGGGAAAACTGGCTAGCCATATGTAGAAAGCTGAGGTTGAATCCCTTCCTTACACCTTGTACAAACATTAATTCAAGATGGATTAAAGACTTAACTGTTAGACCTAAAACCATAAAAACCCTAGAAGAAAACCTAGGCATACCATTCAGGACATAGGCATGGGCAAGGACTTCATGACTAAAACACCAAAAGCAATGGCAACAAAAGCCAAAATAGACAAATGGGATCTAATTAAACTAAAGAGCTTCTGCATGGCAAAAGAAACTACTATCAGTGAACAGGCAACCTACAGAATGGGAGAACATTTTTGCAATCTACCCATCTGACAAAGGGCTAACATCCAGAATCTACAAAGAACTTAAACAAATTTACAAGAAAAAAATCAAACAACCCCGTCAAAAAGTGGGCAAAGGATATGAACAAACACATCTCAAAAGAAGACATTTATGCAGCCAACAGATGCATGAAAAAATGCTCATCATCACTGGTCATCAGAGAAATGCAAATCAAAATCACAGTGAGATACCATCTCACACCAATTAGAATGGCAATCATTAAAAAGCTAGGAAACAACAGGTGCTGGAGAGGATGTGGAGAAATAGGAACACTTTTACACCATTGGTGGGACTGTAAATGTGGAAGACAGTGTGGCAATTCCTCAAGGATCTAGAACTAGAAATACCATTTGACCCAGCCATCCCATTACTGGGTATATACCCAAAGGTTTATAAATCATGCTACTAGAAAGACACATGCACATGTATGTTTATTGTGGCACTATTCACTTGGCAAAGACTTGGAACCAACGCAAATGTCCATCGATGATAGACTGGATTAAGAAAATGTGGCACATATACACCGTGGAATACTATGCAGCCATAAAAAAGGATGAGTTCATGTCCTTTGTAGGGACATGGATGAAGCTAGAAACCATCATTCTGAGCAAACTATCGCAAGGACAGAAAACCAAACACTGCATGTTCTCACTCATAGGTGGGAATTGAACAATGAGAACACTTGGACACAGGGTGGGGAACATTGCACACTGGGGCATGTTATGGGGTGGGGGAAGTGGGAAGGGATAGCATTAGGAGAAATACCTGATGGAAATGATGAGTTAATGGGTGCAGCACACCAACATGGCACATGTATACAAATGTAACAAACCTGCATGTTGTGCACATGTACACTAGAACTTAAAGTATAATTATAATAAATTAGAGACCCTGGAACATGGACCTAGAAGTCTGTGTGACCTGATGTCTCTCATTCTCTCTGGGTTTCTCTCTCACCACGCACTCCCCAACTCTTTGCTTCAGTCCTTCAACCTTCTTTCAGCCCTTGGGAACTTCCAGATTCCTTTCCACAGAACTTTGCACATGCCATTCACTCTGCCTGGGACATCTCATCTCTCCCCACTTGTCACCTCTCACTCACAATTGAGATCTCAGTTAAAGCTTAGGTTTCTCAGGGAAGCACTCCCTTACCTTGCTGACCAGCTCAGAGCCCCTTACCCTAACCCTTCTTAGAACCAGGCATGCTGCTCTGTCTTAGCACTTAATGCATGAATAAGTCAGCATTTATTTTGTGATGATTTGACTGGTGGTCTGTCTTCCCCACTAGACTTTTAACTTTGCAGTGTGAGCGGCCATATTTATTTTTCCACAGTTTCATCTCTGGCATCTAGCACAATACTTGGCATGTGGTAACCAAGTATCATAAATAATTTTGTATTCATTCAACCAATATTTGTTAAGTATTCACTGACTGACTTTAGTGACTATTGCACAAAGTGAGCAAGGAAAACAAAACAAAAGATTAATGGTAGAATCACTGTAGAAAAGGAAGTTGCAGTGTAACTCGATTTGAAGAGGCAAATGAATAAAATGTAGAAGTTAGTAAAACAGTTCTAGTCTCCGACCAAGAAAGGTGCTTGGCATGTCCCACTTTAATGTACCTACTACTACTAAGTGCTTGTGGTTTCCCAGGATTACAAACTCCGTGATGTCCCAGCGCTTCCTATGAGACATCAAAACAGCAGTGGGGAGTTGCTCAGAGCTCTGGGAAATTCCACTGAGAATTTTTATTTCATTTAGCAAATATGTACTTAGACGTAGCCTTTTGTGGGGTAGCTCTAAAATGTTAGGAGCAGCAGGAACAGCCTCACCTGTTCAGAAGTGATTCAGCCACAGGCAGAATGTACTTTGATGGCTGTACGAAAGAGTTATAGCCTAGATGTATTTATGTCATCTAAGGCATATCTACAGGCAGCATCTTTCAGAATGGAAATCAAATTCTGGAGATGAAGAACTGTTTTTGAAAGAAATTGTGTTTGTACTAACATGATAACTTGAGAGCATCAATTTGAGGCTTTGTATCCAGAATTTACTGAACTGTAGAATAAATATACAGTACATCATGTCTCTTATGCATTGCATTGTGAATATTTCATGGTTTTAAATATGTGACATGATTAGGTATGTGCTTTAGTAATCAACCGAATAAGAGTTTAAAGCAATGAAATCAAAGTATCTCCTTTCAACTCAGCATGTTTCCTTGTGGGAGGTTTAAAAATATATCACAAAGAAAATTCTATTGCCAAGGCTAAAGCTCTTCTGGTGATATCAGAATTGAGCAATGGGATCCCAAGTCTTGGTCTTTAGTGCTCCATTTTTTAAATAAGAAAATCCCTTAAAGTGCTCATAGAAGTCTTCAGCTATTTCACAGATTTGTGTTGCAATTAGATAATATTACTCCAAAGGTGAATAAAGAATGAGAGTTTTAGCATAAAAGTGGCCTTGAAATGAAATAATAAACAAATAACATTCAACAAATATTATTGTATACTTATATACTTTTTTTTTTTTTTTTTTTTTTTTTTTGAGACGGAGTCCCGCTCTGTCGCCCAGGCTGGAGTGCAGTGGCCGGATCTCAGCTCACTGCAAGCTCCGCCTCCCGGGTTTACGCCATTCTCCTGCCTCAGCCTCCCAAGTAGCTGGGACTGCAGGCGCCCGCCACCTCGCCCGGCTAGTTTTCTTGTATTTTTTAGTAGAGATGGGGTTTCACCGTGTTAGCCAGGATGGTCTCGATCTCCTGACCCCGTGATCCGCCCATCTCTGCCTCCCAAAGTGCTGGGATTACAGGCTTGAGCCACCGCGCCCGGCCTACTTATATACTTATATTGAGCTGTTTAATATCCAATTTGAGATGCCAACTAGTGGCTCCTGGCACCACAGAGATCAAGATAAGGTTTGTTCAAACCCCTAAAGCCATGTCCTGTGAAAGTCCATATGTTTTAGCCTTAACGGAATGTACCATTTAGGAGGGGAGATAAGGCAAGTTCAGCAATGATGATAGCAGTGAAGTAAAGTACGCAGAGGAGAAAGAAGAAACTGTTTAGAAGAGAGGGAGAGGAGCACTTCCAGCTGGAATGTTTCTTGGAATTTTGGAGATGTGTGGAGATAAGCAAGAGAATACAATCACGAACTGAGGAAACAGTATGTTGGCAGGAAAGTGTGAGGCAGGCACAGGAAAGGGCTGTTCTTTGTTCTGACTGAAGGGGAGTGGTGAGGATTACATGGGAAGGCGAGGAGAAGAAGGCCACTTTACTGGGGGTTTTGGAAGTGAAGTTAGGGATTTTGCTCTTTATTCTGTAGTCCATGGAGAAATGATCCAGATGTCAAGCAGTATAAAGGCTGTTCTTATCCCCTGCCACTGATGACATTCATGCACCACGGTTTGTTTGAGTACCTGTTTTCAGTTCTCTTGGGTATATACTTTGGAGTGGGCAAATGTCATTCTAAATCTTCCCTTTATGGAAGAAACCCATGAAGCTTTTACAGTTTGGTTCCAGATCCAAATCTTCCCTGTGGAACTCCGAAGCACCGTTTCCCTGTTTTGCTTCAATATTCTCTTTAAATAAGACATATTCTTTTTGTTGAAAGGCAGTGTGGGATAAGATAAAACACATGATTAGAAGCCAGAAGACCCATAGAATAGGACTAGCTCTATCATTTGGTTAGCTCATTGTACGTACTTCAGCTTAGTGAAACCTCAGTTTACTCAACTGTTCCCTTTTTTCCTCTTAAGCTCATAAGCATCAAGACAATTGGTCTTTTGGAAGGCATTTTCCAAATCTTTCTGATTATTTCATAATAGGCTTGTACTTGGTCTGTCTTTAAAACTTCAAGTTAGAAAGGACTTTTACAGATTAATTGCTGCAAAAATGCTATCATTTCACAGAACTAGCGGATGCCCAGAGTGGTTGCCTAGTTATGGGCTGAATTAGGGGTAAACACCAAGTCTTCTGACTTTAAAGTCTGGGCCCTTTCAACCTCACCCTGGCCAGCCCTTGTCCTGAGGCTCAATCCAATTTTTTGTCTTTTCTTTCTCTAGTTTGAAACAAACAACAGCAAAAATGTACCTCTGAGTCATTCACTGAGTTAGTGGAGCTCAGATTTATCTCCAGGTCTGGCTGCTTTGTGACCTTTCCTGTGTTTTGTTCTCTAGGCGTGGGAGGGAAGCCAGCCTTTCCTCAGCCCCACTCATTAATATCATTGGGAATTCTCTTATTTGTATTCCTGTTAGTGTCACATTTAATGTGCAAAGCTTGCATTTAAAGCAATAACCAGCCTGAAGTGTATGAAATAAAAGATTGGTATCAGCTTCATGAACTCAGGCAAAAGCAATATCTTTTCTTTATCTTGTTATGTCCTTAACTCCAGGAACCTTCAGACTTGGTAGCCATTGAAAAGTGAAATAACAACAACAATAATAATGATGATAACAAAAAAGGAGGTGCCTTCCAAGAACTGCAGATTTTCAGTAATGTTGATTAATTTCTTTATTGATTTAATAACAAGGGAAGATTATACTTACTACTTCCCTCAGTTTCCAAGTATATTTTCACTTTTAAAAGAAAGATTCATAGTATGCAGTATGTAGCTTGAAGGTTAATGTTTTTTCACCTGTCTTATTTATGCATTAGGGACCTGGGCAGCTGAAATGTATGGCCGTGGCCACTCTGTTTATGAAGAAGATAACAATCAGGAGATGGGAGAAAGGTTTGCTTTCCATATGAAGTAAAACATCCTGAAAAGGAAGCTTTATACCTGTTCTTCCAGCAGGTCATGCCATTTCATAGGCTTGACTACTTATTTGCACACAGAAGGCACAAGGGCCTGTAGTAAGTATAGGACTTGACATCCATGACCCAACATAGCTTGGCTTCAGTCAAACTTTCTAGCCTATCTCCCATTAACTTTCCAAACCTGAGGAGTTGGTCAAACTGGACACTTGCTATTTTCCATATGATTATTTTCAATTTTATTTTTTTCTAGCCGGATGACCTCCCCACTTTAATTGGCATGTTTATTCCATTTACATTTAACTGGGATTGAGTCTACCATTTTGGTATTTCTTTTCTACTTGGGTCATATGTTCTTTGTTCCTTTTCCCCTTCTTTCCAGGATTTTTAAGGATTAACTGAGTTTTTTTTTTCTTTTTCTTTTTTTTAACATCCTATTTTATCTCCACTAATGGCTGTATTAAAGTTCTTTCTGCTAATTCCATCAACCTTTTCTTTTCAATATCTGTTTCTATTGGCTAATTTCTCTGTTGGTTAGGAATCACATTCTCATGCTTTTATACATAACTAGTAAATTTTAATTGTATGTTGGATGCTGTAGTGTTGACTATCTGGATTTCATTATCTTTCTTAATAAAAGTGTTAAGTTTTATTCTGGTAGGGTTTGCTTGTGGATCAGGCTGATTCTTTTAAGACTAGTTTTATGTACATGGTGAAAAAGGAAAGTGATTCAAGGCTAGAAAATATTTAGGAGCCAAATCATCTAGAACGTTGTAGACCCCATGAGGAGTTTAGATTTTATTGTAAGTAGTCAAGAAACCATGAGATGAGTTTCAGCTAAAGAATGAAACAGCTTAAGATAAATCTATCGATATAATCTTTTTAAAAGACGATTTTCTTATTAATAAGTTTAAAATTATTTTATTATAATAAATTAAATAATATTTATTTAATTATAATTAAATTAATAATAATTTTATTATTAAATTTTCTTTTAAATAATCTTTAAAATGTTCAGTTAAATAAATATTATTGAAGACCCATTAGAGCAAGGGGCATGTGATGGGTACTGGAGACAGGAGCATGAATGAATATAGAGGATGTTCCTGCCCTTGAAGAGCTCACAGCATAACTGGGGTTATTGTGTGTGAGTGTGTTGATGGAAGCAAGCACAGGAAAGTATTGGGAGACTGACCAGGGGCCTCAGGGATGGCTTCCTAGAGGAGGCTAATCTCAGCTGACTCTTAAAAAAAATGACAGGACTTGTCCAGGTGAAAAGAAGAAAGGTATCACAGGCAGGCAGAATGTCTTGATTAAAGGTATAGAAATGTGGAAGAGCATGGAGTGTGTGGAGCAACACAGTTCAGTTTTGTTAAGTGTGAAGTGCAAAACTTTGTTTACCAACTTTCTCCTGCCTTGATTTTGCCTTCTGCCCTGACCTGAGTTTTACCTGGCCAGGTGCATTCATGCAGTCTTCAAGGTTCAATTCAAACGCCCCCTTCTTCGTGAAGCATTTCCTGGTGCTCACAGAGAAGTGATTAGTGCCTATACTGATGGTGTTTCTATTATGCTCATATCTAATTGGCCATGTCCAATATACTGTGTTTCAACCTCAGAGTTCAATAGGGATTGGCCCACAGTCAATGCTCAATAAATATTTATTGATAAATAAATTCAACAAATCTCCCACATTGGTGATCTCTAAGTTCATCACTAATTCTGCCTTATTTCTCTGGACTCATACATCTTTCCACCACTTTGGGCTCAGGCTTTCAAAGTTTCCCCAAATCATGAGGCAGCCGTACCTTCAATTTACAACACACCCCGTCCACACACCCCGTATGGCCCAAAAAATGGGGTATTTATATTTTCTTGATTTTGTTGTATCAAGTATGTGGTACTTTTAATCTTAATCCTGGAAGAGCTCTTAAGAATCATCTAGTTCATGGGGTTTCAAATTTGGCTGCTCATTAATATTAGCTGGGGGAACTTAAAAAAAGTCTATGCCTGGTTATGTGGTTTGGCTGTGTCCCCACTCAAATCTCATCTTGAATTGCAGTTCCCATAATCCCCATGTGTTGTAGGAGGGACCTAGTGGGAGGCAATTGAATCATGGGGACGGTTACTCTCATGCTATTCTCACGATAGTGAGTTCTCACAAGATCTAATGGTTTTATCAGGGGCTTTACCCCTTTTGCTGATTCTTCTTCTTGCTGCCACCATGTGAAGAAGGACATGTTTACTTCCCCTTTCACCATGATTGTAAGTTTCTTGAGGCCTCTCTAGTCATGCTGACCTGTGAGTCAATTAAACCCCTTTCCTTTATAAATTACCCAGTCTTGGATATGTCTTTGTTAGCAGGGTGAGAACAGACTAGTACACCTGGGATCCGTACTCTAGAAATTCTGATTTAATTGGGTTGGGATGGGGCTTTGACATCCTATTTAAAAATGTATCTTCCCAGGTGATTCTGGTGTGTAAACAGGACTTAGAACTACCGATCTACGTTCCTCATATGACACAGGATGAAACTGCTGCCCCCGGCAGTGCTTGCACATGTAAACTTGTTCCTAGAGTAGGAAACTCTGTTTCATCTTCCCAGGAGGTAGCTTCCCATACCTCCTGGCTCCTGGCACAGACCTCGGCATAGTATGTCCACTCCCAAGGTTCACTCTCATGTTCTGATTCCAAATGAATCTTATGCCTCTGCTTTATTCAGCTCCAGTGAACTGTGACTAAGGGCTAGGATCACACAAGAGGAGGAGGGCCCTGGCTGGAGAGGCCAAAGTGAGTCATGGTGTGAAATCTTCCTTCTGTATGAAGGATATGTCCAACTTAATCAGGCAAGCAGAAGGTGACATTGCTTCTTTTTGACCAAGAATTAGCACTGTCTGGGCATCCACCTTGCTACCTTTGGGCAAGTTTGGCCTGTATCCTCTGTACCTGCGAATACAGTCTTTCACTGTCTACACTGATGACAAAAATGGCTTCTGAAAAAAATATCAAAACCACATTAATCAGGATGGCCAATTCAAGCCTGGCCTGTTTTTGTTTTGACAAGCCACATAAGAATGTTGGGAGGTACAGCGGTGTCCCTTAATGAGAGGAGAAAGATAAATACCATTAAAAGGCAATTAATACATTCAGTCAGTCAGTTAATCACCATTTATTGAGTGCCTACTATATGCCAAAGATTCTACTAGGTAATGGGGTATTTGAATAAAACATGTCACCTCATCAAATACAATAAGCAAAGAATTTTACATGCAGGCTTATCTTTTTTTTCATGTTTTTAATAATGATTCCCAGAACTGCTCATCCACTGTTTGTTAGGGATAAACAAACCGATTAAAAATAAAAGGGGAGAGCCAGCTAGAATTTCTGCCCAGATTTTGAGCCAAAGTTTGTTTTTCAAAGAGCTTCCTCAGCTTACAAGTCTGGCCCAAATATCCTAATTCTCCTTTCTTCACTCCAGGCTAGAAACATACACAAAAACTCTATGTTCTGAAAAAGAAATGTGTAGGGAGAAAGAAAATGCAACTCTTGAACAGGCTAGACTTGCAAAAGTATCCCTGACTCAGTGAGCCACAATATAGGTTGGTGGTTCCTGAAATAACCTGGATATGGGATTCAGCTCCACAAAACTCTAGATGTGGTGAATAAGGGGTCACTGCAGAGTAAACCAGGATTGAACCAAATCTTTATAATTTCTCTGATTCTAGTTCTTCAGAGAACAGCCCCTTTGATCAGTCTCTTCACCCAATACACTCACAGAAACACTTTATTTTCGTTGCTTCTCACATCTTCAATTCTAGTGGAAAAGTTACCAGTGTGATAAATATACTGAAAGTTATAGAAGTCCAATAATCTTAAAGGCAATTCTTTCTTTTGGAACTTTCTGCCTTGTCTTTCTAGTTCTCTCTCTGAATATGTCACAAATAGAGAGCTGAGAGAGAGAGAGAGAGAGAGAGAGAGAGAGAGCATGAATAATCTTTCTTTGAGCAGACTATTGGCCATATAGATTAACATATATGTAGAAAGAAGGTCAGCGTGAGAGGATGAAGAATACAGCAGAGTTGCTTTCATTCAGTGTGATGACTTTGACATTTACCTGAGCCCTGTGCTCCTGGAGAGCAAGAGTGATGGTTGAGAAATCTCCCCAGTAAAGAACACCCTTCCTTATATGATTTGGATAAAACTTAGAGTCCATTCTTTCCCATGATTCTTATAAGACTCATGGGTGGCTCCCTTGTTTACCCTGTGACACGGTCAAACACAGACCTTTCCTCTTTGGTCTGAACCTGCTAACAAGGCTGGACACAGCCCCTCCAACTCCTGTTCTTTTTTTCTCATAATTGATTAACTGGATTGGAATGGCTTGTACCCCTGAAATTAGTTAACCATAGAGAAAAATATTTCCTGGCCTGATAACTGACATAGATTTGCCCTGCTTGCAAAACAGCTCCAACTGTAAATTACCTCCTTTGCAAGCTATTTACCCTCCATCCCCTTCCCTAAAAGTTTAAGGCAAAGCCACCTTGTTGAGACATTCTGGTCTTCAGATCTTTTCACCTTATTGTAATTACCTGAATAAAATCAATCTCCTTACTCATCTGATTTTTGTCTTTGACAAGCTCCCATAGGTTTTATTGAACCTCTGACATATATGCGGAAAGCAGAGAGAATTATGGCACTCTCGCCTCTAAGAGCTCACCTTGTAATGGAGAAAATGTACAAAACTCAAGCAGTCCTAGTGCCTGGCTGTCTGTAAAACGTGCTCAGATATAGGTGAAGAGCGGCAAGGTAGCTGTAGAGATGGAGAGAAGAATTCTACCTGGGACTGTGGGATTTAAAATGGGGAGGGAACAACAAAGCAGTCTTCCCAAGTGAGTGTCTCCCACTAGTAGTGAGGCAGGATAGGTAGTCAAGGAAATGACCATGTCTTCAGGATGCAGCAACCATGGTGATGGTACAATCAACATAGTAAGTCCAGCATCGCATTGTAATTGAGCTCATTCAAATAAAGATATCTTCAGTAGGGAAATTCCCCTGTAGATATCGGGTATACTTTGATTTTACCTGTTCTCAAACTGACCCCTTGCTCATTATAATAGTAAAAATCACACCCCGGGTGGAGATTTAAGATGCTAATGAGACAGGCGATGTATGAACAAGCATGAACAGCTACTGAGCATGTGTCCCAGAGGACCACCCAGGACACGCATACTAATAGTACCTCATCCCACTTATCTTATGAATAATCAGATAAGACTCCCATAAAGGGAGTCTCTCTAGCACCAGTCTTAGCTGTCTCTTCCTTATGAGCCACCCTCTCTGAATTCTGTCTCTCTCAGGGTGTACTGTCTATTCTGTACCTAACTTTCAAAATATTCTTTTTATTTTGCAATAAATTATTCTACAGAATAAATTCTAGAATATTATTCTAGAATAGAATACATCTATTCTAGTCTAGATATGTATCATTTGCTGTGTGTCTGCTGCTTAAATTCTTTTAAACTAAGAAGACAAGAAGTGAGGTATCACAACAGCTGTCAACAGTAGTACTGAGGGGTCATCTGGGAGAGTTCTCACTACTCTGTGCCATCAGCTCTCTCCACGCCATCTCAAATAAACACATAATTGAATAAGCCCAATGTCCTTTCCATACAAATATAATAGCTTCAGAGAAGTCTCTGGCCCTGACTTATAACCAGATTGCTCCTTTTTTAGAGAAAATTGGTGGCAGACACTGTTTTCTGAAAGTTACCAGAGCAGCCTGCATGAGACCAGCTGACATAGGGCAGGGGAATGTAGTATGTGGGCAGCCTCAGGAAAGTGTCAGGGACTGAGTTGCTGAACTGATTTCTTTTCTTTTTTTTTTTTGAGACAAAGTCTCGCTCTGTCGCCCGGGCTGGAGTGCAGTGGCTGGGTCTCAGCTCACTGCAAGCTCCGCCTCCCGGGTTCATGCCATTCTCCTGCCTCAGCCTTCCAAGTAGCTGGGACTACAGGCGCCCGCCACCTCGCCCTGCTAGCTTTTGTATTTTTAGTAGAGACGGGGTTTCACCGCGTTAGCCAGGATGGTCTTGATATCCTGACCCCGTTGATCCGCCCGTCTCGGCCTCCCAAAGTGCTGGGATTACAGGCTTGAGCCACCGCGCCCGGCCGCTGAACTGATTTCTGTGGGAAGCTTATTTACAAAAGCCCAATCTGGTCCTGCCAGCGAAAAGAAGACTGAATGGAATTATCAATTAGTAGTTCATGGTGACTTCAGCCTGGCCTAGTTTGCATAGGCTCAGATTACAGCAGATGGGTTGGTTTCCCTCTTTCAAAATTGAGGATGGATGAAGGGGAGATACATTTGCCAAACCAAACCAGATTGTAGAGGGCAGTCTATCACAGCTTCTAGGGGAATCCTAACGGGCATCATCTTTATCATAAGTCATAACTGTATACACATTTAAATGCACATTGCAGTAGCTGAAGCCTAGCTTAAATTGGTACATTTTGTTTCAATAGCATTTGATTATTCTTGTGATGTTATGACTATGATCACAACGACTGCAATTTGCTAGTGTATAGAGATGACTTGTCCAAAGAGATGCAGCTTGAAATCAAGAATCACAGAGATGATTTGCTGTGAGCGCCCATTTGGAGGGCAAATGGTCAGGCAGCATTCCACTTAGGAAGCTCAGGGTGTTAGGGAGTGTCTGACCACTTACAGCCGGGGAGAAGGATGCACTGGAAACCATTCTTGACCCCAAGACTTGCGGTTAAACAGCTGCAGGACCTTGGACAAGTACTTCATCCAGGCCCCCTGTTATGAAGTGTCCTAAACACATCATACTGCAAACGAATCATCCAGATCTTTGCATAACCTCTTCTCACTTTCGAGAATGCCCTCTTCCCTGTTCTTCCAAGGTCCACTTAGTAAATTGTCTTTCTTCAGTTCCCGTTAGAGCATCACCTCATTGATCTTTTTCTGGTCTCATCATGGGGGGCAGACAGTAAAATTTTCTCACTAGGAATAAGGACAAGCGGCTGGGTGCAGTGGCTCATGCCTGTAATCCCAGCACTTTGGGAGGCTGAGGTGGGCGGATCACGAGGTCAGATCGAGACCATCCTGGCTAACACAGTGAAACCCCATCTCTACTAAAAATGCAAAAAATATTATCCGGGCGAGGTGGCGGGCGCCTGTAGTCCCAGCTACTTGGGAGGCTGAGGCAGGAGAATGGCGTGAACCTGGGAGGCGGAGCTTGCAGTGAGCCGAGATAGCACCACTGCACTCCAGCCTGGGCAACTGAGTGAGACTCCGTCTCAAAAAAAAAAAAAAGAATAAGGACAAGTATTAACATTTATTAATACTATGCATATAAGATGGAATGGTGGTAGTGGGCTTCATTTGTCACATGGTATTATAATTGTCTGTCTGCCCTTTCAGACTGTGTCTTAAAAATAAGATGTCTGCTGGCTCATCTTTCTGTCCACAGCCGGATGATGGCACTTGGCAGACATTCAGTCAACGCTGGTTGAATAAGTTTCTTCCCCCGTATAAGAAGGAAAATGCTCACAGAATTGTGGAAAGGATCAAGTGAAATGGTATTAAAGTACCTAGTAATGAACTGTCTGTACACATACCACATGTTTTCATAATCTCCCAGGCAGACAAGGAGAATCTGGGTGAGAAATCACACAGCTGCTTAGAAACACAGCAGATGTCTTCTGATCCAGGTCTCTGAGAATGCAAGGCTCCTACATCAGCTGCTGACCTGAAAAAGAAAATCCCATCTTACTGTAAGTCAGAAAGGGGAAGCTGCTGCCATGCTTTAAAAGAGTAAGGAGAGGTGTAATGAATGGCAAGACAGAGGGATGCTTTGAAACAAAATCTACTTCTCAAAAATTGTATTTATACACAATGATTCTACCATAGTCTCATACTTCACATAGCAGGTTGGCCTCTGAAATCCCCCTTCTTAGGAGAGCCAGGGAAGAGCAAGGTTGCTGTGTGGTGGTGCCTGCCCCTTCCACAGGGTACAGGGAGACATGAGGCATGGGAGGCCAGAGAAAGGAGTTTGGCTCATGGGGGAGCCAGAAGGGGAAGCCACTTGGCTATGCCACCCCTGAGCCACCTCTGTTACTGCGGGGCAGGATGGCCACTCAGGCGTGGATGGCCTTAATCTCCATCCTGCCCCCCACACCCATGGACACAGGTGGGAGGCAAATGACATGAGACACTACCAAGAAACAAGGGGAAAAAGTCCTCAGGACACACGAAGGCCATGAGTCTTGGTCTTAGCACCAAGATTTGTTCTCCTGAGGTTAACCCGAGGCTTCACCATCAACAGGTAAGTATTTACCAAAATAACTCAGTTTTATAATTTCAGTTCCATTATTTGCTGTGGATGTATTTTATGGGAGTAGGGCAGGACAAGGAAGGGGTGGTTACTTACTTTGGCCAGGGAACCAGGGCAGAGCAACCCCAGCTGCTGGTTTCCAGAGGGTCAAGGATGGTTTCCAGAGCATCCTTCTCCCCGGCTGTAAGTGGCCAGACCCTCCCTAATACACTGTGGGAAAGCAAACTGCTTTCTTTGTCATTAAGACTCCTGCCGGGAGCTAGCTGCAGTGGCACACACCTGTACTCCCAGCTACTTGGGAGGCTGAGGCGGGAAGAGCCAAGGAGTTTAAGGCCAGTCTTGGCAATATAGTGAGACCTTGACAAAAAAACCTCTTGGTGGGTGAAGGTGGGTGAAGGTGAAGAGAGGAAGGAGAATGTACACCCTGTGTGAGGCGAATGTGTATTAATCTAGGCTATCTTCCTGCTAGGATAGACTGTAGTCTTCCTGAGGGAAGAGGTGATGGCTAGCTTACTTAGCTCTGTATTTCCGTCAACATTTACAGAATAAAAGTGAATAAATGATGAATGAATGACAGAATTGATGAATGATCTCTTAAAAAACCATCCCTGCAGAGAGAAGGGAAGCTGGCTCTATTTGAGTGGGAGGGTGCTGCAGGAGGGTGGAGAGAAGCATGGGATGAGATAAGGCTTGAATCCTGGATGAGGACCCAACACCATTAGCCCAGGGGCCAATGATTCCTCCCCAGAAACAGCAGCCAGCCAATCGGTTTCTACCGCAAGGGTCCTGGCTGGAGCAAGGGAGACTGAGCAGGTTCACCTCTCCAGGTTCTATACAACAATTCCTGGTGCGGCCTCTTGCTCTGTTGAGGGTCAGAGGAAGGGTCCTGGAGGATGAGAAAGTGGAACCTAGTTCCAGCTCTGTCTATAGACTCAGGATGGTCTGGACAAGACCTTGTTCTTTCCTGGACCCCCTTTCGTCATGACAGCACTGGTGGGGAGGCAATTCACTCTGTGCTGCTCTGAAATTTCCACTGACTTGGTGGCAGAGAGAGATGGCCTGTGGGTTTGGAGCACCTTGTTCTTTCCTGGACCCCCTTTCGTCATGACAGCACTGGCGGGGAGGCAATTCACTCTGTGCTGCGCTGACATTTCTCTGCTTGGTGGCAGAGAGAGATGGCCTGTGGGTTTGGAGCACAGCTGAAAGCAACTACCTCAATCAATAAAGTTCTTTTATAGTGCCATTTTTCAAGTTCAGGTACATTTCTCATTTTACTTGATTGTATACCTGTGTTTGCTTTAATATATAGTAATGCTATGTATGGATAGAATTCTCTTGGAAGCTGAGTCACGTTTGCCTTTGATTTCTACCCCTCACTGACATTAGCACCTCGTTGCTTCAGTGTTGGGAAGCTCAGAGCTAGATGACTCCAGGGTTCCTTCCAGTTCCCAAACCTCATGATTTTTAAACAAAGGTGAAGCAGATGGCTCCTCTTACTTTCCCCTAAAACAAATCCACACTCCCTTTCTTTGTTCCACAATATTTGGATCTGAATGGTGTTCTTTGATGAGAAAGGGCATAGCAAGCCTCAGTGAAGTTATTTAGTAAATCCTTGAATTCAGCAAAGTAGTCTTTGTTTCACTTATTCCTGACCGATCGCCCTGCTTGTCAATATCCCTCATAAGTTTAGGTGTAAAACATTCAGGAAAAACTCATTTCCAGGTATATCTCTTCTCTAAAATCATCCTTTAACCCTTGTGGTGAATGCCAGCTAAGCTATTTGCTTTTTGATAACAAGTTGGTGAAAAAATTGCAGGAAAAATGCTTATTCATTTTTTTCTTTTTGGTGTTCGTGATTCATGTTATAATTGCTAGACTGTGTTGGCACAGGTAAAAGCTGTTTGCTGTTTTAGAAGCATGCCTGAGTTCCATATGGTGATGAATGACAGGATTCTGGGGCAACAATAATGCATGATATCGCTGATGTTGCTGTGTGGAATTTACCAGCTTTCCCTATATAGTCCTAACAAACTCAATGAAGACCTGCCTCACTGTGAGGGACCAAAAAGCAAGTCTCCCTGGTTGCCTCCATTAGCAGAAAACACTGGTTCTGCTGACAAGGAAATTACTTAGTCTTTTAAATCATAAAGTCATCTTCATTTCTGAGACAAGAAGGCCAGAGTTGCATCCTCCCAACCTTCATAGCCACAGGGACTTATGACCCATTTGAAGGAATATCTCAAGGACATCTCTCAGGCATTGCTTCTGACAGTTGCATGTCACTAACAGGAAATTGCCAGCTCAGAACATGGGCTTATCAGTGCACTCAGCACTTTGTCTTCTGGGAGGACAAATACCACATGTTAAATGGGAATTAATCTGAAGGGGAAAAAGTATTGTTGCCCTTGCGGCTGACTATTCATTTATGTTTTGTTAAAATCACCTTACTGAGATTTAATTTATAATACAATAAAATGACTCATTTTAAATGTACAGTTTAATGGTTTTTTTTTTTTTTTTTTTTGAGACAGTCTCACTGCTTTGTTGCCCAGGCTGGAGTGCAGTGGCATGATCTCGGCTCACTGCAACCTCCACCTCCTGAGTTCAAGCAGTTCTTGTGTTTTGGCCTCCCTAGTAGCTGAGATTACAGGTGTGTGCCACCACGCCTGGCTAATTTTTTGTATTTTTAGTCAAAATAGAAGCCCATAGAGATGGGCTTCGCTATGTTGATTAGGCTGGTCTTGAACTCCTGACCTCAAATGATCTGCCCACCTTAGCCTCTCAAACTGCTAATGTTTTGACAGATATAGACACCCACATAACTATCAGTACAATAAGATATAGAATATTTTTATCATCCTCCAAAACACTTTCCTGCCCCTTTGCACTCAATCCTCCAACCTCCGGCTCCAGGTAACCACTGCTTTTTGCCACTGTAGATTAGTTTTGCCTATTCAGGAATTTTTAATGAACGAACAGCATGGTACATACTCTTCTGTTTCTGGCTCCGATTGTTCAGCGTATGGTTTCTGAGAGTCATTCATATTGCTATACCTACCAGTAGTTTTTTTGGTTTTGTTTGAGTAGTATTCTATTGTATAAACATATCACAATTTGTTTATGCATTTACCTGTTAATGGACATTGCTATTATGAATATTGTTCTGTGATAAAAGACTTAGTTTATAGACCTATGTTTTCATTTCTTCTAGATAAATACTGATATGGTTTGGTTGTGTCCCCACCTAAATCTCATCTTGAATTGTAACTCCCACAATTCCCCCATGTTGTGGGAGGAACCCAGTGGGAAGTAATTGAATCATGGGGGTGGGTCTTTCTTGTGCTGTTCTTGTGATAGTGAATAAGTCTCATGATATCCGATGGTTTTATAAAAAGGAGTTCCCCTGCACAAATTCTTTTTGCCTGCTGCCATCCATATAAGACATGACTTATTCCTCCTTGCTTTTCACCATGATTGTGAGGCCTCCCCAGCCATGTGGAACTGTAAGTCTATTAAACTTGTTTTTCTTCCCGGTCTCAAGTATGTCTTTACCAGCAACATGAAAATAGACTAAGACAGTAAATTGGTACCAGAAGGGTGGGGTGCTGCTGAAAAGATACCTGAAAGTATGGAAGTGACTTTGGAATCGGGTAACAGGCAGAGGTTGGAACAGTTTGGAGGGCTCAGAAGACAGGAAAATGTGGGAAAGTTTGGAATTCCCTAGAGACTTTTTGAATGGCTTTGACCAAAATGCTGATAATGATACGGACAATGAAATCTAGGCTGAGGTGGTCTCAGATGGAGATGAGGGACTTCTTGGGAACTGGAGTAAAGGTGACTCTTGTTATGCTTTAACAAAGAGATGGTGACATTTTGCCCTGCCCTAGAGATTTGTCGAACTTTGAACTTGAGAGAGAGATTTAGGGTATCTAGTGGAAGAAATTTATAAACAGCAAAGTATTCAAGAGGTGACTTGGGTGCTGTTAAAGGCATTCAGTTTTTTTTTTTTTGAGATGGAATTTCACTCTTGTTGCTCAGGCTGGAGTAAAATGGCATGATCTCAGCTCACCACAACTTCCGCCTCCTGGGTTCAAGTGATTCTTCTGCCTCAGGCTCCTGAGTAGCTGGGATTACAGGCGTGCACCACCATGCCTGACTAATTTTGTATTTTTAGTAGAGATAGAATTTCTCCATGTTGGTCCAGGCTGGTCTCAAACTCCTGACTTCAGGTGATCTGCCTGCCTCAGCCTCCCAAAGTGCTAGGATTATAGGTGTGAGCCACTGCACCTGGCTGAGGTCTTCAGTCTTATAAGGGAAGCAGAACATAAAAGTGTGGAAAATTTGCAGCCTGACAATGTGATAGACAAGAAAATCCCATTTTTCCGAGGAGAAATTCAAGCTGGCTGCAGAAATTTGCATAAGTAATGAGGAGCAGAATGTTAATCCCCAAGACAACGGGGAAAATGTCTCCAGGGCATGTTGGAGATCTTTATGGCAACCCCTCCCATCACAGGCCTGGAGGTCAAGGAGGAAAAAATGGTTCTGTGAACCAGGCTCAGGGTCCTTGTGCTGTGTGCAGTTTAGGGGCTTGGTGGTGCCCTGCATCCCAGATGCTCCAGCCATGACTAAAAGGGGCCAAGGTACAGCTCAGGCCATGGTTTCAGAGGGGGCAAACCCCAAGCTCTGCGGGTGCAGAAAAGTCAAGAATTGAGGTTTGGGAACCTCTACCTAGATTTTAGAGGATGTATGGAAATGCCTGGATGTCCAGGCAGAAGTTTGCTGCAGGGGCAGGGCTTTCATGGAGAACTTCTGCAAAGGTAGTACGGAAGGGAAATGTGGGGTTAGAGCCCCTACTCAGAGTCCCTACTGGGGTGCTGCCTAGTGGAGCTGTGAGAAGAGGTCCACTGTCCTCCAGATCCCAGAATGGTAGATCCACTGACAGCTTGCACTGTGCCTGGAAAAGTGGCAGACACTCAATGCTAACCCATGAAAGCAGCCAGGAAGGAGGCTAGGCTGTACCCTGCAAAGCCACAGGGACAGAGTTGCCAAAGACCATGGGAACCCACCTCTTGCATCAGTATTACCTGGATGTGAGGCCTGGAGTCAAAGGAGATCATTTTGGAGCTCTAAAATTTGATTTTACTACTGGATTTTGGACTTGCTTGGGGCCTCTAGCCCATTTGTTTTGGCCAATTTCTTCCATTTGGAATGGCTATGTTTACCCAATACCTGTACCCCCTTTTATTTTGGAAGTAACTAACTTGCTTTAGATTTTACAGGCTCATAGGTGGTAGGGACTTGCCTTGTCTTGGATAAGACTTTGGACTGTGGACTGTTGAGTTCATGCTGAAATGAGTTAAGACTTTGGGGGACTGTTGGGAAGGCGTGATTGGTTTTAAAATGTGAGAACATGAGATTTGAGAGGGGCCAGGGTTTGGCTGTCTTCTCAGCCAAATCTCATCTTGAATTGTAACTCCCACAATTCGCCCATGTTGTGGGAGGAACTCAGTGGGAGGTAATTCAGTCATGGGGGCAGGTCTTTCTCTTGCTGTTCTTGTGATAGTGAATAAGTCTCATGATATCCGATGGTTTTATAAAAAGGAGTTCCCCTGCACAAATTCTTTTTGCCTGCTGCCATCCATATAAGACATGACTTGTTCCTCCTTGCTTTTCACCATGATTGTGAGGCCTCCCCAGCCATGTGGAACTGTAAGTCTGTTAAACTTGTTTTTCTTCCCGGTCTCAAGTATGTCTTTATCAGCAGCTAAAATGGACTAATAAAATATCTAAAAGTGAAACTGCTGGATCATATGGTAAGTATAGATTTAAATTTTCAACAAACTGCCAGATGATCTTAAAAATGATGGTACTATTTTACATTCCTACTAGCAATCATGAGAGTTGCTCCATATCCTCACCAACACTTGGTATTTTTAGTCTTTTAATTTTAGTCATTGTAATGATATTTACTGGTATCTCACTGCAGTTTTAATTTGCATTTTCCTAGCAACTAATAATGTTGAGCATCTTTTCATGTGTTTATTGGCCATTGGCATATTTTCTTTTGTGAAGTGTCTGTTAAATATTTGGCCATTTTTTATTTTTTTGTCTTAGTATTGTTTTGTAAGCTAAAAAATCTTTGAGTACAAGTTCTTTGTTGAATGTATGTAGTGTACATATTTTCTTCCAGTCTGTTACTTGCAGGTTTTTATTTATTTTTTTTCTAAATTATTTTATTTCTTCCATGATGATTTAGAGGGACTATCTTTAAAGCAGTACAAGTATTTCATAAATACAATCTGGTCATTTTCCAACCAATTGAGTAATTTGTTGCACAATAAACTACCTCACATCTTTCAGCAAGAAATACATTAAATTTGAATAGTAAAGACATTACACAAATGAATTAGGACACAATTAAAATTCGCTTTAAATATTTCTTTGGGAGAGGACCACACTTCTACTCAATGAAGAGAAACATTTCTACAGTCCAGAGGTCTTTTATTTTATTTTTTAACACCTACTATACATGAATTCATAAGGAAGAGTTTCCTGCAGCCCAGGCTCCTTCTCATTGGTTCTCACAAAGTGTGCTTCCCTGGGTGGAGCAGGCTGGCACTTCAGTTGAACCCCAGTACTTTTCTCTTTGGCTTCCTTCTTTTTCTGATCATTTTCCTTCACATAATTCAGGAAGCTATCTCAGCTCTTAGAGTGCTTAATGTGCTCAATATGCACATTAATTCGCTTGACAAGAATCTTGCCCTTAACTTGTTTGTTTACAACAATGCCAAAAACATGCTGGGTCACATTGTAGATTCTTCCAGTTTTGCCATGTTAACACTTACGGGACATTTTGTTTTGAACAGTGCTCATTCCCTTGATGTCTACAATATTACTTTTCTTACAGATTTGCATATACATGGCTAAAGGAATAACTCTATATTTTCTAAAAGGCCTAGAGAACATCTATCGGGTGTCTCTCCTCTTTCCCTTTGTGTTTGTCATTTTGGTAAATTACTGGAAGATGGCAGTTCTGGCTGAAAGGCTGCAGTTTTATTTTTAATAATGCCTTCCAATGAGCAAAAGTTTTACATTTTGATTAGGTCCAGTTTTTCTTTTCTTTTTTTAAATCATTCATGCTTTTGTATCCTAGTTGAAAATAATTTTCCATCCAAAGTCACAAAGATCTTTTCTTCAGTTTTATTTTCTAGAAGTTTTGAGTATTAACTCTGCCATAGAATCCTATGACCCATTTCAAGTTAATGTTTTATATATGGTGTGAGGTAAGAGTGAAGATGCTTTCCCTCATATTTATATCTAGTTGTTCCACAAACAATGTTGGAAAGACTATCGTTTCCCTGTTTTACCTCAACAAAATACCCCAAGTCAACTGACTATAAATGTATGGATCTATTGTTGAACTTTCTGTTCTATTCCATTAATTTATATATTTATGTTTATGCCAGTACACACTTTACTTACTGTAACTTTGGAGTAAGTCTGAAATTGGGTAGAACAGGTCGTCTGTGTTTATTATTTCTTTTTCCTAATTGTTGAGGCTCTTCCAGTCTTTTGCTTTCCACATAAATTTTGAAATTGGCTTTTTTTCTGAATACAAAAATAGCCTGCATGGATTTTAAGATTACACTGAATCTATAGATAGGTGTCTCTTCCATTTATTTAGGGCTCCTTCAGTTTTTCTCAGCAATGTTTTATGGTTTTCATTTTACAAGTCTTGCACTCATTTTGATAAATTTATCTGTAAGTATTTCATTGTTTTGGATGCTATCGTTGTTTGTTACTTGTATATAGACATAAAATTGTAGCTATATCAACCTTGTATTCTACAAACTTGTTAGACTCACTTCTCAGTTCTAGTAGCTTTTTGGGGGGATTCCTTAGGGTTTTCTACATATACAGTTATGTCATTTGTGCATAAACACAGTTTTACTTCTTTTCCTATCTATATGCCCTTTGTTTTTCTTGGCTTATTTCATTGACTAGGGCCTCCACTACAATGTTGAATAACAGTGGTGAGGGTGGACATCTTCGTTGTCCCCAGTTTTACAGATGAAGCATTCAATCTTTCATCATTTAGTATAATGTTAGCAGTAGGATTTTCATAGATGCCTTGTTATCAGGTTGAGGAAATTCTCCTCTATTTCTAGTTTGTTGAGAATTGTTATAATGAATGGGTGTTGAATTTGGTCAAACATTTCTTATGCCTCTAAGAAAATGATAATACACATTTTCTATTTTATTCTGTTAACATCAATAATATGTAAAAATAAATATATATTATTAATAATAAATTATATTGATTGATCTTTGAATGTTTTTTAAATTTTCTTTTCCCACTTTTATTTTTGGTTTGTGGAGGTACATGTGGAGGTATGTAACATGGATAAATTGTGTGTTGCTAGGTATAGAAATGATTTAGTTACCCAGGTACTGAGCATAGTATCTGATAGGTAGTTTTTCAACCCTCACTCTCCTCCCACTCTCCACTCTCAAGTAGGCCGTGGTGTATATTGTTTCCCTATTTGTGTCTATGTGTACTCAATGTTTAGCTTTCATGTATAAGTGAGAATGTGTGGTATTTGATTTTCTGTTCCTGTGTTAATTTGCTTAGGATAATGGCTTCCAGCTGCATCCATGTTCCTGCAAAAGATATGATTTTGCTTTTTATGGCTGAGTAGTATTCCATGGTGTATATGTGTCACATTTTCATTATCCAGTCAACCACTGATGGGCATCTAGGTTGATTCCATGTCTTTGCTATTGTGACTAATGCTGTGATGAACATATGAGTGCATATTTACTTTGGTAGAATAATTTATATTCTTTTGGTTACATACCCAGTAATGGGGTTGCTTGGTTAAATATTCTATTTTAAGTTTTTTTTTTAGAAATCTCCAACTGTTTTGTACAGTAGCTGAGCTCATTTATATTCCCACCAGCAGTGTATAAGTGTTCTCTTTTCTCTGCAACCTTGTAAACATTTGTTATTTTCTAACATTTTACTAATAGCCATTCTGAGTAGTGTGAGATGGCATCTCATTGCGGTTTTGATTTCCATTTCTCTGATGATTAGTGATATTGAGCATTTTTTCATATGCTTGTTGGTTGCATGTGTGTCTTCTTTTCAGAAGTGTCCGTTCATATCTTTTGCCCACTTTTTAATGAAGTTGACTGGTTTTTGCTTGTCAATTTAAGTTCCTTATAGATTCTGGATGTTAAACTTTTGTAGGATGCACAGTGTGCAAATAGTTTCTCCCATTCTGTAGGTTGTATTTTATTCTGTTGATAGTGTTTGTGTGTGTGTGTTTTCTGCACAGAAGCTCTTTAGTAGGTCTCACTTACCTATTTTTGTTTTTGTAGCAATTGCTTTCGGAAACTTTGTCATGAAATTTTTGCCAAGCCTTATGTCCAAAATGGTATTTCCTAGGTTTTCTTCTAGGGTTTTTATGGTTTTAGGTCTTATACTTAAATCTTTAATCCATCTTGAGTTGATTTTTGTATATAGTGAAAGGAAGGGGTCCAGTTTGAATCTTCTGCATTGCTTGTTATTGTCGACTTCGTTGAAGATCAGATGGTTGCAGGTGTGCAGCTTTATTTCTGGGTTCTCTAACCTGTTCCACTGGCCCATGTGTCTGTATTTGTACCAGTGCCATGCTGGTTTGGTTACTGTAGCCTTATAGTATAGCTTGAAGTTGGGCAGTGTGATGCATCCAGCTTTGTACTTGTTGCTTAGGATTGCTTTGGCTATTTGGGCTCTTTTTTGGTTCCATATAAATTTTAAAACGGCTTTTTCTAATTCTGTGAAAAATTGTATTGGTAGTTTGATAGGAATATCATTGAATCTGTAAATTGCTTAGGGCAATATGGCCATTTTAGCAATACTGATTTTTCCTATGCGTGAGCATGAAATGTTTTTCTATTTGTTTGTGTTGTCTTTGGCTTCTTTCAGCAGTGTTTTGTAATTTTTGTTCAGAGATCTTTCACCTCCCTGGTTAGCTGTATTCCTAGGTATTTTATTCTTTTTGTGGCAATTGTGAATAGAATTGCACTCTTGATTTGGCTCTCAGCTTGGATGTTATTGGTGTAGAGAAAATGCTAGTGATTTTGTACATTCATTTTGTATCCTGAAACTTTACTGAAGTTGTTTTAAGAGCCTTTGGGCAGAGACTATGGGGTTTTCTAGGTATGGATTCATATCTTCTATAAAAAGAGATAGTTTGTTTTTCTGTCTTCCTATTTGGTTGCCTTTCATTTTTTTCTCTTGCCTGATTTCTCTAGCTGGGACTTCCAGTATTGTGTTGAACAGGGAGTGGTGAGAGTGAGCATCCTTGTCTTGTTCTGGTTCTCAGAGGAATGTTTTCAGCTTTTGCCCATTCAATTGGATGTTGGCTGTGGGTTTGTCATATATGGCTCTTATTATTTTGAGGTATGTTCCTTCAATACCTGGTTTGTTGAGGGTTAAAATGAAGGGATGTTGAATTTTATTGAAAGACTTTTCATCTATAGACATGATAATGTGGTTTTTGCTTTTAGTTCTCTTTATGTGATGAATCACACTTATTGATTTGCATATGTTGAACCAACTTTGCAACCCAGGAATAAAACCTACTTGGTATTGGTGAGTTAGCTTTTTGATGTGCTGCTGGATTTGATTTGCTAGTATTTTGTTGAAAATTTTTGTGTCTATGTTCATCAGGGATATTGGCCTGAAATTTTCTTTTTTTTGTATGTGTATCTGCCAGGTTCTGGTATTGAAATAATACTGGCCTCATAGAATGAGTTGGAGAGGAGTCCTTCCTCCTTGATATTTTGAAATAATTTCAGGAGGATTGGTGCCAGCTCTTTATAGACGTGACAGAATTTGGCTGTGAATCCATCTGGTCCAGGGCTTTTTCTAGTTCATATGTTTTTTGTTACCAATTCAATTTTGGAACTCATTTTTGTTCTGTTCATGATTTCACTTTCTTCCCGGTTCAATCTTGGGAGGGTGTATGTTTCCTAGAATGTATTAATTTTTTTGTAGGGTTTCTAGTTTATTTGCATAGAGGTGATCATAATAGTCTCTGAGGATTTTTTTGTGTGTTTCTGTGGGGTCAGTGGTAATGTCACCTTTGTCATTCTAATTGTGTTTATTGGCATCTTCTCTTGTTTTTTCTTTATTAGTCTAGGTAGTGGTCTATCAACTTTATTCTTTCAAGGAAAAAAAACTTTTGGTTGCATTGATCTTTTTAGCGTATTTTCACATCTCAATTCTGTTCAGTTCACTTCTGATTTTGGTTACTTGTTTTCTTCTGCTAGCTTTGGGGTTGTTTTGGTCTTGTTTTTCTAGTTTCTCTAGGTGTGATGTTAGGTTGTTAATCTGAGATCTTTCTAACTTCTTGTTGTGGACATTTAGTGCTATAAGCTTCCTCTTAACTCTGCTTTAGCTGTATCTCAGAAATTCTGGTATGTTTTAATTTCATTTTCATTAGTTTCAAAGAATTTTTTTTTGTTTCTGCCTTAATTTTATTTTTTATCCAAAAATCATTCAGGAGCAGGTTGTTTAATTTCCACATAATTGTATGATTTTGAGAGATCTTCTTGCTATTGATTTCTATTTTTATTGTGCTGTGCTTCAAGAGTGTGGTTGGTATGATTTCAGCTTTTTTGAATTTGTTTAGAATTGCTTTATGGTTGAGCATGTGATCAGTTTTAGAGTATGCGCTGTGTGCAGATGAGAAGGGTGTATATTTTTGGGGGTGTTGTATTCTGTAGATGTCTTTTAGGTCCATTTGGGCAAGTGACGAGTTTAGTTGCTGAATATCTTCATTAGTTTTCTGCCTTAATGCTCTGTCTAACACTGTCAGGTGGGGTGTTGAAGTCTCCCACTATCATTGTGTGGTTATCTAAGGTCTCTAAGAACTTGTTTTATGGATCTGGGTGCTCCAGTGTTAGGTGCATGTATATTTAGGATAGTTAAGTCTTCTTGTTGAGTTAACCCTTTATCATTATGTAATACCCTTCTTTGTCTTTTTTAAAATTATTTTGGTTTAAAGTCTTTTGTCTGAAATAAGAACAGCAAGTCCTGTTTATTATTTTGTTTTTTTTTTTTTTTTTTTTTTTTCCATTTGCTTGACGATCTTCTCTATCCCTTTGCTTTGAGCCTATGTGTGTCATGGACATGGAGAAGTCTTTTGAAGAACAGCATATAGCTGTCCCCTGCCGCTTGACCTAACTGCAATCTGTGTCTTAAGTGAGACATTTGGTCCATTTAACATTCAAGGTTAAATTGATATGGGGGATTTGATTCGTCATGTGTTGTTTAGCTGGATGTTTATGTAGACTTGATTGATAGTTGCTTACTAGTTCGTGAAACTGTGATTAAGTGGTGGTTTCATGGCAGGGTAACACTTTTGTTTCCTTGGTTAAGCACCTCTTAAGATCTCCTTGTAGGGAAGGTCTGTGCTAAACAAATTCCTTACATTGCTTATCTGAAAATTATAATTTCTTTTTGCGTATGAGCTTAATTTGGAGATATAAAATTCTTTACATCTAGTCATGTTATCCCCCCTATATGCCTCTTTTCAGTTTCTTCTTAATTAACTGTGGGTTAATTGCTTATTTTTTCCTACGTTTTTTTTTTTTTGAGGTGGAGTCTCGCTCTGTCGCCCAGACTGGAGTGCAGTGGCGCAATCTCGGTCTCACGTGCAAGCTCCGCTCCCGGGTTCCACACCATTCCCTGCTCACTCCCGATAGCGGGACTACAGCGCCCGCCACCTCCGCCCCGGCTAGTTTTTGTATTTTAGTAGAGGACGGTTTCACCGTGTTAGCCCAGGATGGTCTGATCTCCTCATGACCGACTCGTGATCCAACCCGTCTCGGCTCCCAAGGTGCGGGATACAGGCTTGAGCCACCGCGCCCGGCCTTCCTACTTTTTAAGATGAAATTTAATAATTGATTTTATACCTTTATTCTTTTTAATGTAACAATTTAGTTCAATATTGTCTATAAACACTTCTTCAAATCATCAATACATATTGATATGCATCCTTAATTTCATTAAGACAACCAAACTAATCATATTTAGAGATCATGCAAATACCATGCCTTCAACTGGTTCTAGCCGAAAAGGAATTGCTTCTTGGTATCAGATTTCATTTTAATTATTTTTCCACTGAAAGCAGTAAAAAAGAGTCCAAATACTTGCCTTTGGCTCAAATTATGTAGAACTGTGTGTTAAAAATGACCAGAGGAAAACCTACAACTGCGTAGATAATGTACCTTGTAAGTAGATAATTTAATTTTACCAATGGTAAAATTAGAAATGATTTATTATGTGATAAATGAAAATTATGGCAGGTAGGTAGTCTTACCTTAATCTATAGTCCCATAATCCTTACTCAAAATTAATTGTGAAACAATTATAGTTTAGAATATCCCATCAATTAATTTGATCTGTGGAAAAGTTAATGACTAGTAAAAAATTTCCTGCATTAAATGACAAAGGTGGTGAATGGTGGCTGAGAAAAAGGGAGGAAGAAGAGAATAGAGAAAGATGAAAAACAATTCAGTGTCTCGATCAAAAGGGAGCAGAAGGGAATGACTATGGCACATTTGGGGTGTCCCATATAAGTAGTATATATAGAATTTTAAAATTAAACTTTTTAAAATTTATATATATATATATACAAAAATATCACTTGCTTGTCAGTTCAATAAATCTTCATACACTGACACCTTTATGTAACTACAACGCAACATTTTTTTTCATTTCTTTTGTGATTTCTTCTTTGACACTTAGGTAATTTGGAGGTGTGTTATTTACATTTTAAATATTTGGAGATTTTAAATATTTTAAAATTATTTTCTAATTTAATTCTATTATGATCAGAGAACATACTTCGACTTCAATTTTAAAAAATTTACTGATACTTGTTTTATGGCTTAGTATCTAATCTATTGTGGTGAATATTACATGTGAAATTGAAATGTAGCATTGTCACACCTCCAGGAATCCTCTTGTGCACCCTTCTGGATATCACTGCTCAGGGAGAAACCACTATCCTGACTTCTGACAGCATACGTCAGTTTATTTTTGTATTTTATATTAAAAGAAGCATATAGTGTATACTCTTTGGCATTTGGCTCTCTTCATGTTGTGTTTCTGTGAAATTTATCCATAGTTTGTTATTTGATTCTCATTGTGTATATGCATACCATATTATATTATATGAATGTAATATTTATATATTTATAGGTATATAATATAACATAATAATATATTATATTGTAATTGTAGTGATGTGGTTTGGCTGTGGCCCCACCCAAATCCCAACTTGAAGTGTATCTCCCAGAATTCCTTAGTGTTGTGACAGGAATCCAGGGGAGGTAACTGAATCATGGGGGCTGGTCTTTCCTGTGCTATTCTTGTGATAGTTAGTAAGTCTCAAGAGATCTGATGGGTTCATCAAGGGTTTCTGCTTTTGCTTCTTCCTCATTTTCTCTTGCCGCTGCCATGTGACAAGTGCCTTTCACCTTCTGCCATGATTCTGACGCCTCCCCAGCCATGTGGAACTTTAAGTCCATTAAACCTCTTTTTCTTCCCATTTTTGAGCATGTTGTTATCAGCAGCATGAAAGCAAACTAATACAGTAAATTGGTACCAGTAGAGTTGGGCATTGCTGAAAAGATACCCAGAAATGTTGAAGTGACTATGGAACTGGGTTACAGGCAGAGGCTGGAACAGTTTGGAGGACTCAGAAGAAGACAGGAAAATGTGGGAAAGTTCGAAACTTCCTAGAAACTTGCTGAATGGTTTTGACAAAAATGCTAATAGTGATATGAACAGTGAGGTCCAGGTTGAGGTGGTCTCAGATGGAGATGAGGAAGTTGTTGGGAACTAGAGCAAAGGTGACTCTTGTTATGTTTTAGCAAAGAGACTGGCAGCATTTTGCCCTTGCCATAGAGATTTGCGGAACTTTGAACTTAAGAAAGATAATTTAGGGTATCTGGCAGAAGAAATTCCTAAGCAGTTAAGCATTCAAGAGGTGCCTTGGATACCGTTAAGGGCATTCGCTTTTAAAAGGGAAGCAGAGCATAAAAGTTTGGAAAATTTGCAGCCTGACTATGCGGTAGAAAAGAAAAACCCATTTTCTGGGGAGAGATTCAAGCCAGCTGCAGAAATTTGCATAATTAGCAAGGAATCTAATGTTAATCCCCAAGACTATGGGGAAAATGTCTCCAGGACATGCTGGAGGTCTTCATGCCAGCCCCTCCCATCACAGGCCTGGA
Organism: Rhinopithecus bieti; assembly: GCF_001698545.2. Taxonomy (NCBI): domain Eukaryota; kingdom Metazoa; phylum Chordata; class Mammalia; order Primates; family Cercopithecidae; genus Rhinopithecus; species Rhinopithecus bieti. The sequence goes on from NW_016808764.1 coordinate 2,841,882, forward strand.
GGCCCAGGAGGAAAAAGTGGTTTTGTGGGCTGGGCTCAGGGTCCTCATGCTGGGTGCAGCCCAGAGACGTGGTGCCCTGTGTCCCAGCTGCTCCAGCCGTGGGTGAGAGGGCCCAACATACAGCTTGGGCTGTGGCTTAAGAGGGTAGAAGCCCTAAGCCTTGGCAACTTCCACGTGGTGTTGAGCCTGTGGGTGCACAGAAGTCAAGAACTGAGGTTTGGGAACCTCCACCTAGATTTCAGAAGATGTATGGAAATGCCTGGATGCCTAGGCAAAAGTTTGCTGCAGCAGTGGGGCCCTCATGGAGAACCTCTGCTAGAACAGTGTGGAAGGGAAATGTAGGGTTGGAACCCCCACACAGAGTCCCTACTGGGGCACTGCCCAGGGGAGCTGTGGGAACAGGGCCACTGTCCTCAAGACCCCAGAATGGTAGATCCACCTACAGCTTGCACTGTGTGCCTGGAAAAGCTGTAGACACTCAATGCTAGCCCATGAAACTGCCAGAAGTGGGGCTGTACCCTGCATAGCCAGAGGGGCAGAGCTGCCCAAGACCATGGGAACCCACCTCTTGTATCAGTGTGACCTGGATGTGGGGTCTGGGGTCAAATGAGATCATTCTGGAGCTTTAAAATTTGACTGCCCCACTGGATTTCAGACTTGCATGAGCCCCGTAAGCCCTTTGTTTTGGCCAATGTCTCCCACTTGGAATGGGAGTTTTTACTCAATGCCCATACTCCCATTGTATCTGGGAAGTAACTAGCTTGCTTTTGATTTTGCAGGCTCCTAGGTGGAAGGGACTTGCCTTGTCTCAGATGAGACTTTGGACTGTGGACTTTTGGGTTAATGCTGAAATGAGTTAAGACTTTGGGGGACTGTTGGGAAGGCATGATTGGTTTTGAAATGTGAGGACTTGAGATTTGGAGGGGCCTAGGGAGGAATTATATGGTTTGGCTCTGTCCCCACCCAAATCTCAATTTGAATTGTGTCTCCCAGCATTCCCATGTGTTGTGGGAGAAACCCAGGGGAAGGTCATTGAATCATGGGGGCCAGTCTTTCCTGTGCTATTCTCGTGATAGTGAATAAGTCTCAGTAGGTCTTATGGGTTTATCAGGAGTTTCCACTTTTGCTTCCTACTCATTTTGTCTTGCTGCCACCATGTGAGAAGTGCCTTTTGCCTCCTACCATGATTCTGAGGCCTCCCCAGCCATGTGGAAGTGTAAGTCCAATTAAACCTCTTTTTCTTCTCATTTTCAAGTATGTTGTTATCAGCAGCATGAAAGCGAACTAATACAGGTAGTGTATTAATTATATATTACAATATATGATCATGATATACGCTGTATCTTATGAACTTTCTCTTCTTAGGAACACACGGGTTCTTTAAAATAGATTCCAATCATCCCTCGCTGTCTTCCCAAAACACTGGTGCAGATAGGGTTACCAGGTCTTCTTTGGGAGAAAATTTTCTACAGCCAAATATAATTGAGAAATATACATATATACATACATAATATAATATACATAATATAATATATACATATATAATA
>NW_016808764.1:2843715-2864640 GCF_001698545.2 Rhinopithecus bieti
AAACAATTTATCCATTCTGCTTTTGATGGGCATTTGAATAGTTTGATTAAAATATGTTTTATAGAATCTTTTATATCTGTGGTTAAAAATTCATGTTACACAGAAATACATGTGTATATTTATCTACACATGTATACAAACATATATACTGTGTGTGTATACATACCTGCTACATATTCTTTGGAAAAAAGATTGTAAGAAGTATATCAACGTATTAGCCCTTAGTACTACCTCTAATTGATTTTTTCAATTGTCTTTCTTCTATCTGTTCTTTTCAATTTTCTCTGATTAGTAGCTATTCATTCAGCACTCAAAATAAAAAGTCAGCTCATAAAAGACTTATGCCCTGCCAGATTAACCGAGCCATACGCTATTGGCACTTACTAAAATTTGCCAAGCCCATGGCACAGAGCAGAGCTTCTCTGAGTGACAGAAGCCAGTAACCAAACGATTTGTCTGCTGGCCCATGCAACTGCAAGTTTACTGATCAATCTGAGTTCAGTTTGTGAAAGAAAAGCAGACCATTGGTCCCTAAATTCTCGAGTCTGTTTATCACAAAAAGGAAAATCTGTTATTCAGTTGTCATAATGTGGCATATGGAGAAAGAGCAAAGGCACACCAAACAGCAGATCAACGCTGAGGTTCTGTGCCAGTGCTGGCAGTGATTTTTGCTTTCTCTAGTGTTATTCTCTTTTTTTTTTTTTTTTTTTTTTTTTTTTTGAGCCGGAGTCTGGCTCTGTCGCCCAGGCTGGAGTGCGGTGGCCGGATCTCAGCTCACTGCAAGCTCCGCCTCCCAGGTTCACGCCATTCTCCTGCCTCCGCCTCCCAAGTAGCTGGGACTACAGGCGCCCGCCTCGTCGCCCGGCTAGTTTTTTGTATTCTTTAGTAGAGACGGGGTTTCACCATATTAGCCAGGATGGTCTCGATCTCCTGACCTCGTGATCCGCCCGTCTCGGCCTCCCAAAGTGTTGGGATTACAGGCTTGAGCCACCGCGCCCGGCCTATTCTCTTGACGTTGCTTCTCTTCAAGGAATGGTAGCAAAATTTTACTTGGCTTAATTCCCCAAGCCCTCTTTTTAAAATGAGAGACCGGAATATATTTCTTTGTCTTCTATCTTTCATATATTCTGTTTCCCCAACCTCTCTTCACTCCCAGATTGTCTGTAAGCTTTACCCTGAAGACCTTGTTTGGAGAATATGTCTATGCAATGGACAGAGCTTGTGATATACACTACATCTCATGACCTTCTCTTCTTATGAACACACAGAAGTTTTTTGTTTTTTTTTTTTGAACACACATAAGTTTTAAAGAACCCTTTAAAACGTATTCTAATAATTCCTGGCTGTCTTCCAAAAACACTGGTGCAGATACGGTTACCAAGTTTTCTTTGGGAGAAAAATTTCTACAGTGAAATATATTTGAGAAATATTAGGTTAAAACAATTAGACAGATTTATTCCTTGAAATGTTTCTAGAACCATAAGTGAGTTGTGAGGCCTCAGGTGACTGAGGAGTTATTATGAAGCGTTTTCCAATAAATGTGACCAAGGAGACTGTGTGTGCATGTGTGTGTGTATCAAAAATGTGTTAGCATACAGCAGATGTAGGGATTCTAGGAATATCTTTGTTAAGTGCTGATTTGAGTTCCAAAACTCTGAAGCCTACAAGGGCTGGACAGAAAATACAAATGAATAGAGTCTGCAACATAGGTGTAAGGTGGGTTCTTCGGAACCAGACAGACACTTCCCAGCTCTAGCTAATTGTTGCCATGCTAAAGTCCAGCCCCAGGACTGTCAGATCTTCTGATTTGTCAGGAGAGAAGAAAATCTAGATTTTATATAAAATATCCTAAGTTTTAGGTGTTGAGAAACAATTTGAATGTTTTAAAAAGCACTGAGTGGATCATACAAAACATGGTTGCCAACTGGATTCAGCCTACAAGCTAACAGTTTGCAAACTCTGAAGGCTATACATCCATCACTTACCACAGAGTGCTCTGTGCTGTCTGATATAGTTCAGGGTACTATGTATGATATTTAAACCATGCATTATATTATGTAGTTTGCCATATGCATAATGATAACAAATGAGTTCATTCACTGACTAATACTAATCAAACAAAGTGATAAGAACTCAACTATAAGGTGTTTAACTGAATCTTTGCCATATGAAGGCACATATTAACTAAATTTTAAGGTGAAGAAATGGAGAAATTAAAGAAATTAAGTCAATCATTCAAGGTCAAAAGTTAGTACATGGTAATAGGTGAAAGAGGCAGGATTTAAATCTGAGGTGCTTGACTCCAAGTTTGTAAGGTTTACCATGAATCTTATGGTCATATCTTCTGTCTTCAACTAGGTTGGAGAATGCATAATAGGTATTCAGTAACTATCTCTTGCATTTATGATATTAAATATAAACTCTTTGAAAATGAGAATCATACCTACTACTTCTATAATGTAGTTTCTTCCATGTAGAAGGTTCTTAGAAATATTGGTTAGGTAAATGAGTAATTGGAAAACTGACTTATTCATTCATTCATTCACTCATTCATTCATTCTTTCATTTACAATAATGAACCCCTAGAACTGAGCACATCGTTGGTTCTCAAAAATCCCTAATTAGGCTGGACAAAGATTTTTAAAATAAGACCTCAAAAGCATAGATAACAAAAGCAAAAATAAACAAATGGGATTATATCAAACTGAAAAGCTTTTCCACCGTAAAGGAAACTATTAACAGAGTGAAGAGATAGCCTGTGGAAGGGGAGAAAATAATTGCAAACTACGCATCTGACAAGGGGTTAATATCCAGGCTATATAATAAACTTAAAAACTCAACAACAACAAAACAAAGAACTTGATTAAAAAATGGACAAAAGATCTTAACAGGCATCTCTCAGAAAAAGACATACAAATGACCAATAGGTACATGAAAAAATGCTCAACATAACTAATCTTCAGGGAAATGCACATTAAAACCACAATGAGATACCATTTCACTTCAGTTAGAAGGGACATTATCAAAAAGACAAAAGAAAACAAGTGTTGGTGAGGATATGGAGAAAAGCTAACCACTTACACACCGTTGGTGGGAATAGAAATTGGTACAGCCATTGTGGAAAACAGGATGGAGGTTCCTCAAAAAATAAGAAATAGAAATACCATATGATCTACCATACTATTCCAATACTGGGTATATGTTCAAAGGAAATGAAATCACTATGTTGAAGCGATACTAGCCCTCCCATGTTTATTGCAGCACTATTCAAAAATAGCCAAGGTATGGAATCAACCTAAGTGTCCAACAGTGAATGAATGGATAAAGAAAATGTGGCATATGTACATAATGGAATACCATTCACCCATAAAAAAGAATAAAATGTGATCATTTGTGACATCATGGATGAACCTGGAGAACCTGAACTAAACTAGACACAGAAAGACACATACCACATATCTCACTCATACATGGAACTTAAAAAAAAGTTGCTATCACAGAAGCAGAGAGTAGAACAGTGCTTACTAGAGACTGGGGAGAAGAGTAAGGGGAGAGGTTGTTTAAGGGGAACAAAGTTACAATTAGGAGAAATAAATTCTGGTGTTCTATTGAATAGTAGGGTGGCTATAATTTACAGTAAAAAATTGTTTATTACAAAATAGATAGAAGAGAGTCTTCTAAATGTTCTCACCACAAATGAATGATGAATACATGAAGTAATGGATATACCAACTACCCTGATTGGATCATTATACAACATAGATATGTATTGAAACATCAAATCATACCCCACAAATATATACAATTATAGTATGTCAATTAAAAACATTAAAAATGAAAAAAATGACTGTCTAATACATTCTTAATATATTATTAAAGAAGTATATAGTAGTGGAATAAAGTCATTTGACTTCAAGTCAAGAAATTTGATCTTGATAGATAACTTGTCACCTACTAGTGGGCCTTTCTCTCCAACACTGTAGACTTTAAGTCTTCCAATCTGTAAAATAAGTGTTTTGTACTAGAAACTTGATGAGTTCTATTCTAACCCTAAAAAAGTCCATAACTCTGACTGATCTGTTTCTGTGGAGACCAGCCTGGGAAACTAGACTTTTGGTATGAGTTTGCCAGTGGCAGTGTTTTGGTTAGGACAGTTGCGGCTGCCAAGTAACAAAAAACAAAATACAACCCTCTTCCCATCCCAATCATCCTAAGCCAAAAAAGAACTCAGAGAGCTTCAAAGTCCAGAATTGATGTTGGCTTCACGTATAGTTTAAAACATTTTCACCAGAACCCACCTTTTTCCCTCTCTCTGCACAGGCTGTGTACCTCTCATGCTCCTCAGGGTCACAGAATCTCCAAACTTTATATCTTTTTAGTTTCACCTCTAGCCAGAAAGAGAGAACTTTGTCTTCCTTTCCTCATCTTCCAAATAGACAAAAGTTTGGGGGTCCAGGTTTCCCTCTGTTAGGTAATGTTGAATTCCTGTTTCTGAAGCAATCACTAGAGCCAGGAGGATAGGATGTGCTGATGAGGTAAACCAGTGGTTCTGTGTTCTGGCTTCACATTATAGTTACCTAGAGTAGTTAAAAAATATTTAATGACTGTGACAGAATGATGACAGAATATCTGGGGATGGGATACAAGCATTAGCGTTTTCTAAAAGCTACTCAGTTGACTGTTGTGCTTCCATGTTTGAGAACTATTGATTTAGGCTATTCAGCACCCAACCCTGGAAGGGTGATTAAAGCCAAGGCTATATGAAACTCATGGACTGAGAGTATGGGAGGGGTAATCTAGCAAAGGAAATTTAGATCATGATTTTTCCAAAGAAGGGTGAAGTGATCCTGGATGGTATAAAATAATAATGTCCTCGTCTTTGAAATAAACATAATTCGGCTCCTCTTCTTTCCTGTTTGTCTCCATGTTTTTCCCTAGGTAGGTAGAAGCTGAGCTTCTTCTAGGATTCTGTGGCCTGACGATTCAGCATCAAAAAGCCTGAGAGTTAGAAGTGCAAACTTCTAAGTGCAAACCCAGTTGGGTTTCAATTGGACAGTCACATATTCCTCTCTCTAGAAAAGTGACAGGTTGTCAGAGGATGGAGTATGGTCTTTTCCCTGGGGTAGTATGGGAGTCAGGCAAAGAGACAGGAAGTCAGTGAGACCTTGCCTTCTCCTAGAGATGTTCCTGCCTGTGGATTCCATCCCAAGAATCATACTATTTCCAGTTTACCTTGAAATATAATACCTTTATGGCCAGCCAACCTGTTTTCCCTAAGGAAAATGCATTCCCAGCTTCATGAAAATATAGAACATTAACTCCTGGATTCATAAGCCAGCTCTATTACCAGGCAATAAAGCCTCTGAAAAGACAAAAGCACCAAGAAAAGTAAGATGAGTCTTACAATTTCCCCCAGAGCCCGGACTGCATCTTCCAGGATACAGAGACTCTTGCCAAGGCCCATCCTGACCTCACTCAAGGTCTCAGAAGGTCTCCAGTTGCCATTAGGTCTAGAGTCTTGCAGTGATGTCTGGTGAGGTTGAGTTTGTTGGTCCTCAGTCCTCCTTTCATTGTTCCAGCCAAACAAATTCTTGCACAGCCCTGAATGCTACATATCTTATACTGAGATCCACATCTAGGTCTGGCCTCGCAGGTCCCCACCATCTCTAATTATACCCATCCTAGATTCTGTCCTCTCATTGGCCTGCTCTCTACAAGAATCTTCAGAAATAAAAGCCATGTGACTGGGAAGAGAAAATAAACTTTCCTATGCTAGGTTCTGTGTCAGATGCTTTACATACCTTATCTTCATAACATTCCAAGAAAGTGGATATTATGATTGCCCAGCTAGTAATTAAGGAGACTTAGTAAATCTGCTTAATTACTAGCTGTATGTTAAACATAACACACCCATTTTATTTTATTTATTTTTTTTGAGACAGGGTTACTCTGATACCCCGGCTGGAATGCAGTGGTGCGATCTTGGCTCACTGCAACCACCACATCCCAGGTTCAAGCAATTCTCCTTCCTCAGCCTCCCAAGTAGCTGGGATTGCAGGTGTGCACCACCACACCTGGCTAATTTTTGTATTTTTAGTAGAGATGGGGTTTCACCATGTTGGCTAGGCAGGTCTTGAACTCCTGACCTCAAGTTATCTTGAGGTTATACAGCTAGTAAATCACTGAGTTCAGATTTGGTGCCATGTTTTTCCAATGTATCAAGTTAACCATATTAACCTTTCTGGTAATTATAGTTTTCTTTCCCATGAGGATCACAAGGGTCATTGAAAGTAGTGCCTGTGTCTAGTACACTGTAGAAATTCCTCCTGGTCCAGAGTGACTACTCAGGGCGTATGTGTTGCATAAAAGATATGGTGGGTGGTAAAGATATTTTTGACTTGGGACAGAAGTTTCAGCTTCCCCTTAACTGATAGTCAACTCTTCCAGTTCACTGACCAGTTTTGTTTGTCAAAATTAAGACTATAGATGTGTCTATATTCCTTCTGGCAGCTCGGGCATGCCCCAGTATACCCTAGCACTTATTCTCAGGGTAAGAAGGTGCTGAGGAACTTTCCAGACTCACAAAATCCCTTCTTCTTTTGCCCTTCTCCCAGACTGCCTATGCAAGGGCCTCATTCTTAGAGCTCCTCCTCAGGGCAAGAGAACCTCACCAGAGTGACTTTAAACCAGGGACATGTACTTCCTATAAAAACCCATGAAAAGACTTACGGTGGGTCCTCAAAACATTTGGAGTTTTGGAATCAAAGCATATTAAAGGGTGAATGACAGCAAACTTGATTTAGTTCATCTGCCTTATTTTATTACCTTTCCAAATTATAAAAGCAGCAAATATGGTGTATACTATTGACTGGTTTTATACAAAGGACAGATTCTCCTATTGACTCTGTATTAGACAGGTTGAGAATTATAACACTGGAGGTATGTCTAGAACATTTAGCTATTTAATCCCAAGGGGTTCAAAATAAAAGTGAAAGTGAGGAAAGAATCTCTAGAGTCCCATCGTCAGTCTTGATCCCCTGACCCTGTGAGCACTGATCAGTGCCTACGTTCAGGACTGGATAAGACAGATATTCTGGCAGAAACGGCTGTGCAAAAAGCATTCTCATAGCAAAAATTGAGGGATTTTGAAAATGTAATTAATACCTGAAATCTGTTCATTTTGAGTTAATCAAAAGGGAGACTATTCTAAGCAGACCTAAATTAACCTGGTGAAAGCCCTTAAGAGGGGAACTGGGGTCTCTCCCTGAGATCAGAGCCTCTGTCCCCAACTCGCCTTGAAGAAGCAAGTCCCCATGATTCTACACTGCAGAAAATGAATTCTTTCAACAGCCTGAAGGAGCTTGGAAGCTCTTTTCCCAGTGTGGCCAGTACCTTGATTGCAGTCTTGTGAGTCACTAAGCAGAGAACCCAGTTAAACTATGCCTGGATTTCTGCCCCACAGGAATTGCCAGATAGTAAATGGGTGTCATTTTTAAGCGTCTAAATTGGTGTAGTGTGTTACAAAGCAACAGAAAACTAATACACTGCCTCTCCCCCTGTGACTTTGTGAAGGGTAATGGTGGGTTATTTTAGTTTGGATTTTGGGTGGGGGTGGGAACAGTGCTGGTGCTTTCCACAATTTTTATACCTCTGATGTCTAAGACAAATCGAGTCAGGGGACTATTCAGCATAAACTTAGTTAACAAAGATATTACTTGTAGATATGATCATTACTGACCTTTGAGGGCATAGCTGCTTTGAAAACCCCTCAAAAGCAGAAAATAAACCTAGGTTGTGGGGGAAAACATACATGATTTATACATCCGATGTCATCCAAATCCTCCAACTCTATGAGGTAGTATTAGCCCCACTTAAGGATGTAAACCAAGATGTAGATAGGGAAATCCACTTAACCAGGGCCATTTAGCTGTTAAGAAAAATTGTTGAAAACACAACAGTGTACCCATTTGATGTCTAACTCACCCCCTCAGGTATTATTAATTCTTTAGGTGAATGTACCTTTGTATGATGTATTAGTTTTCCATTCTTCTGTTGATGAAATCCATTTTCTTATGGTTGTAGGAATGAGGGCCCCAGTTTCTTTCTGGCTCTTATTTGGAGACTGCTCTCAGCTGCTGGAGGCTGCCTGCAGTTCCTAAAGGCCACTCACAGTTCCTAGAGGCTACCTGCAGTTTCTTTCCACACGGACATTTGCAACATAACTGTTCCTTTCTTTGAGCCAGCTAGGAGCATCTGGTAGAAAGACGGAGTATTCTATAATGCAACCTAATTATGGGAGTGGCGTCTCATTACCTTAGCTATATTCTGTTGATTAGAAGCAAGTGTCAGGTCCCGCCTACCCTCAAGGGGCAGTGATGAGTTTTAAATTCTTTATTGAGGTCCCCGTTTGTAGGGTATTAATTCTATGTTTGCAAGGTTATTTCCTTTCCTCTTTGTCATCCTTAAGGTCAATTTTTTGCAGGTTTTGATGGTTTCTTGTAATTGGCAAAGAGAAACAGCTGCAGAAGACAGAGAGCGCCTGCTTAAGACATTGTGAGGATTTATAGTGCTTGATCTTCTCTAATCAACAGTAAGTTATTAATACGCCAACACTATTTTCACAAAGCCCAGGGAAGCAGCTTTAAGCACTCTAGTCTAGTGAGGTAAGGAAGCTAGGGGGAAGATGGCTCTGCAAAAAGAACAGGAAGAATGGACCCAGTTTTCGAGTAATCAGGCGAAGGCTTAATTCCTTCAACCTGGAGACAAAGTCCAAATTAATTTGCATGATTTTTTCCCTGTGAATGAAAAATGCTTGAAAGTCATCAAGCAACGATTTCATCTGGGCCACTGACTAAAATACTGTTTTTATTAATACACTGTCTCTATTTGAATGTATGGTTTTTTGGCCTGGCTTGTATAGTGGATGTATTCAGCATATAAAACTCATCATCTGTATGTTTCTAGAGGCTCCCAAAAGCCCTGAGGAGCACAGGGTAGTAGAACAGGAAGAATCCAGGATTTTGGAGTCAGATCCCAGATTGTGTTTTAGCCTTCCCCTTGCTAACTCTGTGCCACTGAGCAAATTATTTCTTCTTTTGTGAGCTTTAGATCTTTCATTTGTAAAATGAACTTAATAATACCCAAACTGAAAATCAAAAGAACAGATACTTGTGAAAGAGCTTATAAAGTAGAAGTACTCTATATATGAAGTACCATTGGATTATTAAACCATGGTAGATTTTTTCAATGAAGTTTTGAGTAAAGTCAAGGGATATTTTTATCTGACAATGTCAGTATAGAAAACCACAATGTTTTTCCTTAGACTCTAGAGTGCTAGGTAGTAAGGACATTGATTTGCCTCAGTGTAATAATGCTTATATTTCACATATTTTGAACCTGATAAGATTTCTACAATGCTCTGCAAGGATTTATAAAAAAAAAAAGCAATGGACTTCAGAGAAATTGCCATAAACACATAATGGGAAAACAGGTGCTGTTTAGGGGAAAAGCTTTACTTGGTGGACAAAATTATATTCAGGAAGCTTGTATAACATGGCAATTTCTCCTGTTTCCAGAAAATTTATCCTTTGATCACAGAATAAAGAGCAGGACTAGGATAAAAGTTGAGAGTCCTACACTGATTTTCTCCCATGGGACCAGGGGGTTTCTTGATAGTTGAAGGAAGGATTCTTTAATATTCCCTCCCATGTTTTGTTCTAGTTTCTGATGAATTTGGCCACAGGAAAGCAGTGAATCCTGCTGTCTATGGATATAGCTGATTTCAGCATGAGTTAAAGAATTCAGTCTAAAGAAAAAGTGAGATGAGGAGATAAAAGTTCTATTAGTATTATTTTCTTCATTACAATGCAGTTGAGACTAGGGCCTTTTTGCAAGCACATCCTTGGAGACTTTGTCCAGTTGATTTTCAAATAATTTGGGTAATTGGCCTCCTCTTAATTCTCTTGGGCATTCGTTCTACCATGTAATGGAGCTGACTCTTAGGATGTTCTTGAGATCTTAGGATGTTCTTGAGATCATATTATTGTATTCAATTTTTCAATACATTTTCCTCTATTTAATTTCATGTCTATAAATAAATCAGAATAAAAAAGGGAGAAGAAAGTAGTTAGGAGATGGACTGGGCAGGGAGGAACAGTTGTTGGTTGGTGGGAGGAGGGAGAGGAGGCAGGACCTGCGATAGTGAAGGGCTAGTTGGGGGAAAATGGCTCTCAGAGTGGGTCTGAAGAGGCAGCAGCAGCCCAGGATTAACAGCGAATTTCCTTCCTAACTTTGAGCTCCCTCTAAGCTGAAGTGTGCCTCAGGATGTTTACTTCATTAATCTGTATGGATTTGATCAATTTTCTGGTTGTTAACTTCAAATTGATATTTAATCCATTTCAAAATTCTATAGCTATCCATGTTAACCTGCACAATCCAAGTTTTTAACATCAGTCCCAGGAGGACTGGAGAGTGAGGGTGAGGAAGATAGCCTAACTCTCTTCTTCATTTTGACTTAGCCCGCCCTTTTCCCATGGACTCAACCTATCCCTTCCTCTAGTTTACATTCCCATGTTGCTCTGCTGTTGAATGCTGGCTTACAAAGTAGTAGATTTCTGAAGGAAACACAAGAGTGCAGACCTACAGCGTACAAGAGGGCTCCAGAGCCCAAACAGAACCACAGTCATCTCCATTCTACCTCTCAGGGCAGTCAAGAGTAGAGATTCCAGATGGATGCTGGAAAGACAAAAGTAACACATGGCATTCTTACAGTTCCCTTGCAAAAAGATACCCACAAATAGGAGAGGTATTCAAAGAATTGTTAATATCAGCCAAAGGTAAGCATGCTTTACATATTTGAGCTCTGCTCTGCTTTCTATTGTTACTGGACCCCAAAGCCAACTGTTTAACTGACTTCAATGACTTGCCATTGCTTTTGGAATAAAATTCACAATCGTCAGTGTGAACCACAGGACTCTACTTGATTGGGTCCTTGTGCTCTCTGGCCCCACATCTGACCAGTCTCGCCTGCATTCTGGCCACACTAACCAACATCCATTTTCTTAAAAATGTCAGCCTCTTTACGCTTCAGGGCTCCTGTATGCTGCTGGCTTCTCAACCCCTGCTATTTCCCTGATTAATCCCCACTTACTTTTCATACTATCTTAATTATCCCATCTTCGGGGAAAGCTTCTCTGACCACCTTGCTCCCAAACTAGGTCAGGCCCCTGTTGTGAGCTCTCACGGGACTTGGCCTCTAGAGAAGGTGTAATTAAACACATAATCTCATGGTACACAGGTAAGGGTATCCACTTCCCTGGACTGTAAACTCCAGGAGATTAGATACCTGGTCTGCTTTGCTTGTCTGCATCCCCAGAGCCTGTTAGTGTTTGGTGCATACTGGAAACTTATCCTTTTCTGTAGGAAAAAAATGGCAGTGTAGCTTATTGCCCATGCTCAGAAAAAGGTCTCTTTATGGCAGGGTGTGACCCCTCCAGGAATAGCCAGGGAATGACCCCAGGACGCAGTGGCCTGTGGTGGTGGTGGTTCAAAGTGATCTGAACAATTAACATCTCTTGTTTAAATGGATTAAAGGAAGCCTTTTCAAACGGGAAACTAGTTTGTTGCCAGTTTAAGTCATCAAAGTAATACTCTAAGGGTGTCACAGGTACCTTCTAGTAGATTCCTGGGTTTATTAAACACATGATTAGAAATATACACCCCTTCATGCTGTTAAAACATCTTTACAAATGAATTCTCAATTTTCTGGGTATTTTATGTGCTTTCACTGACTTCATAGTATATACCTATATATTTACATAAGTTTTTTTTCCCCCATTTAAATTGTTAACTCACTGAGAAATAAAGACATCTTTCTCTTTGTTCCTTCACAGCAGCTGGTGCATTGTTAAATAATGTTTACAATAATACTTAAGGATAACAACCGTAGCATATGTCTTGGGAAAATTAAAAGGCTCTTAGAATACCTTTTTAAAATTTTTCTTATATAGTGGATAGCTCACTGGGATATTTAGGTCCAGTAAAATGTGGATAAGGAGGGTGAAGACACCCAGTGGTGTTCCATGGATAAGAACAAATCAGCCATTATCCAGAAACTGTATCGTCCAAAGGCACCAGTTCCTTTTACTGGTGAACAGGAAGCCTCGTGGTTTCAAAGTCACTAAGACACACTAATACGCTAGTAATTTTGGAAGAAAGGAGACTCTTCAGAGGCCTTGTTAGGGAAAGGGGCCATGAAGATTTGGAGAAATGGGAGTGAATAGTATTAAGGGCCCTGAGAGGAAGACATGGGGCCTGAAAAGAGTCCAAGCAGGACCATGACACCATCATCATTGCGCTGTGTTAAGGTTGAGTTGGTGAGGAGCTTCCCACACAGCCTTGGCTGGTGTTGGGGACACAAGAAAGCAGCGCAGAAGCAGGAGTTCATGTTCCCAACTTTTGTGTAAGTCCTGAGTAGGAATGAAGAGGTCAGTAGCAGCTGATGCTATAATGGCCCAAACTGAACCACCACCAATATTAAGACACATGGGCCCAAGAGGAGGTGATTAGGGAGGGGGACAGATCCAGGATATTACCTTTAAAGTCCTTCTTCACTCCCATCCCAGGATGGCGGCTGTGGGGCTGGGGGTGGGGGCAGGGGTTCAGCAGGATTCCTCCTGCTCTTGCTGCCTGTTTGCTAGCAGCTCTTGCTGTCTCACCTGGCACTGATGTTTCGTTGCTTCTGGTGTGTGTGTGTCATGAATGTGTGTTTGCAGTTAGATTAAGGAGACTGTGGTCCATCCTCTGCCACTGTCTTGGCCACCTCAGTGCATGGTACAGACATGGTTTCTGTACAAATCTTACATTTGAAAATAGTCTTGGTCTTTATTCAAGTCACACATGTAGAAGTTGTCAGGTCCACACTACCAATCCCTCCTGATATCATTTGGTCCTAATGCCAACCTCCTAACTGAATGACTCTGCATTTTCACACCTGGCTACTTATTGCACACATCAGAAACCACAGCATGCTTTTCTTGGAATCAACTACAATTGTAGAATTTTCCTTACTTTTTCTTCTTCTCTCAATGTTCAAACAGTGCTACAATTGTTTGAGTAAACCCTGGTTATTGATGATGCAGGTGGTCCAGCTTCATTTCCTGCTGTGTACTTTCACTGGCCTCCTTTCTGGGTCATGCTGTTGGCCTCCTGCTGGGTGTTGCTGGATGCTGGGCCATATGGGTGGTCTGAGATAGTGCCTGTATTTCCTTAGTGGACTCTGCAAAGCTTTTTAAAGATTTTTGGGCTCCATGGAATTACTTGGTTCTTGCTGCTTTCTGAAATAAATACATAATCATGCCTGTTCCATTATCTTCTGATTTAAAAACTTAGATGCATAGTCTAGAGCCAAGATGAAGTGGGAAAAGAAATTAAACTAAAACCAAACTAAAAATTTTAAACTAAAAATTTAGCAGGAAGCCAACCAAGAGAAAATTGTGGTATCTTCAATTTCAGCTGTTAGGTGGAATAACAAATTAGAAGAAGGACTGAAGTAGATGTTAATCTGTACTTTGCTACTATCTGGCCAAATGACCTCAAACCAGTCATCTTAACTTTTGCGATCACTGTTTCTTCATCTATACAATGAAAAGATTACAATACATGGACCAACTTGAAGGCCCTGATTGGCTCTAACATTCTAGGTAGATATAACACACAAACCTCAAAGGCTTATAGAGGAATGGAACTGTTCTAGTCCAGTGAGGAATTTGGACATGACTAATGTAAAGATTATTAGAAGTTGGAATAATTATGACATGATCCCCTTCATGAAAAGAAGTCTCATGCATGGGGCTACTGTGTGCAAACCTATTACACAAGGCAAGTAGAAGAGAAAACAGCAGGAAATAAAAAAAAAAAAAGAAAGTACTTTATCTATATAGTAAGCATAGAGTAGTGCTAAGCACTTGGTAGAAATTATGATTTTCACAACTCCATACGTAGATATTATAATCTTCACTTGGCAGATGAGAAAAATGAGGACTAGGAAGGTTAAATAAATTACCTAAGGTGGCCAGGCGTGGTGGCTCATGCCTGTAATGCCAACACTTTGGGAGGCCGAGGCGGGTGTATCACGAGGTCAGGAGTTCGAGGCCAGCCTGGCCAACCCCATCTCTACTAAAAATACCAAACCCCATCTCTACTAAAAATACAAAAAATTAGCCAGGCATGGTGGTGGGCACCTGTAATTTCAGTTACTTGGGAGGCTGAGGCAGGAGAATCACTTGAACCCGGGAGGTGGAGGTTGTGGTGAGCCAAAATCATGCCATTGCACTCCAGCCTGGGTGACAAGAGCAAGACTCCATCCAAAAAAAAGAAAAAAATGCCTAAGTTTCAGTAAATTTCCTAAAATTGTAAGACACACCAAAAGCAGATTGTGTATCTCAGATTCAAATTCAAATCTTTCTGATTCCAAAGTTTCTACTCCTAAACTTTATTAAACAACAATAACAACACCACCAAAGCTGTATTTAAAACATTATAAAAAAGAAGAAACTCCACTTCCTCAAACTTGGATTTACTGCAGATGTTAACGCAAGTGATTCTACAAAGGATTCAGACCCACAGTCAATAGGAGAGAAATGTTGCATCATTTTTATAGTAGGGGAGGCTCCTGCAGAAGATGGTCTTCTGAGAGCCTTTTTCAAGTTTCCATTCATTATTGCTGAAGGACTTATCTTTGCAGTGAGACTATATCATCATCATTGTTGTCGTCATCATTATCATCATACTTGAAGTAGGATGTATGAGCATAGTTCCTTCCCCCATGCTGTGAAAACTGCCCTCTATTACTGCTTGGGCAAATGCAGATTGACTAAACTACGAGGAGATACCAGTGAATGATGAAGAGACTGACAGCAGTAGGAAGAGCTTGGGAAAAGGCACGTTCTCCGGTCCGCCTGCTATACCTGTGTGGAAGGCAGAGATTTGCCGGTCCTCAGCAAATTCTCCAGGAAGTGCACTCCAGTTGGCTTTGACTTCTGACTCCTCCACAGGATCTGGCTTGACTCAGAGCACACAATATATTCTGTGCAGGCCAGGCAGGAAAAGCACCACAGCCCTAGGGATACAGAGACTTTGGGACCACCTCATGCTTTCTGCTTAGCAGTAAGATTTAGTAGAATGCAGACATTCTTAACCTTCCAGGAGCATCGGAATCCCCTGGGGGACTTGTTAAAATTCAGACAGTTGGGCTCTACTCCCAGAGTTTCTTATTCATTAGTTCTGGGGTGGGGCCCACACTTTACATTTCTAACAAGTTCTTAGGTAAGGTTGAGAACCACTGGTGTGCTGGCTTACCTGGTGTGGGGAGGGCTGCAGGAAGTTTCATGTAGGGTTGTATGAAAGGAATTGGAGGCACCTGCGTCCATCCACAGACTAGCTCTGGCTGAGCAGGAAAAAATTATGCTCACGTGAGGTATCAAGTCATATGAGAGCATCACTCTTGCAGCCTGTCCCTTCCTGGGACAGAGTGGCTCTGCTACATGCCCCAACATTGCCCCCAACTCCCTCACCTTCATTCTTGACCCAACTCCTACCTGCTGTCTAAACTACTGGAGGGAGTTGAGAGTGAATTGTTGGTCAGTTGACCAGTCCTATGTGTAAGATACAGGAATTTTACCACTCATGCTAGAAGTTTGGAACTTTCCTTGTTGCTCACTTGGAAAACTTCATTTGCTTTGGTTTTTTTTTTTTTTTTTTTTGTATATACAAATATCAGAAAGGTGCAGTTTGCTTATTCTAGCTCAGTGTCTGTTCATAGACAGTTGATGCTATCTGAAAAGCCCATTTAATTCTGTAAATTCTTCTTTCTTTTACCCAGATCCATGCCTCTGTCAACAATCCTTATTGAATATGCTGGTTCTGGATCTAGAACGAAGGGCTCTGTGAATACTTGACTGGTCATGCATGCTCAGCTAGTATACACTTTGAGGTGTTTTTGTATCAGCAAGGTGGCATTGTACTGAGTTTTACAGTGCCTTTGGCCTGGTCCTCTCTGTCTTGGGCTACACTTGTAGAAGCTGTAGATTTCTCATGTCAGAAACTACACAGAGGCACCTTACACAGAGCTTGAGAATCAGAAGAGACCCAGGGACAATCTGGACGAGCATTAGATTGTCCAGGGCTGGGGCGCTGAGCCATGGGTACGGATGTATAACTTCGGTCTCGGAAACATCATGCTCTTATGAATTAGTTGAGAACATCTGATTTCACCTAACGGGAAACCAACTGAGCTATTGTAAAATGGAGATGGGCATCTATCATAAAGATGGGAGAAAAAGGACTCAGAGGCAAAGGAAAGCAGTTGAGATGGAAGGAGCTGGAACCCTCCAGAAAAGGGAAAAGTGTCAGGTGTCAAGAATCCAGGGAAGCCTCTTTGTGCCTCTCACATGTCTGCTTTGTTCTGTTCACCTGCTTCATTTTTCTGTGTCTGCAGATGGGCTCTCTTTGCCGGTAGTCACATGGTAGAAGGGGCTATGCCATAGGTATCCAGATCACATCCATAGAGGTAACTTCTGATCTCTATCCCCATCAAAAGGATTCACATTCGTCCAGCTTGGGCAATAGACAGTGTTAATTACCACTGTTGGTCCCAATTCTTTGCTACCCTTTCAAAGAATTATATATCCAAAGTATTTGCATTGCCTCTTGGTGGATAGATGGCAGTGAAGAGACTGTTAGAGGATGTTGGGAAAATGGTAATTCGTGTGCTGGCAAACATTTTGTAAAACTATTGCTTGTGAAATCTGGAAAACAGAAAGTGCTCTAAATGAACTCGAGCATCAGGTTCGTCAGTTTGAAAGCAGAATTTGAAAGTATGAGCCGGTTGCTACGTGTACATTTGATAAAGTAGTACAAAAAAGGGATTAGCTCCAGGAAAGGTTTATAAACAGTTTCAGATGAATATAGAGATTCCAGAGATTTTGGACTTTCACGGTTGGAAAATGAAACTGCTGCTATCTCAAAGGTGTGGCCATTAAACCACAGCCTTAGGACCGAGACCCCATTCAGAGCACTGCCATCAAGAAACAGTCTCAGAGCAAATAAAATTCACAGCCTTTGTTAACACTCCTGAAAGACCGTGGGGTTACTGAGTAGACGAAAGGCATTGTGAGAGATATTAGGGATGTGGTCCTACCCAAGCCCCACAGAGCAGATGCTTCCTGTACCTCACCCAGAGTCCCTTGACCAGGCTGATACACTTAGGCCTCAGCTGCTGCAGGTGCTGGCTGCTAATGGCTCACACCTGTGCTCTTACAAACATACTTGCCCTTAGTGGACTAAACGGGTCCTGACCTCCCTTTGGCCTAATGCCTCACCATCCACTGGCCTTTCCACAAATAATTCCCAATGATTTCAAACTTAGAGTAAGAAGGCAGAGTTTTAAAAGGAAGCCTAAAGCAGCACTAGAAGTGAAATGGTCACTAAAGTATGGAAAAGTGGTCCTGCTTTATGTACATATTGAATATATGAAATCTCAGAACTATGTCATAGTTCTACAGCATTTAAGCAAGTTCACTCCATGTGATGTAGATAAAAATAATACTCAAGTTGCAGGCATCATCCTTTCCCCCATTTTCCCTGATATTTTTGCTGAAGTTTGAATGAGAATAGGAAAAGTGTCGAATATTACATTATACAGAACACTTATAAGAAAGCCAGCTCACAAAGCCCCAGGGACTATAACAAAAGGCAACTGATAAGAATAGCAAGAAAGGGGAGTCATTACCGCCCAAAATATCTTGACAGGTGAATGTGGCTGACCTTCTGATGTAGAGCTCTGAAAATTGTAAAAATTGTAAAAATGTGCAGCTCTATTCAATCTAAAGTAGCAGCTTTTTTTAGTTCTGATTATGACACAGGCTCCATGGCTCTAGCACTGCATTTTTTCCAGTAGCAACTGATGCGGAGGAAGGCTACTGCTCCCAGGAGACCCTTAAGAAAGGACTGCCCAGGGCCTTCTCAATCTGGCCCCGAGTATCCAAATTCTTCAGCCTCCTATTTCATGACTCTCCCCGCTGGGTACCATCTTCACTCCTGTCTTGGTTCACTTCCTAGTGGGCCATGAGTGTACTATACCACGCCACTTGCCCATCTTCTCTGTGGTCAAATCATTCTTCAGTTCCAAAAATATGTAATTTCATTATTATTATTATTATTATTATTATTATTATTATTATTAATTTTTGAGACAGTCTTGCTCTGTCGCCCAGGCTGGAGGGCAGTGGCGTGATCTCAACTCACTGCAACCTCCACCTCCTGGGTTCAAGCAATTCTGGTGCCTCAGCCTCCCAAGTAGCTGGGATTACAGGCGTGTACCACCACGCCCAGCTAATTTTTGTTTCTGTAGTAGAGATGAGGTATTGCCATGTTCGCCAGGCTGTTCTCAAACTGCTGACCTCGAGGCCTGCCTCAGCCTCCCAAAGTTCTGGGATTATAGGCCTAATTTAGTTCTTTAAATGAAGCAAAGTGTTCCCTCTTCTGAGCTCTCTTGAAATATTGCATGCACATTACAGCTTTTCTGACGGCTTTGCATTGCATGTAAGATAAAATACTAAATCCTGTCCCTAGCTTGCAATGTCCTGAGTAATCTGCTTTGGTTTCTTTCTTTTTCATACATTGTTTCATGATTTGCTCCCAATGTCTCACAAAGCTGTAGCTGGCTTCTTTCCATTCCTTTAAAGCACAGAAGCCCCAGGACCTTTGTCTATCCCTTTCTCTTGACCTATAACTGGTCTATTTCTATTCTTCATTTGTTTAATTTCTACTTATTCTGATAGCTAATGACACTTAGATGCAGCCTTGTGGAGTGGTTGGTAGTATGGACTTCATAGGCAAAATGACTGGATTTTTTTTTTTTTTTGAGACGGGGTCTCGCTCTGTCGCCCAGGCTGGAGTGCAGTGACCGGATCTCAGCTCACTGCAAGCTCCGCCCCCCGGGTTTACACCCATTCTCCTGCCTCAGCCTCCCGAGTAGCTGGGACTACAGGCGCCCGCCACCTCGCCCGGCTAGTTTTTTGTATTTTTTAGTAGAGACGGGGTTTCACCGGGTTAGCCAGGATGGTCTCGATCTCCTGACCTCCTGATCCGCCCGTCTCGGCCTCCCAAAGTGCTGGGATTACAGGCTTGAGCCACCGCGCCCGGCCATGACTGGATTTATATCTGGCTTCTACCACTTAAAATGTTTGAGAAATTTAATTTCTCCAAGTACCATCATAAAATTAAACAGAACAATTAGATAGAAAAATCCCAAGTCCCCCAGTCTATGATAAACAATAATTGATAAAGTGTCTCCATGAACCCTAAATATGAGTAGGTAGGGACAAACCACCGATCCTTCAAGACCGGAATTGTATCAAAGCTGTGCTGGTGAAAGCAAAGGAAGGCAATGGGGCATCTAATGTATGTCACAGTCCTCCAGTCAATCAGACAGGTTTTCACTGGAAACCTCAGAGGGCCAACCTGAGAGTAATTGCCAAACTCAGAGTTTTGCAGACTCTGCTAGCAGTGTGTGCAAGTGGTCAGATCTGATGGGGCCTGAGAGTCTGGACCCCACGAATGCGTTAAACTAACCAGACAAGACTCCCTTTTAAGACAAAGCTCGACAGTGAGTAGGAACTGCTTGGAATAAGATTCAAAGTGAGCAGTACAAGGTCAATAGAGATAAAGAAAAACAAAGTTTATATGAAAGTAGGGGAGGAGTCCAGAACTAGGAGATTGTCAGGAAGGAAAACATATCATGAACACTTCACAAAAAGAGCAGAAGAGGGAGCTCTAGAGCTATGAAGACAGGAAGGAAAATAACCAAATTTCATATAGAAATGAGCAACAAAAGGATACAAAATTCTGTAAAAGATGTCAAAAATTAAAAAAAAAAAAGAAATAAGGAGTGCAACAACATTCCAACAAACAATTAAAATGTGCCAGAGGAAACGTGTTTACAAAACTGATGGGAACATATTCTCAAGTGTAGAAAGAAAACAGGAGGAGGAGCTTGCCAGCATGGAGATGTGTCTGCTAGAGAAGGTGTTCTGGGAAGGGGATCACAAAGGAAGTTGTGGGTCTTTTCTAATCCTTTCCCTCATGGAGAAGCAGGCAGACCAAGCTGGGTTCCATGTTGGTCAGAGGTTTAGTTCCAAGAAAGTAACTGGCAGTGATCACCATGCAAGAGAATGCAGAGCAGGGAGCATGATCTTGCATGGATGATGGAGCCAAGACTCTAGACTAGAGCAAAGAGCATAAGAGCAGAGCAGAGTTTAACCAGTTCATAAACCAAGCAGTGCAACAGCCAGCAGGAAGTGATTCAGGAAGGTGTCCACAAATGGCTTTGAAGCCATTTCAATCTCCATTGAGTAGTCAACCTACGCGCAGCCCTCAGGCACATCAAGCTGGTTTAAAGTTACAGAGTGTGCAACAACATCCATGGATGAATTAATACCTGAAAAGGAGAGAGGATATTTTGGAGCAGAGCAAGGACACCTGTCCCGTCCAGCGGGATCGTTAACACAGACCTTGGAGGAGGGGGTGGGAATTTAGAGAGACAAGAGACACAAGAAATGGAGACAAGACAGTATCCTGATCAAGTCTCGTTTAATGGCGGCGGTGCAATGCCTTATATAGGCTGGCAGGGAAGAGGAAGGGCTCAGAGCAGGCGGGGAGGAGAATAATGAGAGACGTCACCAGGCGCATGCTCGGTAGACTTAGTCTTTCCTGGGCGCGGGAGGTTATCTATGCGCAGGCGGGAAAAGTTCGCGGGCGCGGGAAAAGTTGATGATGAAGAACCAGGAAGTGCCCCATCTTGTCTCCACAATGCGGAGCTTAAGCAACAGAGGCCGCGGCAATTTCCAGGCCTCACGGCTCCGGACA
>NW_016808764.1:2867648-2878331 GCF_001698545.2 Rhinopithecus bieti
AAAAAGGGAGGCCAGTTAGGATTATGATATCTAGCTGCCTCTTCCTCTAAGTCATCCCAATTTACATCTGAAAGGTCAGGATTGTCGTTACTTTTATCTTTTTGTGATGTTTGCAGAATTGGGTATTTTTTGGGCCTTTTCTCGCCTAGCATCATTTTGTCTTTTACAGAAGGAGCCTTGGCCCCCTCGTCATCACTTTCAAGAGAAATAAGATCTACTTCTTTGTCTGGCGGGGGGCTCCCGAGGTCGGTCTGAGAACTGACCTTTAAAATCTCCTCAGTCTGGGCGACCGCAGCCATTACTTGTGGATCGGCCTCCTTTTTATCTATTAGATCCTTGATTAAATTCCAATAAGAAAAGGCGGTTACAGGAATTTTTTCTGGCCCAAAGGTATTATAATAATCTTGAAAGGCGTCTCCCACCCTCCGCCATCTTTTTATATCAATGGTTCCTTCCTGTGGGAACCAAGGGCAGGTATCTTTCACAAAATCAAAAAATCTAAATAAGTCACCACTTTTAACCTTTACTCCCCGTGTCTTTAAAGCCTATTTTAATTGCCCTACGTAGATTTGATGCTGGCTTAATTCTTGTCCCATTTCGGGCACGTAACTTACCCTCAACTCCGACGCAGCAGGCTCCCACGATGGTTGGAGGGATTTTTCTTTCACTTTAGTCGCCAGCCTTTCTATGCGCCCTCTTCCTCACGCAGTTCCCTCGTATCCAAGCCCCGCATTTGGGCGCCACGTGTCCCGTCCAGCGGGATCATTAACAAAGACCTTGGAGGAGGGGGTGGGAATTTAGAGAGACAAGAGACACAAGAAATGGAGACAAGACAGTATCCTGATCAAGTCTCGTTTAATGGCGGCGGTGCAATGCCTTATATAGGCTGGCAGGGAAGAGGAAGGGCTCAGAGCAGGCGGGGAGGAGAATAATGAGAGACATCACCAGGCGCATGCTCGGTAGACTTAGTCTTTCCCGGGTGCGGGAGGTTATCTACGCGCAGGCGGGAAAAGTTCGCGGGCACGGGAAAAGTTGATGAAGAACCAGGAAGTGTGCCATCTTGTCTCCACAATGCGGAGCTTAAGCAACAGAGGCCGCGGCAATTTCCAGGCCTCACGGCTCCGGACAGACACCAGCATAGCAAAGTTTTAGGATTTGGAATGGATAAACTAGCCTAATGAGGTGGGTCTACAGCAGAGGTCTCTACTCTGAGCACCATCTCATATCCTTCCATCTCACTTACTCTAGATCTCCCACTTTAGAAATTACACAGCCTCGTTGTGACTTTCAATCCTCTGCCCTATTACTTTTCTGTATTCTCACTGTGCTCAGGTCTTTCTTTTTCTTCTCACCCATGTAGGTTCCTTGGTTCTTTCTGTTCACTCACTTGCAAACCTCATGGATGTCAACCCCTCACTCCGTTGTACTCAAAAAGCAACCCTGACTCTGGCAAACCTCTCCATAGGTCTATAATTGCCCAATATCTTTTTCCAGCTCTGATGCCTCCTAGCAATTCCATCTGCTTTCCTGACATTTCCACTTGGATATCTGAAAGACATCTCAAATCGAACTTATCAAAACAACATTGACTTCTCTCCCTCACCTACTTTTTCCAATCTTTTTCATGTCAATAAACAATGCTGCATTTACTAATTAGCCAAGCCCAATCCTAGTTCTTCTCCGTCCCTCAAGCACCATATTTAATCTATCAGTATATTGTGTGGTGTCATTTGCTGAGTCCATTTAATCTATCACTGTATTGTGTGGAACATACACTGAATGCATTGACCCCTCTGCACCTCCACAAAACATCTCTGGCACAACAATAGTCTTCCAACATCTTCTAAAGTTGCTTCTACCTAGATCCATTTGCAAACAGTAGCTGGAGTACTCAACTACTGTATAGATCAATACAGATCATGTCATTACCCTGTGTCAAATCCTCCGGTGTTTTCTGATCGTGCTTAGAATAAAATCCTGAATGAAGCTTTCATGCACCTGACTAATCTGGCCAGTTTGCCTCTCTGGCCTACGTATCCCTCCTCCCACTATACCCTGGTCACACCAGTCCTCTTGGGACAGCTGGAAACTGTCAAATGTTCTGACATGAGGTCCTTTAGGACAAAGAAGGAATGAATCATACTTGCTGTGGAGGAGTAGCGTATGGTGCTGGGGAACCTCTAGTAGGGAGGCCTGACCTTGTCTGAGGAGGCAGGAAGGCTGAGATGTGAAGACTAAGCTGGACTGGTAACTCTGTGCAGAGCTGCAGAAGAAAGTACCAGATAGAAAGAAGGGTGTGTGCAAAGGCCCTGTGTCTGATGGGATGGTAGTATGTTTGAACAGGGAGATGAGTGTCACAAGTAGTAGAATATATCAGAAATCTGGGTAGAGGCCAGATCCTTTAGGGTGTTAAAGGCCGTATCAAGGGTGATTTCACTGGGTCCAGCCTACTCATAAGACTAGCTGTCACTAATATTCCACTCTTAGCAATTCATTCTTTAGACTTAGGGCTTGATCCCAGTTGAAATGTAAAAATAAGAGAGGAGGACATTCCAATGATATCTTGGTGTAAATGATGGCTCTGTGAGTAGATCAAAAGTGGGGTGGCAGGGGGAAAGATGCTTTCTCTTTTGAGAGCCCTGAGGGAAAGACACAAAAATAATTGGGGCTACTTCTCAGTTTCATCCACAGAAGCCCTTGTAGCAATGCCTCAGTGGGAGCAGGAGAATGAAATATCTTCCAGTTGCTCCAGAGGGCAAGGAACTCACAGATAGAATCTGCGGGTCAGGAAACAGTGGACTCAGAGCTCCCTCTGTGTGGTTAGAAGAACCAGCAGGAGCTCAAGCCAGTGTGACATGAAATGCCTGGGTGTTTCTATTTTCACAACTCACAGGAGAGAGGAAACAGGTATCCCTTAGAGCTCATGAGCATTTGAAAATGAGAATAACATTAGATTTGGGCCAAGTTAGCTGAGCTGATGAGCAATTATAGACACATCATGATTCTAGGCAACTTCCTCTGGCTCCCTTTGCTTCTTTGATTAGTAAATATTTGCCTTCTTTTTTCTTCTTTGGTTTTGTCTTTCACTTGCTCTCCCATTTTTGCTTCACTCTTGATCCTGTCTTTCCTCTTATTTTGCAGGTGGAATAGCTAAGCAGCTGCTCACTCTATATTTCCAAAACCCCAGGTTGACCACCAGCCTTTAATCTCCAAATCTTATTTCTGGCCACAGATAGAAGACTCATGGATTCATGCGTGCTCCCCCATCAACTGCAGGAAGAGTTGAAAGCTTCTCCCTTTAAGATAGACCTCTCTTGTCCTCCGATTTTCCCTTCTGTGAATCTATTTTCCAAAACTCAGCTCCTTTTTAGGCCTTAGAGCTTTAAAGTCAATGACAAAATTTCTTTCTGTTCCCTGAAAAGCAATGTCAGAAAGAGGCTTTCCCAAGTGCCCTTGGCTCAGACTCTCCAGTCCAGTGAGATGGGCTGGCAGGAGGCTGACAGCTTCCTTTAATGGGCAGGATGTATTTTCTTGTGATTGATCACTTCCTCCATAAATTGTAGATATCTCTGCTGAGGCCAATGAGTTATCAAGAAGCCGTTTGAGCAGTAAATCCCTTCTCTCACCATTCTTTGGGCAGTACAGTACTGACATTGTTCAAGTCACAGAGAAATACAGGGCTTTGCAGGAATGATACTTTCCTAAAAAGCAAATTTTCACTTGTTAAAGCCTCAGCAGGGAAGGCTTTGGGGGAGACGTGCAACTTCAGTCTGGGCAGGCTTGCTTCCCTCAACTTATTTAGGAGGGAGGCCTGGCTGGGATCAGAGCAGGCTTGAATTTGAACAAAGGGTATGATTTGAAATGAATGACTTTTGGTTCATTGCTATTTTTTGGCAAAAGGGTATTTATTTGTGGGCTGATGCAGGAGGGATGGGAAAGAGAAATAATAAGTAGCAGAGAGTTAGGGGAGATCACAGGGGACTCATTGTAATGGGGACTCTGTGAGACTACAGGCTCAAGCAATTTCCTTTTGGGACCTAGGAGAATAAATGTGGCATGGAATTGAAAACAGATCATTTTCTCCATTTTTTTTGTGGGAACCCCTCCGGTACCTTCAGTACTGCATCTTAGGGAATGATATCTTAGTCACAGACCCTGGTGTTTTCATGAACATAAGACATGAGAAATATTAGAACAGATGTGTGAGTCAACAGCCCAGGATACGTTCAGTCTCATCCTTCTGTAGCCAACGCAGCACCGAGGACTTGGGTGGTGACTGGCAGCTGCAGAGACCCTATAAGCTGAGGGATCAGAGGTCTGAGTCTTGGCTCTGCTGCTTCTCTTAACCTCATGGGTAATTTTGAACAAAATTTCCTTTTGTGTTTCCAATTTCTTATTCTTAAAATGAGACATTTAGGGATAAGAGATCTTTTAGGATCCTTCTAAATCTAGTATTTAATGTCATTCCCATTAGTCAACAGGCATTATTTTAAAATGTTAAAATCATGATTTCAGATTAGGCCAGGTCCTTGCTTAAAACTTAAAACTTCTCTACAGCTTCCCACTGAATGTGGGTAAATGCTGACGCCTCCACGCTCCACAAATCCTCATAGTCTGGCCCTTGTGCAGCCCCTGACCCTCCAGCCAGCCATCCCCATGGTGCTTATGCTGCAGCTCCGTTCATCTGCCAAGTTCATTCTTACCTTAGGGCCTTTGCACATGCTGATCCCTCAGCCTGGAAAGAACTTCCCAAGCTTTCCACACAGATAGATTCTTATCACCTAGCCTCAGCCCTGATGCCACCTTCTCAGAGACCCTCCCTTACCACAGCATAGATGATGCAATCCCCACCCAGACATTCTCTATCCCATTCCCTTACTTTATCATCCTCATAACCTTTCTAACTATCTGCAGTCAACTCATTTATTTTATATTTATTTATTTGGTCTCCCATTAGAGGGCAAACTCCATGAGAGTAGGGCCCTTGGTTGTCTTACTTACCACTATAGTCCCAGTGTCTGGCTTTCCTCAGTTGTATACAAACCTTTGTTGAAGGGGGCAGCACAGATGTTTCACTAGCAGTAGAAACAGCAAAGTCCAAAGTCTTTGACTAGACCTTAAAAAGGGAGCCTTTTAAACTTTGATCAGCTTTAGGAACATTTACCTTTTCTTAGTCTGAGTTATGAGGTTGGAAAGAGGTTCCCCCATTCCAATTCCTGCTAAAACTGAATAAGAATCAACATGATACTCAGTTTAAAATAGGGAGAAAGGAAGTAACACATATTGAGTACTTATGATGTACCAGGCATTATACTAGGCACCTTAGTTGCAAACTTATTTACTTCATGCAACTCTATCATACAGGTCTTATCACCTTGGTTTCCACATGAGGAAACTGGAATTCAGTGACATTCAGTCACTTTTCTATGGTTGTACTTCTAAAAATTGTAGGACTGGCATTTAAAATGAGAAATACATGGTTAGAGGTTCATGATAATTTCTCTCTATGTCACTGTCTTTTCATTGGTTGTCCCCAGGGTCACTCTCAGGTTTGATGACTCACTAGAAGACTCAAAGAACCTAGGCAAGTTGTTATACTCATGTTGCGGTTTATTACAGCAAAAACATACAATTTAAAATCAGCAAAGGCAAAAGGTGAATAAGACTGAGGCCATGAGAGAAGAGTTGTTCGCTCCCAGTGGAGTTGCCGGACAGCCCTTAATTTTCCCAGCAATGATATGTGACAACATGTGCAAAGTTTTGTCAATCAGGGAAGCTCACTTGAGCTTTGGTGTCCAGGGTTTTTATCGGGGGTCAGCTGCATAGGCATGTGGAACCTCTGCCATTCAGTCTCCAGCCAAGAATGGGCACAAAATTGGAATAAGGTTCTATCAGCCTAGAAAGTGGGAGACTTCATACATAGCCATTTAGGGATAAGGGATCTTTTAGGATCCTTCCAAATCTCTCTTGGGGAGGCCAGGCCTGGGTATTGATCTGACTTGGGTATCTGAGACCCAGTTTGAAGGGGCTTGATTTGATCTCCATAAGCCATGACATGGAGATAGCACCAAAAGTGGAAGTGGGGAAGGTGAAGTCAGCTTTTGTTTTATGCATTTTTGTCCTGGTGTCACTCAACCATGGGGTGAAAAGTAGATTGAAAAGAGCACATGATTTTATGAATAATAACACCTCTGCTGTCGTATTTATTGGTCTCATGAACAATCACCATTTGGTTATTACCGTGTATGGAAACTAAAGACATCTGTCGTAGCATGACATGAACAGTGAATCAGACCATTCATAATTCTGAAGCCATTTATCATAATACTGTTAATATATTGGCTCCATTTGGTGGCAGGATACCTAGCTGTGATATGTTGCTCTCTAGATTTCCACTTTTTGTGTTAATTAGTAGCAACTTAGTCAAAGCTTAAGATGATATATTATTTTAAGTTTGCTGGCATGAATTTAAATCACAATAAGCTAAAGTCCATATTGTACATTTTATAAAACTTTAATAAGCTGGAAAAGGGGAATTGTCTTGCTGGCAGGAAATCTGATTCACTTGGTTGAATGGGGATTGAGCTTCCCTTTATGGGGGAGGAAGAGTTTTTTCAGTTTCAAGTGGCAAACCCTGTAGTCATTTAATATTTTTAGAGAACCAGATGGGTGTTCAGAGATTTGAGCGGGAGAAGTTTGTATTGATTGCTTAGTTTGAAATTATAAAGGCAGGTAAAGGAAACAGGTGCCTTTCTTTCAACATAACATGTGTTTCTCTAACATTAATATTCCAACTTTACTGAATTATTGAGCAGGAATAATAATTTTACGTGACAATATATAGGCTGACCAATGTCATTCTCCCTAGGAATTAATAAATTGTGTCTTTGTGTCTATGAACTAACACACTCTGAATAGTGGTTGGATTTATTTTTCCTTGCTCCTTTTGGGCATATCAGCTAACCCACAGCTGAAGTCTCACATAATGGGCATAAATACTTCAGCTGCCCAATTCCATAGAAGGGAGAGATGGGGTAGGTGGCATTTTCTGATTTTTCCATTTATGGATACTGGAAGCTCATTTATTTTTGTAGTCAAAATTCAATGCTTATAACTATTATTATTTGTCTGGGTTTTGTTTGTTTGCTTTTGATTTTTGAGACAGGGTCTCATTCTGTCACCTGCGCTGGAGTGTGGTGGTGCAATCATAGCTCACTGTAGACTCAACCTCCCAAGCTTAAGTGATCCTCCCACCTCAGCCTCCCGAGTAGCTGGGACTACAGGTGTATGTTATCATACCTGGCTAATTTTTAAAATTTTTTCGTAGAAACAGGGTCTCATTATGTTATCCAGGCTGGTTTTGAACTCCTGGGTTCAAGCAATTGTTTGGATTGTGTTTATTAGTGAGCTTTGCCTCTTTTGTTTATTTGTGTGCTCTGACATAGCCTCATCAGCAAATTGGGAGACAGTGCCATAGAGGGTCAGATTTTCAAGGATCTTGGAGGTTTCAACACTTTCATTCTACAGGTTGAAAAATTCTATTTCAGAGTTGTTTAAGGAAGGGATTGGCAAACCATTGTCCTCAAGCCAAATCTAGCCTACCACCTGTTTTCATAAATAAGGTTTAATGGAACACAGTCATAATTCCTTTTCGTCTTGCCTATGGCTGCTTTCACACTACAGCAGCAGAGTTAAGTAGTTGTATGTTTGCACAGCTGTGACAGAAACCATATGTTCCCCAAAGGTGCTGACCCCTGGGATAGACAATGTGATAACCTCCACTGATAAAGATACTGAACTTGTATTTAAAGTGTGCACCAGATGGGGGTAGTATTAAAGTGAGAAATATTCAGATTGTATTGGTTGTAAAAGCATGTGTTCAAAGTGACTATTCTATACTTTCTCCCTGCTCAACCATGGGAAGTCGCCACCCAAGGATGGCAGAGAAGTCTCCAGACTCCTTTCTGAGTCCCTCACAAAATTATGCTTGTTCTACACAGAATGAGACAGTCATGTGAGCCTATTTCTGAAGAAAGTCTCTTGTCTACTCTACACACAATAGGAGGGCCACCCGAGTGCCATCTGAACGCAGTGACTGCTTAGACTTATTGCCTGATCTACATTATCTACTTGGGTAGAGGGCTCCACTATCAAAGTAAGCTTCATACCACCCTTGCCTTCTTGGAGGTTTTATATGGGTCTTGGAGCTGGGACTGGTTGGCAATCAGTTGTAACAAGTACATTGATTTCAGACTTATTTTATATATTTTGGATGCATTCAGTTTTCATCAGAGCACTTAGTTATTTTTCTTTTAAATCATGAACATAGAAAAACAATCACTGGCTTGGAAAAGGGGTTTTAAGCTCCCTGCTGCCAAAATCTAGAAGTCCATAATTTCAAGGACGTTGGTTTAGACTTCAGTGATACAAAACATGACTCCATGACTAGTTTGCAGCCTAGTTAGTAAAATAGGGCACAAACAGGAAATATGTAAATAATAGAATCTGAGAGCTGTCAGAGTGCAGGAAGAGAGAGGTGACTAAAGGGCTCAGAAAATCAGAGCAGGCACCTTTGTGAATATTTTGACCCAGACAAGTTGGGCTGTCTATGTGCTTGACTTCTTTCCACAGACTATACATTTCACTCATGTTCCTTCCTCACCTTGAAAATTTTCTCTCCACTTCTCTTCATCTGGCCTAATCCTTCCCATCTTTCAGAGCCTGCCTCACAACTTATAACTTCTTCATTGTTCTGAGCAGTGCTGGTCTAGCAGAAGTTCTGTTCTATACCTACACTTCAGATGAATTGCATTGTCACTGCTTCAAGTATTTAAACATTTACTATAAGATTCATGAGGACAGACCTTAAGTTTAACTTTTCCTCTGCTTCTCAGAAACAGCCCATTTTGAGCACAGAGGAAGCATAAAATCAGTGCTCAGTGTATAGGTTGATCAAAATTGCAGAACAGGAAACATGATGCCAGATCTAGGCTAGGACTCAGTTTGGAAAGAGAAGGGAGCATGGCAGAAAATGGCCAAGGAGGTCCTCATCCTATTGACTAGAGCAGTCTGTCTATTTTCCCTCAATGATCCATAGGACTAGCCCCATTCATTTCCCTTATCAAGTCAGTCTCTCCCTTCTGGGATAGTCCAGATTTTAGACAAACATTGTCCAAACCTAGTAATTTGATTTCACCTCTCCCAGGAATGGATGACCAGACCTCACACTTGTGCACACCTTCTCTACCCCTTTCCAGTTCATGTTCCTTGAAACCCCTCAGTTCCTTTCTCACTATTCCAATCCTCATCCTCACTGAGGCTACCTCCTCTTTTCTTTTACTGTTGGCCTTCTCTGTGTTCTTTCTTTCTCTGTGTTCTCATTTCCTTTATTCAGCTGCGCACACCTTAAAAGAGGATGCATTCTCTGTGGACCTTATTTTTTTTCTCTCTGTTTTTTTTTTTCATCTCTCCACATTCTCCTTTATTTTCTTATTGGTCTTCTCATGCAGGTAGATGAGATTTTTCTAAACAGGGATATGCAGATACCACTCCAACTAGAGTTAGGATATTGATAAAGAAATTATCCTAGAGATAAAAAAATTAATTCAAAACCATGGGCTCTATTGGAGTATGACTCTTTACGAAGAAAAGAGGTCAACCAGAATCTTGAAGGAGATGTTACCAGAATTTAATATACAAAGCAAGTGAATCCTGTCAGCTCAAAGGGGTGGACTATAGTGGATGATGTGTGTCCTGCCTGCCTCTCCCCGCTTTAGGACTAAGGCATTCATTCTCCCAGTTGCTGGGATTGTTGGCAGCTGACAGCTCTCAGTTGAGCCAGTGATTGCCCTCAGCTGAGGAGGGCCATCTCACCCATGCTCACACTCCCTCCCAGTTGGAATCAGCTGAGGACTTTGTGGTGACTGCATCACAGTTCAATTCCTACTTCACAATTCTAGGTTCTTTTTGACTCACAGGTGCCAATTATGAGAACATTCTCCAATAAATTTCCTGCGCACTAATCTCCATCTTAGAGTCAATTTCCTGGGGAAACCCAACCTGTGACACAGAATATCTATGAAAGAACCACACAATTTTCATAACATTGCTTGATCACCTTTGTGGACTCTGTTACTTCTCGATGAGAACTGCTTGCTGCTCTGATAGCCTTCTCTTATATTATCAAAGGGAAACATTCTTCCAAGGTCCAGTTTTTAAATTTATTTGGCTTCAGTGTGATGATTGAGATAATGTTTTACTTTCCACTCACAGCAGGCTGTACACTGCTAAGTTTTCATGATTGCACCGTGCATCTGACAGTCATCCTAATAACGTGAACAAGCAGTTGTTGCAAAAATAAATGACACACATTGATTCTACTCATGAGAATCATTCTTCATGAGAACCAAAGTCAGGTGAGTACTCACAGTACCTGGTTTTAACTTCAAATAGCTGAAAGAGGCACTGAAGAGGATAGAAGACAGTTTTGAATCATTGACACCATCCTCTTTCATTCCCTGGCAGTGACCATATGGTGCTGAAAGAGAATCTGTGCTCTTGGAAGAGGGAGATTACAGCAATGGTGAGACATTGCATTGAGCTCAGTGACGCTCTCTCACAGCAGGAAGCAAAACCAGGCTGAACTCAGCTGATGCCTGCCAATGGCAGGGGGAGGGGGGTGTG
>NW_016808764.1:2878578-2912332 GCF_001698545.2 Rhinopithecus bieti
GGGGAGGGGGGTGTGGGTGGGTGGGTATTTAAACTACTCCTAGCAAGATGGGAATTGTCCATCCCAGTGGTCTGAACTTGAATTCTGGTAAGCCTCACCACTGTGGGCTAAAGTGCCTTGGGACAGTAAATAAACTTGAAAGGTGGTCTAGGTCACAAGGAATGCAACTCCTAGGCAATTCCTAGTGCTGAACTGGACTCAGAGCCAGTGGAATGGGAGGGCATGTGACCTAGTGAGACAACAGCTGGGGGTTACTAAGGGAGTGCTTGCACCACCCCTCCCTCAACCCCGGGCTGCACAGCTTGCAACTCCAAAAGAGACCTCTTCCTTCCTCTTGAGGAGAGGAGAGAAAGGAGTAAAGAGGGCTTTGTCTTGCATTTTGGATACCAGCTCAGCCACCATAGAATATGGCACTAGTGAGAGTAGTAAGACACCCATTTTAGGCTTTAGTTCCTAGATGACATTTCTAGACACATCATGGGCCAGAAGGGAACCTGATGCATTGAAGAGAAGGACCCAGTCCTAGCCTGGCAGGACCTAGCATTTGCTAACTAAAGAGCTCTTGGGCCCTGAATAACCAGCAGCAATACCAAGTTAGCACACCCTGGGCCTTTGGTGAGACTCAGACTTGCTGGCTTCAGGTGAGACTCAGCACATTCCCTGCTATGGTGGCTATGGAGAGAGATTCCTGCTTGAGAAAAGTAGAGGAAAAAGTAAAGGGGACTTTGTTTTGCATCTTAGCTATCAGGTTGGCCACAGTGGGGAGTAGAGCACCAAGTGGGTTTTTGGGATCTCTGATACCAGGACTTGACTCTTGGATGGCATTTCTGAACCTGCCCTAGGCCAGAGGGGAGCTCATTGCCCTGAAGAGTGAGTCTTAGGCCAGGCAGCATTCACCAGAAGCTTACTAAAGAGCCCTTGGGCCTTAAGGGAACATTGGTGGTAGCCTGGCAGTACTCCCTGTGGGCCTGTGGTGGTGGTCATGGGATGAGGCTCCTCTGCCAGTGGAAAGGGGAGGAAAGAGTGGGAAGGACTACATCTTGTGGTTTGAGTGTCAGCTAAGCTGGAGTACTAAGGTTTTTGACTTCAGTCCTCGGCTCTCACATGGCCCCTCTTGACCTACCTGGGGCCTGGGTGAACTCACCTCCCTAAAGGGAAGGACACAAGCCTGGCTGGACTCACCGCCTGCTGATTGTGGTTACAGTGGGCCTTGGGTGAGACTCAGTGCTGTGTTGGCTTCAGATCTAACCCAGCACAGTCATAGTGGTGGTGGCCATAGGGGTGGTTATACCACTTCACCCCCATCTCTATACATCTCATCACAGAGGGAGAGACTCCATTTGTTAGGAAGAAAGTAAGGGAAGAGTGCAAGAGTCTCAGCCTGGCATTCCAGAGAAATTCTTCTGGATCTTATCCAAGACCATCAAGGTGGTAACTCTGAGTCTGCAAGACCCACAGCATTACTGGGCTTGGGGTGACCCCCTAAAGCAGATACACCTTAGATAACAACACCCAACTCATTTCAAATATCTGGAAAGCCTTCCCAAGAAAGACAGGCACAAACAAACCCAGACTGCAAAGACTACAATAAACACTTAACTCTTCGATCCCCAGACACATATGAATGTCTGCAAGCATCAATTCATCCAGGAAAACATCTAATAAAAAGTGAACAAAAGATTTGAATAGACATTTCTCAAAAGAAAACATACAAATGGCAAAGAGGCAAATGAAAAAGTGCTCAATATCACTGATCGTCAAAGAAATGCAAATCAAAACTACAATGAGATACCCTCTCAACCCAGTTAGAATGAATTTTATCCAGTTAGTCAATAACAAATGCTGGTGAGGATGTGGAGAAAAGGGAACCCTCATACACTGTTGGTGGGAATGTAAATTAGCACAACTGCTACGGAGAACAGTTTGGAGCTTTCTCAAAAAGCTAATAATAAAGCTACTGTATGATCTAGCAAACTCACTCCTAGGTATATACCCAAAGGAAAGAAAATAAGTTTATCAGAGATATCTGCATTTCCATGTACATTGTAGCACTATTTACAGTAGCCAAGATTTGGAAGTAACCTAAGTGTCCAGCAACAGATGAATGGATTTAGACAATGTGGTACCTATACACAATGGAGTACTATTCAGTCATAAAAGAATGAGATCCTGTCATTTGCAACTACATGGATGGAACGGAAAGTTACTACATTAAATAAAATAAACCAAACACAGACAATCTTTGTATATTCTCACTTATTTGTGGGAGCTAAAAATTAAAATAATTGAACTAATGGAGATAGAGAGTAGAAGGATGGTTCCTAGAGGATGGGAAGGGTAGTGGAGGTGTTGGGGTGAAGTGGGGATGGTTAATGTGTACAAAAATATAGTTAGAAAGAATAAATAAGATCTAGTATTTGATAACACAACAGGGGTACTATAGTAAAAAATAATTTAATTGCACATTTAAAAACAACTAAAAGTAAAGTCAGATTGTAACACAAAGGATATATGCTTGAGGGGTTGAATATCCCATTAACTGTGATGTGATTACTGTGCCTTGCATGCCTGTATCAAAATATCTCACATATGTCATAAGTAAATACACCTACTATGTACTCACAAAAATTAAAAATAAAATAAAAAAGCAGAAAAAAAGAATATGGAGGGTTTAAAATTCCAACCAGCATTTACCTGACTCTGAATCTCACGATTTTTTTCTTAATACATGCTTTTGCCCAGAAGTAAGAGATGAATAGGGTGTACGTATATGCCTTTTACAAGAAATTCATGCCTCAGTAGGTGGCTTATGCATAAAGGTGGCGGAGTGGCTATGTGGACTAATGATTAAAAATGAAGATTCTAGGAGAATCGCTTGAACTTGGGAGGCAGAGGTTGCAGTGCACACAAATCACGCCGCTGAACTCCAGTCTGGACAACGAGAGCGAAAGTCCATCATGAAAAAAAAAAAATACTGGGACTCATTAGGTATCTATCACTGGACAAATTTCTTAATTCCTTAGTGTTTAGGTTTCCCCATCTATTAAAAAAAGGAATAATAGTGGTATATAACTCACAGTGTTACTGTAAGAAATCCATGAGATAAAGAACTAGGATGGGGCCTGACACATCATTAGCATTCAATAGATGTTAGCTGTTTTAAAAGTTATTAATAGATAAAGATTAGACTTGATGAATGGTTCAAAATACAGTGTGTGCACGGAAATCACTTGGCATTAAAAAATTACCTAGGCCTCAAATACAGAGGGTGTGATTAATATATCATGGATGTAGCCCCCACATTTGTATTTTGAAAGAAAACCTTTCCCCAAATAAGGCTACTACAAACCAGTGAGTGAAAACAATTCGATTAGCAGAACCGTACATTCCCTTATATTTCTGAGATTCTGTGATTCTAAAGGGGAGTGCATATTGGCTGTTCAGAAAAAAAATTGTAGATCATTCATTCTAAAGAGGGGCGATATTACCATCAAGGGTCAAACATTGGTTCTTTCGGGAGGGGGATGGTGAAAAAAATGTTACTCTTTCAATATGTAGCTATACATACCATACATATACAAATATATGATATATCTGTAGTATTACAGTTTTATTGGAGGGAGCAATTAGGAGAAAAAAATGTCTAAAAGGGCTCCTAAGAGAGATGATAATGTAGAAAAGGTTGAAAAACACTGTTGTGAAAGAGTAGGTTTGACTTTAACCTTAAAGTAAAGATACAAATTTCCTACTTGCCTTTCTGCTTGACTAGCTCATACTAATGCTACTTTTGAGTTGTAAGTACTGGGTACAAGAAAAGAATCTTCAAGAGGTTTGAAGATAGTTGTGGGCTGTGATTTAAAATAGACCTTTCATATTTGAGAGTTGTTTGTTTTTTCTTTGTCTTGTTTGTTTTTTATATCAGATAATTCTTTACTCTTTTTGCCTACCCAGCTGCTGCGTGAGTGGCCTAGAAAACAATATTGGACACAAGAGGCAATGAGCTCTCACAAACAGAGAAAATGGTTTTTCGTCTGGGACCATGTATTAGAGTTTTCAGAAGTAAGCTGCAGACAGGTTAGGCATACGTGATGTGGGAAATGCACATTAATCAAGGTGCGATTGCTTATTTCTCAAACAGCTTAGTGACAATATAGTTGGAATTTTCTATTTCCACCAAAGGCTCTCACACTAAATATCTTGAACGAGACTTTACGGGCATCTCTCCGGTAGATTTATTGCATTATCCACAAGAACATCTGCCTCCTTAAACGCTGGGCAGAGGGAACTTAGCTGGTGAAACAGGTGTGTCTGCTTGTTAAGAATCACGGCATATAAGTCCGTTCTCACGCTGCTATAAGGACATACCCGAGACTGGGTAATTTATAAAGGAAAGAAGTTTAATTGACTCATAGTGCCACATGGCTAGGGAGGCCTCAGGAAACTTACAGTTATGGTGGAAGGGGAGGCAAACCTTCACTAGGTGGCAGGAGAGAGAAGAATGAGAACCAAGAGAAGGGGAAAGCTCCTTATAAGATTATCCGATCTTCTGAGAACTGACTATCATGAGAATAGCACAGGGGAAGCTGTCCCCATGATTCAATTACCTCCCACTGGGTCCATCTCATGGCACGTGAGGATAATGGGAACTACAATTCAAGATGAGATTTGGATGGGGACAGAGTCAAACCATATCACATGGCAAAGACAAAGAATCAAATGTCAGGTGCTACTACAAATAAAAACATAGTTCTTCCAGGGCATTTTTTTTTCTATTCCATATTTCCAAATCCTCTGTCTTTCATCAAAGTGAAGGGCACAGTCAGGGTTTAGTTAGAGATAAACAGAGGCATTTGCAAAAGCTTTTGAGGATGCTGTGGTCTAACAACGGCTGTTCTCGATAGAGGGAAATGTGACTCTTCTAAGGTTCCTGTCTGGAAAGCAGGATGGTTCAGGGGACACACTGCTGCCTCGGGCATTGGAAACCTTCGCTTCCTCTAATTCTACCAGTGACTCAAGAGAGACCCTGGGAGGCTGGGTGCGTGGCTCATGCCTGTATCCCAGCACTTTGGGAGGCTGAGGCGGGCAGATCACGAGGTCAGGAGATCGAGACTATCCTGGCCAACACGGTGAAACCCCGACTGTACTAAAAATACAAAAAAAAACCTAAATTAGACAGGCATGGGGGCGGGCGCCTGTTGTCCCAGCTACTTGGGAGGCTGAGGCGGGAGAATGGCTTGAACCCGGGAGACAGAGTTTGCAGTGAGCCGAGATCCCGCCACTGCACTGCAGCCTGAGCAACAGAGCGAGACTCCATCTCAAAAAAGAAAAAAAAAAAAAAAAAAGAGGGACCCTGGGCAAGTCACCTCACAATTTGAGACCTTATGGTTCTCATTATAAAATAAACTTGGGTCTGCTTATTTTCAAGGCCTTGATATTCCAACCTGTTTATGTAACGTAGAGCTTAATCTTTTCTCAACTTATTTCTCAATAAGCCTCCCATGACGTAAGATAACTTTGTTGCAAAGTAATTAAGTAGGAGCCCTTGAAAATGAGGAGGCCCAAGTTTATTTTATAATGAGAACCATGAGGTCCCTTGTTATTATATGTTTATAATATATATTATATCATTAAATCCTATTCACCTCTATTTCCTGTAGTGTACCTTCAAGTATCCATGATACTGAATAAACCATATTCTGCCTATATCATCTTTCAAGACCTCAATGATCAGTGCTAGCCTGAGGCTTACTTAGGAGACTGTATATGTATTTGGGTGTGAACATGTATATAGCTATTCTATAATATGCCTAGATGTTTGAGACTAGCTGCACCATTCATGAACACTGATGAATGGGGCATCTCCCCTGTCAGGTTTCTCCCTTCGTGGTCTCTGTTAAATTCTATTTCTCCCTTTCCAATATTCATTATGTTCCTCCCAGTCAGTATGATTTGGTACCTTGGTTCCTTAAAGGCAGACTGTAACATAAAATACTTTGTAGTTTTATTTTACTTTAAAATAAAATCCACTCCCAACCTATCACACAGATATATTAATTATAGCTATTCTGGCATATTATTTCCAGACTTTTAATGTATGTTTATGTGTCCACATATGCACTAATTTTGGTAGAAGAGGAAATAACTTATTTTTTTTTCTGTTGTTTCTGTATTATTTCCCATCCCCTGTTATAACACCACTACATTTCTTTTCAAAGAAAACAACCTACATATCCCCAAAGGACATAGGTAAATAACGGCACATGTCTGCCATGGAGTACCAAGCCACTATTAAAATTATTTATAGGAGTATTTAAAGGTACAGGAAAAATTTCTCAATATGTCACTTAGTAAAAAAAAATTACCTGAAATTATATGACCAGAATGAGCTTCTTCTTTTTTTGTTAAAAAGGCATTTATCTAAAAGTGTATTTATTATAATGTATCATGACATAATAAAGAACCAAAAATATATGTAAGCAGTCAGACAGAGAAGCAGATCTGGCCAGCCAT
Organism: Rhinopithecus bieti; assembly: GCF_001698545.2. Classification (NCBI taxonomy): domain Eukaryota; kingdom Metazoa; phylum Chordata; class Mammalia; order Primates; family Cercopithecidae; genus Rhinopithecus; species Rhinopithecus bieti. Next base: position 2,885,089 of record NW_016808764.1, read on the forward strand.
TTAGGAAGAGAAACGCTAGCGATTAGCACCACAGAAAACAACACAGAGGAGTGTTTTGGAGAATTTTGACCACATGAGAATGGAGGATTTTGACCACACAAGAAAGGGTCAAAATCTCAAATGTGACTAGAATGTTAAATACGACGAAGACAGGGATCTATCCATTTGTTTTGGCAACAAGGGAATGAGTCAAGTCATACTCTTCTATTAATTTATTTAAATTATTTAAATTATCTTCACTCTTTGTTTAAAAATTATGACAGTCAGCCATCTTCTGGGAATAAGGGAATTTTTTTTTTCTCTTGAGCAGGAAGACTTTTCATGAAGCAGAACCCCAAATTCCTGAGACATGGCTTCAAATAAGTACAACATATTTATCAATTAACTCTACAATAAAGAAATCTGGCAGGCACCATGTTAAATGTTAAATGATAAAGTTAACATCTCCCGTTATGGGGCTCATTGATACAATGTGCCTTCTGATGTGGTGCACTCAGAAAGCAAGACATCACTGCAGTGAGATTCCTGGAAAAAAATGCAAAAAGCATGACACAACAATATAAAACCTAAAACAAGGACCATCTGTAAAGTAACAGATGGTTGGCTGGAGGCCAACCAATTCAAACCATTACAGCAACTCATAACAGAAAAACCCTGCTCCAAAGAAGGAGAAAACAGTAGGTAATTCCACCACCTGCAACAGCCTGGCTAACCAGAGGTCCTGACCCTGTCCACATGACAAGTTCACTGTTAGCATAACTGGCATTCAAGACTACCAGCGCACTAAACAAAGCTACAATCAAGAACTCCCACAGAGTCTACTCCACTCCCCTGCCACCTCCACTAGGGGAGGTACTGATATCCATGGCTGGGATACCTGAAGACGGATCATATCAGAGCTCTTTGCAGACATTCCTCAGCACCAGCCTGGAGCCTGGTAGCCCTATTAGTTGGCTAGACCCAGAAGGGCAATAATAATCGCTGCAGTCTGGCTCTCAGGAAACCCCATCTCTAGGGGAAGGGGGAGAGCTCCACATCAAGGGATTATCCCATGGGACAAAATAATCTGAATAGCAGCTCTTGAGTTCCAGATCTTTCTGGTGAAACAGTCTACCCAAATGAGAAGTGACCAGAAAAGTAATTCTGGTAATATGACAAAACAGGGCTCTATAGCACCCCTCAAAAGATCATACTAGGTCCCCAGCAATGGATCCAAGCCAAGAAGAAATCTCTGAATTACCAGATAAAGAATTCAGAAGGTTGGTTATTAAGCTACTCAAGGAAGCACCAGAGAAAGATGAAACCCAATGTAAAGAAATTTTAAAAAATACAGGATAGGGATGAAAAAGTCTCCACAGAAATAGATATCATAAAGAAAAGACAATCACAACTTCTGGAAATGAAAGACACACTTAGAGAAATGCAAAATAAACTGGAAATTTTCAACAATAGAATTGAGCGAGTAGAAGAAAGAACTTCAGAGCGTGAAGACAAGGCTTTTGAATTAACCCAATCTGAGAAAGACAGAGAAAAAAGAATAAAACAATGAACAAAGCCTCCAAGAAATTTAGGATTATGTTAAATGACCAAAGGGGTTCCTGAGGAAGAAGATCAATCTAAAAGTTAGGAAAACTTACTTGAGGGAATAATTGAGATAAATTTCTCTGGCTTTGCTAGAGGTCTAGACATTGAAATACAAGAAGCTCAAGGACACCCAGGAAATTCTTTGCAAAATGATAATCACCTAGGCACACAGTCATGAGGTTATCTAAAGTCAAGAGGAAGGATAGAATATTAAGAGCTGTGAGGCAAAAGCATCAGGTAATCTATAAAGGAAAATCTATCAGATGAACAGTAGATTTCTCAGCAGAAACCCCGCAAGCCAGAAGGGATTGGGGTCCTACCTTTAGCCTCCTTAAACAAAATAGTTATCAGCCAAAAATTTTGTATCCAGTGAAACTAAGCTTCATAAATGAAAAGAGATAAAGTCTTTTTCAGACAAACAAATGCCTAGATAATTCACCACTACCAAGCCAGCACTGTGATACGTGCTAAAAGGAGTTCTAAATCTTGAAACAAAACCCTGAAATACACCAAAATAGAACCTCCTTAAAACATAAATCTCATAGGACCTATAAAACAATAGCATAATGAAAAAAACCCCACAATGTATTCTGGCAACAACCAGCGTGATGAATAGAACACATGTCAGTACTGATGAATGTAAATGGCATAAATGCTTCATTGAAAAGGTACAGAATGGCAGAATGGATAAAAATCCACCAGCCAAGTATCAGGAGTCTTCAAGAGTCTCATCTAACACATAAGGACTCACATAAACTTAAGGTTAAGGAGTGGAAAGAGATATTCCATGCAAATGGAAACCAAAAGCAAGCAGGAGTAGCTATTCTTATATCAGACAAAACAGACTTTAAAGCAACAGCAGTCAGCAAAGACAAAGAAGGACCTTACACAACGATAAAAGGATTAGCCCAACAGGAAAATATCACAATCTTGAATATATATGCACCTAATACGGGAGGTCCCAAATTTATAAAACAATTACTACTAGACATAAGAGATAGACAACAAAATAAGAATAAGACAACATAAGTGGGGGACTGCCTGGCCAACATAGTGAAACCCCGTTTCTATAAAAATACAAAAATTAGCTGGGCATGATGGTGGGTGCCTGTGATCCCAGCTACTTGGGAGGCTGAGGCAGGAGAATCACTTGAACCCAGGAGGCAGAGGTTGCAGTGAGCCGGGATTGCATCATTGCACTCCAGCCTGGGTGACTGAGTGAGACTCCATCTCAAAAAAAAAAAAAAAAGAAAAGAAAAAAAAATGTGGGGGACTTCAGTACTCCACTGACAGCACTTAGACAGGTCATCAAAACAAAAACTCAACAAAGAAACACTGGACTTAAACTATAACCTAGAACAAATGAACTTAACAGATATTTACAGGACATTCTACTCAACAACTACAGAATATACATTCTATTCATCATCACATGGACATTCTTCAGGATAGACCATATGATAGGCCACAGAACAAGTCTCAACAAATTTAAGAAAATCAAAATTATATCAAGTACTCTCTCAGACCACAGTGGAATGAAATTGGAACTCAATTCCAGAAAGCACCCTCAAAACCATGCAAATACATGGAAATTAAATAACCTTATCCTGAATGATCACTGGGTCAACAATAAAATCAAGATGGAAATTTAAAAAGTATTTGAACTGAATGATAATAGTGACACAACCTACCAGAACCGCTGGGATACAGCAAAGTTGTGCTAAGAGGGAAGTTCATAGCATTAAATGCCTACATCAAAAAGTCTGAAAGAGCCCAAATAGAAAATCTAAGGTCACACCTCAAAGAACTGGAGAAACAAGGACAAACCAAACTCAAACCCAGCAGAAGAAAAGAAATAAGAAAGGTCAGAGCAGAACTAAATGAAATTGAAAAAAATACAAAAGATAAATGAAACCAAAGCCTGCTTCTTTGAAAAGGTAAACAAAATCGATAGACGATTAGTGAGATTAACCAATAAAAGGAGAAGATCCAAATAAGCTCAATTAGAAACAAAATGGTACATATTACAACAAATACCACAGAAATACAAAAGATCATTCAAGGTTACTATGAACACCTTTATGAACACAAACTAGAAAACCTGGAGAAGATGGATAAATTCCTGGAAATATACAACCCTCCTAGATTAAACCAGGAAGGAATAGAAACTATGCACAGACGAATAACAAGTAACAAGATTGAAACAGTAATAAAAAAATTGCCAACAAAAAAAGTCTAGGATCAGATGGATTCACAGCTGAATTCTATTAGACATTCAAAGAAGACTTGGTACCAATCCAACTGAAATTATTCCAAAAGATAGAGAGAGAATCCTCCCTGAATCATTCTGTGAAACCAGTATCACCCTAATACCCATACAGGAAAGAACATCACACAAAAAAAGAAAACTAGAGACCAATATCCTTGATGAACATAGAGGCAAAAATTCTCCACAAAATATACCACTGCTATACAGCAACAATGACCAAACTGAGAATCAAATCAACAGCTGCAAAAAAACAAAAAGCAAAAAGAAACAAACAAATATACGTAGGAATATACCTAACCAAAGAAGTGAAAGACTTCTACAAGAAAAACTGCAAAACACTACTGAAAGAAATCGCAGAGGACACAAACAAATGGAAACACATCCCATGCTTATGCATGGGTAGAATCAATATTGTGAAAATGACCATACTGCCAAAAGCATTCTATAAATTAAATGCAATTTCTGTCAAAATATATCACCATTCTTCACAGAACTAGAAAAAGCGATCCTAAAATTCATATGGAACAAAAAAGGGCCTGCATAGACAAAAGCAAGACTAAGCAAAAAGAACAAACCTGGAGGCATCACATTACCCAATTTCAAACTATACTACAAGGCTGTAGTCACCAAAACAGCATAGTACTGGTATAAAAACAGGCATGTAGACCAATGGAACAGAATAAATAACCCAGAAATAAAGCCAAATACAGCCAACTGATCTTTGATAAAGCAAGCAAAAACATAAAGCAGGGAAAGGACATCTTATTCAACAACTGGTGCTGGGATAATTGGTGAGCCACGTGTAGAAGAATGAAACTGGATCCTCATCTCTCACCTTATACAGAAATCAACTCAAGATGGATCAAAGACTTAAATCTAAGACCTGAAACCATAAAAATTCTAGAAGATAACATCCGAGAAACTCTTCTAGACATTGGCTTAGGCAAAGAGTTCATGACCAAGAACCCAAAAGCAAACGCAACAAAAACAAAGATAAATAGATGAGACTTAATTAAACGAAAAAGCTTCTGCACAGCAAAAGGAATAATCAGCAGAGTAAACAAACAACCTACACGGTGGGAGAAAATATTAGCAAACTATGCATCCAAGAAAGATCCAGAATCTACGAGGAAATCAAACAAATCAGCAGAAACAACAACAACAACAAATAATAATAATAAACAAATAATCTCACCAAAAAGTGTGGGCTAAGGACATGAATAGACAATTCTCAGAAGAAGATATACAAATGGCCAACAGACATACAAAAAAAATCCTCAACATCACTAATTATCAGGGAAATGCAAATCAAAACCACAATCCAATATCACCTTACTTCTGCAAGAATGGCTGTAATTAAAAAATAAAAAAATAATGGATGTGGCATGGATGTGGTGAAAAGGGAACACTTTTACACTACTGGTGGGAGTGTAAACTAGTACAACCACTGTGGAAAAAGGTATGAAGATTCCTTAAAGAACTAAGAGTAGAATTACCATTTGATCCAGCAGTCCCACATGTGGTTATCTACCCAGAGGAAAATAAGTCATTATTTGAAAAAAACAATGGCACAGCATGTTTATAGCAGCACAATTTGCACTTGCCAAAACGTGGAACCCATCAACCATTGAGTGGATAAAGAAAATGTGGTATACATATATATATGTACATATATGTATATAGTTATACATATATAGTTATATTACATATATATGTACACATATATGTTATACATATATGTGTATATGTGTGTGTGTATATATATGTGTGTGTATATGTATGTGTGTGTGTATATATATACCATGGAATACTACTCAGCCATAAAAAGGAACAAAATAATGGCATTCATAGCAATAGAGTTGGAGACCATATTGTAAGTGAACTAACTCAGGAATGGAAAAGCAAACATCATATGTTCTCACTTGTAAGTGGGAGCTAAGATATGAGGATGCAAAGGCATAAGAATGATATAATGGACTCTGGGGACCTGGGGGGAAGTATAGGAGGGGAGTGAGGGATGAAAGACTACACATTGGGTGCTGTGTAGTCGGCACTGCTCAGGTGATGGGTGCATCAAAATCTCAGAAATCAACACTAAAGAACATATCCGTGTAATTAAACATGAACTATTTAATAATATTTCAAAATATTTTGAAATAATGATAATTCAAAAACTATTGTAATAATAATAAAAGCAAAAAAATACTGACAATACTAAGTGCTCACAATAATGCAAAGTGATTGGAACTCCTGTACATTGCCGATGGGAATGCAAAATTGCACATCTACTCTAGGATCCTCCCACTTCAGCCTCCCAAGTAGCTAGGACTACAGGTGCGTGCCACCATGCTTGGCTAATTTTTTAACTTATTTTGTGGAGATAGGGTCCTTGTTGCCCAGGCTGGTCTCAAACTTCTGACCTCAAGTTGTCCTCCTGCTTCAGCCTCCCAAAGTGCTGGGATTACAGGTGTGAGCCACTGTGCCCAGCCCCACTTGGCAGTTTCTTCTACACCTTAACACACACTTATCATATAACCCAACAATGCTAAGTGAACTGAAAACGTGTTCACACAAGAACGTATGCATGAATGTTTATAGCAGCTTTATTCATAACCACTAATAACAGAAAACAACCCAAATGTCCTTCAGTGGGTGAATGGGTAAATAAACTGTGATATATTTCAACAATGGAAACACTACTGAATTTAGCAATAATTAAAAGATCCTGGATACACCTTTGTTCTGATGTTTCTAGATGGTAAAACCACAACATCACATTCATGGATCTCACATTGAATTCTATTCTCATATAAAGGAGAGAGGAAGAGGTCATCAAAAAGCCAAGGGCAGGACTCAAAATATGACAGCAGCATCAGCAATTTGGGCAGAGGTGTAATCAGCATTTCTGCCTCCTAACTGATGGTCGAGGAAGTTGTGGGCAGCCGGGCAATGACAACACTCAAGGAGGCCACCAAACCCAGAAAGAAAGCTAAGGCTGCTTATGATCCAATAGAATAAGGCAGACAGAATAAAGGCACCTTAGAATGTGTTCTTTTTTTTTTTCTGTGTGAGCCAATAGAGACACATTTTATCATTACATCAATTTTGCAGCTGTAACTTTGCAGGATGTATTCACGGCAGTGTTCTATACCCTTAGAAATATCTTGCACTTTCTGTACATCTTTCAGTCTGTGAATTCCCATTCTGGGTTGCAGTGGGGTATGTCAAGGGAGAGGAGAGGCTCACATGTCAGTTCTCAGGATAACTTATACTTCAGAGTTTAATTTCCAACACTGTGTTTCACCAACATAAATCATACTGTTCCAGTGAGAGAACTAGTTATATACCTTTCTAAAATATGTTTTCCCAACGAATGATCCTACATGGCTTAAAATTATACTGACAGAAAAACAACTGCAGTGGCTTTTAAACTAATGATACAATCCATGGATAATTTCCTTTAAATATCTCAGAGGTGTGAATCAGTGAATCATATATCATTGCAGGAAGCAATTTCCCTCAATGAATTTTACCTGATGGAATCTCATTGCATTTCAGATTGGGTAAAAGCTTCCCATTGAAATGGGACTTTTAAACTGGCTCTGAAGCAAAACCTAAAACCCTCAGGGAGACAACTGTGAATATATTTAGACCTTTCCACTTTCCAGGAGCTCTTGTGTTACAAACATCTCCCTTTTGTGTACAATACAGTACTTTGTGAGGATATCCAGTGACATAGGTAGCTTTCGATAATCCTTCCCAAGTTTTATTCCCTTTTCTGTGGGCCAGCTTTCTTTAATGTGTCTCCATCCTGCCGTGTCTTAACCGTATTTTCCCAGAGGTTTATTTCTTTCTGATCTACATGTCACAGATGTGCCGATTTTATCAGGAAATCAAGGAACCTGAAAAAACTAAATGAAATGCATTTCAAGCCCAGAGAGATTTAAAAAATAATGTACTGCTTTTTTGCTTCTAGCTCCATCATACTGGTACTTGTTGTGTGTGTGTGTGTGTGTGTGTGTGTGTGTGTGTGTGTGTGTGTGTGTGTGTGTGATGGAAATCTTTTCTTGTAATCTGGAGTAGGACTCAAGCGGGCAATTCTGTTATTTTTACTTTCCCGAGTGTTCCTTGTGCTTGACCTGTTTATAATTTCTTTCTAGGAGAGGAATAACCAAAAACTCTTCTATGAGTAACTTGAAACTCAAGGAAGACAAATGAATTATTCAAAATCCAGCACCCCGTCCATATGGCTGTGGACTGGGATTCTGGTACATCTTCTAATGCTCCTTCCTTTATATGATGGCTGCAAAATATATTTGGCCTCATTTTGTTTTCATGACAGTTATGCTTGTTCCTCCAATAAGACCACAGGCACCTTACAGATAGAAAAGGGGCTTCAGGGTCACCACTGTCCTCTCCAGAGTTGAATACACTAATAGTTGATATTTGATGTACTTCAGTATGGCTTGGCTCAATAAAGGCTTACAATAGAAGAGAGGGGTAACATAGTTACTTTTGATCATCTGATTTGCAGGTTTTGGGGAGATTTGGAGCATGTCATAGACTCATCCTGTAATATGGAACCAGAGTTTAGGGTGAAAAATCATAAAGTCTGGGCTCTGGTCCCTTTTCTGACAGCCAGCTAGATGATCTTCTGTGACCTCACCTAACCAATGGGGATAACACCCATCCAGAAGCCCACTTGGCTATTGTAAGAGAAAGTAAATACTATTTGATGCCACACAAATGCCCATGCTTCACCAATGACATTATGCTGTGGTGCTCTCTGGGACCCCAGAATAGCTATAGAGAGAATTACATGATACAGGAAAGAAAGAGACACAGTGAAGGTAGCAGCAGATGAAAAGACTTATGAGCACCTGCCTGTCTATACATTTGTAAAAGGTAAAGAAAAGGCCTTGGCCTTGAAATAAGTAGCATTCTTCCATAAACACTTGTTTGGCAAGAATTATAGTTCAGGAACTTTCACATGTTATACTGGTTGTGATAACAATAAGAGCCATGATTGATTGAAAGCCCTTATGTAGCGCACCTGGCAATATATTGGGTATGATCACCATGAATGGGTTGGTATTATTATCCCTATTTTACAAATTATGAAATTAAAGCTCAAAGAAGTTAAGTAAGTGTCCTAAGCCCACCCAGGTAACAAGGACAGAAAGAGGAAAAGCCATGAGGGCATCAGATTTGGGATTAGCACCTGGAGCTGTTCCACCTGGCTGCCTTCCTATTCTGGTGGCTTTATGTTCTATGGAACCAGGGGTCACCTCCACATTAATCTGTCTGGTTCTTTATAGCAAGTGGCTCTGTGGGCACCACTTCAGAGGCCCCACTGGCAATGCTGACGGTATGTCAGACCTGGACAGGGTTATCGTCTCCAGCTAGTTTTCTAGAAGTTATATGGCTTGTGATGGGGCTAATCCCTGGGAAAACTATTAAGTGCAAGAAAAACACCACAGTTCATTCTATCCTAAGACAGTATAAATAACAGATGGAAAGGTGACTTGGGTCCAGAGAACCAAAACAAAAGAAGCTGACACATGCCACTCTTAGCAATCCAAACAAGAGTATCCAAAGTCTGGGGATCAGTGCCCTGGGAAAACTGGCACTTCCCAGTCAAGAAGGGGCATTCAGGGAAAACTTGGAGCCATCCCGAGAAGCTGTTGAGCCAGTCCTATGAATGCTGCCTGCTGCGTAGAACCATCTGTTCTTAGAGCCATTTGGAGGTAAGTAGGTGACCCTAATCCCTGACTGGGACAGGTCTGGACCCCTAAGGACCCTCACATGGAGAAGAACTTGGGTTAATGTGCAAGTGACAGTCATTTCTATGACTGAGTGGGCATCTCTTAGGCTCCAGAGCAATTCAGACATTAAATCAGTGCTCAGGCTTACAGGAAACAACGAAAGGATAAATTCCTGCTTCCTATGCGAGTGACGGGATGCTGGAGCGTTCATAGTGACATCAAGTCTGTCTATGGACACATGGTCCAGGCCTGGGGCAGAGAAATCTTATATCTCTCTTTGTTCTACAGTTGAAAACAACCACATATCCCCAAACTGCACCCAGTGCTTCATTTCATTGTATATTTAAGGGAAATCGAAACCTTTGCTCTTTTATTCTGAGCTCGATTCATTTCATGTTTCTTGCATTCGCTGCTCTGATAATTTGCAGCACAGATGCTACCCTTGACAGAGGGTAGGCATGATCTCTATAAAAGTTCTTAACAAGGGGACTTATGGCCATGAATCCTGCCTGCAGCAGGCAGCTACTCCTCACATCTCATCCTGTGCAGAGAACAACTGTCTTCATTTTTTCAGGAATCCCTGAACAGGACCCCTGGTTGCCTGTGAACAAAAAATCAGGTTATTTCAGAACCATCCCTAAACTCCCAACCCAAATGGAAGTTTAAGTGAGAGCCACTGCCAGTGATTCAGCATTGTTACAATATGCAGATGGAAAATTGGAAGCTCTGTGCTTGTGGAATAGGAGAGCCTGGTTCTGGTCCCAGCTCTTTCACAAACTATTAGACTTTGTTGTGTAACCTATCTGGGTATCAGTTTACTCATCTGCACAACACGAGGGTTAGATGGAATCTTCCTGCAACAAACTGTGAAGCTATAAATTATAAATCAATACATGTGCATATTATGAAAGCATTTAGAATTGTGGATGTGGATAAGTCATAACATATTTTTCCAGATGTCTAATAGCTATTTAACATTTTCCAGATGTCTAATAGCTATTTAATGCAGAAATAATACTATTTCTACCGTAACTATGTCTGGGCTTTCTGTATGCCATTTAATGATGAACATCTTTAGAATTATGACTCAAATAATATGTGTGTATGTCACTGCCTATTTAGTTTACTGGTTATGACTGTCATTAGACTTATACAAGGCATACAAATGTTGTGAGTTATTATCTTCCTTTGAGCACAATAGAATGTGAAGATCCTGCTCTGCCCCCTCCCTTGCCCAATTTCTGGTATTATGCAATGACCTGTAACATGCCCTACCCAGTCCTACACGAACGGTTTCCAAGAAGAACAACTTTTTCTATACCCTCCTATAATGCATCTCTTGATTGTTTTGTGACAGACAGCACAGGCTCTAGCCTAAACCGATATGTTCTTTATTAAGTACACTGGGGAAAAAAAAAAACTGCAAAATGCTCTTCAAACAAAAGGAATGACTGATGAATGTAACTCCATCATCGTTACACTTCCACTAGAAGGGTCATGACACTTATATCGAAAAAGAAGCATAGCATAGTATGAAATCAACCTTTGTGCAGAATTTCAGCCATTATAAAAAGGGAAACCGCCCAGGCTTGAGCGGCAGCACTTGCCAAGTTAATGGACTGCACCGCACGCTGAAAACAAGTGCCAGGAAGCTATTGTGAGATTCATGTCCTGTGCTTCCGTGGGGCTGGATTTGCTTCACTCCCAGAATCTTCCTTATCTTTAGCCACGTGCCTGGGAGACAGGTTCTGTGAGTGCTTTTGACTCAAGCTGTGTCTTCCTTTTAGACACAACTTTCTTCATTGTTAAATGTCCACACTATTGTCTAAATCTCTCCGTGTGTGTCTTCATCCCAGCTGGACTGTGAGACTTTGAAGTCACTGACGACCCTTTTATTTCCCTTATTTCCCTCTTTATCTCCCAGGAGGGTGCCTGGCATAAAGTAGATGCTTGCTGTTCTCACTTGTAAGTGGGAGCGAAACAGCGGGTACTGACGGACGTAAAGATGGCCACAGTAGACAATGGGTACTACTGGGGTTGGGGGAAAGGGTTGAAAAGCTATTGGATATTATACTCACTCTGTTACGCAGGCTGGAGTGCAGTGGCACCATCTCGGCTCACTGCAACCTCCGCCTCCCTGGTTTGAGCAATCCTCCCGCCTCAGCCTCCTGAGTAGCTGGGCTTACAGGTGCCCGCCAACATGCCCAGCTAATTTTTTGCATTTTTAGTAGAGATGGGGTTTTGCCATGTTTCCACGAGTCCAGTTGTTTTACATTCCGCATATAAGTGAGAACATTCAGTATGAGAACATTCTGTGTTTGACTTATTTCACTTGGCATAATGTTCTAAAATTCTGTTGATGCTGGTGTTTTTGTTTGTTTTTAGCTAATCTTGAAATAACTATTAAGAGTACACTTCAGTATGAAAATAGTAACACAAAAAGAAAAGTGTGGAAAGGATTCTGTCACACACACACACACACACACAAAGAATGGAAAGGAGAAAGCTATTATGAATGGTAACTATATAGATAAATCTAAGTAAGTATTGACCATAATATTCACTACAGCTGTTACCATATATAGAGGATTTTTAAAAAGCTGAATTTGGAATACTAGACAGTTATAAAATGGAAACTATCAGGATATAATTTCAGTCAAGGCATTTTAAGGTCTTTATTTTCTTAGGAGGTTAGTGATTAATTTTTAACTTTTCAAAGGCAAGCATGCATGTTAATATTAACTCATAACCTCTGAAAGAACAGAATATAACACTGATATAACTTTGCAATTGATAGAAACAAAAGGGGGAAATGAAAAAATTCTACTTATCCAAAAGAAATTGGGAAAGGAGAAGACAAAAGAAATAAAAATCATGGTGACATAAAACCAAATACAATCGGTGAACCTTGATTGAACCCTAGATTGCAAAACAAGAAGACTTTTTTGGACAATGGGAAAATTTGAATATTAACTCAATATCAGATGATATCAGGGAATTATTATAATTTCTCTTAAGTTTAAACATGGTGCTTTAGATATGTAGAAAAATGCCCTTCAATTTAAGAGATGAATTTTAGGAGATAAACTCTGAAATACTTATAAGTGCAACTCACCTTGAAAAGGTGGCCATGCAAATCAGATAAGAGGATGGAAGGCCAGTGAGCCTTATACACTGGAAATGGTAAGCGACTCTTCACTATTATTAGTTGCACCAAGATAACTTTGCAAGTGCTATGAGCTGCAGGTGGCTTCCACTCAGCCCTGCCTGTGATGTCCTGCATGCTACATAACATAAGGAAAGAGAGGTTCTATTACAACCGTCCTCCTCAATGAAGCATTCTTTAATTAACCATCTCCCTTCTTTGAAGCATGTTTTGTGAACCATTTGGGTGGCACTGAACAGAGTGTGATCATGCCTGGGCCTGTCATATCCCCATATCTCACAGGGGCAGTAGTAAAGTGCAGGGGTTACTAGAGCGAGCTCTAGAGTAGATGGCCAGGGTTCAAGTCCCAACAACTCTACTCACTAGACAGTGGCCTTGAGCAAGTTACTTAATCTCTCTGTGTCTCAGTTTTCTCACTTGAAAAATAGTGATGATGCCAACAGTATCTGCTTCATAAGATGTCAGATGGATTCATTGAGTAATGCATGCAGGGAACTTAAAACAGTGCCTTTTTTTTTTTTTAATCTGGGTTCTTAGAATGCTGTCTGGAATCTGATAAGCACTACATACATGGTAACTCATTCAATACATAATACATTTTATAATTACATAGAGCTTCAGGCTTTTTTTTGACAGAATCTCGCTCTGTCACTCAGGCTGGAGTGCAGTGACATGATCTCGGCTCACTGCAACCTCCGCCTCCCAGGTTCAAGTGATTCTTCTGCCTCAGCTAACTGAGTAGTTGGGACTACAGGTGTGCGCCACCATGCCCGGCTAATTTTTGTGTTTTTAGTAGAGACGGGGTTTCACCGTATTGGCCAGGCTGGTCTCCAACTCCTGACCTCGTGATCTGCCCGTCTCGGCCTCCCAAAGTGCTGGGATTATAGGTGTGAGCCACTGTGCCCAGTCGCTTCAGGCTATTTTTTTTTAAACTCTTTGTGTTTATTAGCACTTGTAATATTTTACCTTTCACTTTCTTCTCTTAATACTCAAGAAGAAGGGAAGGCAGGTATTAGTTCCCTGTTTTCAGTGAGGAAGCTGAGGCCCAGGATGGTTAAATAACTTACCCCAGTCATCCATTTGGGGATGCTGAGCAGAATTTGTCTTCTGACTTCTGGGCTTTAATTCCTGGTCCAAGAGTGAGAAGGGCAGTAAATTGGTCATGGCCAATAATTGATTTTCTCAGTGTCCCAAGAACAGTTTGTTTTCTTTGGCCACTGGCCATTCTCAGAGCACATGCCAGGGCAGAACCATTCACAGTCACCGACCTCCCCCTCAAAAATGGCAGTGGAAAAGTTTAATACGTTTAGAGCAACATCAAAGGTTGGTTTGTGTCCGTATTTCCACATGAATGTTTATTCAATCACATGGTGGTTACAGGTACTTCCAACATAGGATTGTGATCCCTTGGTAAGTCTGGTTAGTAAGGAAAGTAAGGGCAAATCCCTCCATGGACGACCTGCTATTCTTCTGAAAGCAGTCATTTTGCATTTTATACATAAATAATCAGATTATTTCCGGAGTATTTCCTCTAATTTATTAAAGGCATCACTTGGTTCTGCAAAAACATATTACAATGACCAAGTGGGAAGCAATCCCAAACCAAGTGCAGCTAACATTTAGATGCTACCTATTAAAGAAAATTTTAATTGCCCTTATTGCAATGATCTTTCATGATTTAATATTACTAATGATACTATTATTAATTTTTACATCATAGGTATAGCACTTTCCAGTTTAAAAGAGGGTATGTGTAAAATATTTAACTATTTCAGATTCATACAACCACACTATATATAGGTTAGATCAGGAGTTAATTTTTTTTCTGTAAAGGGCCAAATAGTAAATATTTCAGTCTTGCCAGTCATGTAATCTTTACATTAACTCTGCTTTTGTAGCATAAAAGCAGCCAAAGACAATAAGTAAGCAAATGAGGATGCCCTTAAAACTTTATTTTCAAAAGCAGGTGCACACTGGATTGGGCTTCTGGGCTGTAGTAGTTTACCAAACTCTGAATTAAATTATGTATGATTTATCATCCGTCCTTCTGAGCTTGGACTCTGAAGCCAAAGAGTTAAGTGCTTTACCCAAGACCACATAGTGAATTAATGACAGAACAGGGACTTGGCCCCACGCCAGCCAACTCCCAGTCTGTTCATCCCTCTACTGAACTGCTGGGGCTATATTACAAGTACAGCATAATCTGGAGCCATTGTGCTGTGAATCAGGAAGGGCACGTCACTGCAAGTCTACAGATTTGGGCCCTTGGTCCCAGATGGGCTCCTATTTAGCTTGTGACCTTAATCGGGTCACCTCAACCCCCCTAGCTTCAGTTGTTTCATCTAAAGAATGAAGAAGTTGAATAAGCAATCTGTAATGCCTCTTCTGGCTATAAAATGCTGTGTTCTTAAGATCTGGGATGGGGAGGGAATATTTTATTGTGAAGAATTTCAAGTTGATCAGTTGTTACAATTTTTGTAGAATTGATTCACACAGAAGCCATTATGAACCAACAAACATATTTACTGAGGCTATCATACTGTCAAAAGGGAATAAATATATAACATAGATTTTGTCTTTGAATAATTAACAGGAAAAAAGCATTTTTCTAGCACTTACAGAAAATGAGTGAAAATTCCATATGTAAGAAATACTGCTTGGTAGAGATGATAAGTTCCTTTGAGTTTCTGAGGATGGGCATCAGTGAGAGCAGAAGCTGTGAGGAAAAAAGCTCATGGAAGGTATAGATACTGGATCATGTTCTGGGTTTAGAGGATGGATAGTGGTATGGGGGTGAAGAGAAGCATTCCAAGGCTGACAGGGGCAGGTGTGAAGACCTGTGTACAGACATTGCTTGTGTGTGCCACATAGGTTGGTGAGTTCGATTAGGCTAGATGGTGTGCATTGGGGATATGTGGAAAGTATTAATTTTGCATCACTTTGGGGTTACTTGGAATATAGCACCATTAAAAAAGCAGCATGAAAAATTTGAGCTTTGCCATTTGTTACAGACAGGGCTTTGCTCCCATTTGTGCATACTAGTGAGGTTTGCCTGGATTTCATCTTGCTTTGAGCCTCATATGAGGCACCTTTCATAGAACACTTGAACATTCATAATGAACAGATGAATTAATGAACACTCAGGAATCTTATCTCAAATTCCTCAGAAGAAATCTGAGTAGTCTTGTCCTCCAACTGGTGGTGTGCAGAGGCGAGGATTGTATTAGTTCCATCTCTACAAATCCTAAGAGGAAAGAAGTGGTCTTCTTTAATCCCTCCTAGCTCTTTTTCTCAAACAGTGAGGCAATTTAGAAGAGGGCACTTTAGTGATTAAAGACAATTCTCTCTAGTCGCCAAAGGAACTTGGCTTGCACGGTGTTGGGTTGACTGGTTTTTTTACACTATGCATTTCCCCACAAGGTTCTCTGACCTGGATGTCCCCTAATTATCTCTGCCGGGCTTCTGAGATAACCCTCAGAGAGACAATTGGAGAATACGATTGGAGCCTTACACATTGGAAGACGCTATTGCTATCACTAAAAGGGAAACCTTTGAGAGTAAAAGACTGGGCCACATCTGCCATGTTCATTTAATTCATGCCTTATACTGCTAAAAGGATGTAAAGTTGCCCGGTGCACTTCAATGGTGAAGGTTAACACTTACTTAGCTCTTTGTAAAGGCCAATTACTGTACTAAGTTTTTCTTTTCATATATTATCCCATCAAATCCTGTCAACATTCTTATATTTCTACCCTCATTGCACAGATGAGGAAGAAGGCTGGGTCTCATTGAGGTCAACCTGCCCAAGTTTATACATAGCTGACAGGCTGCATAGCAAGGATTTGAAAGAGTGCAGTTAGATTTCTGGGATTTCACAGTGCATCACTGGGTTCAAATGGTGGAAATCATCATGTTCTGACAAAGAAAGGGGTTGATGAATTTAACCTGAAGACAGGTAGAAAGGCAGAGAAACATATCTTCATGGACACATTTCTCAGTTGCCAAGGAGGCATTGCTGAGGGTGAGAGTTGTATTGGAAGAGAGAGATATATGGGATATAGCACAGCATCACCTTTGAGGCTCAGGCACACTCAGTCCTTTCTCTCTCTGCTGGAAAGCTGTGATTTGGGCAATTAAAGGCAGCATGCAAAAGCCGGAGGCCCACTGACACCACCCCCGATGTCACAGTCTCACCCATCCTCTGGAATCCCCAGGGGTGTTTCTTATGACTGCACACAGATCTCTTCTTCAGAGAAGCATGGCTTTCAGTTGGCAGGTCCTATATGGTTGGGGTCCTGAAGGCAGAAAGCTTCTACCAGAGTCCAATGAATCATTCTACTTGCAAAGGCTCTGTGTATGCTGAGATAAATTGAGAAGGAAGCACCACTGGAGGAATCAAGAAAAATTTAACCTTCAGAAAATAGTCAAAATTAAACACCCTTTAATGCACTGAGACATATTTCAGTAGAGAGTTAAAAAATCAGGTAATAGGAGCAGCGTGGTTTATGGAGAAGTTGTTGATGTCTATAACCCTCAGTTGCCTCATATACAAAATGAGAATACAGAGATCTATCTCAGTTTTTGGTGAGGATCAAATGAGAAAATGCTTGCCACAGGGCCCATTGGCATGTATGTAATTGGTAGATGTTGCTAGGAAGCAGTAAAATGTAGTGGTTGTAGCAGCTATGACTCATACTAGCTATGTGACCTTAGTCAAATTACTCTGTGCCTCAGTGTTCACATCTGTAAAATGAGGGATAAGGATATTACCCGTGGTACGTGGTACTTTAGGAAATTAAGCTAGCTAACATGTGTAAAGCACCAAGGACAGTGCCTGCTGCCTGGTGAACACTCAGTCAACTCGATCGTCATCATCACCATTTTCATAAAAAGCATTTACCCTTACCAGTGCACTTCAGTTCAAAGATTTAGGTCTTTTCAATAACAAGATCTTTTAAGTTTTAGAACAAGCTTTAAAGTGAAAGACTATTACTGGATAAGAAATGTCTCTGCTCCAAATAAAAGTCACAACATCTTCCTAAAACATTTCCAATGCTGCTGCTGACTCCTTGGCCTCCAGGTTACGCAGAGTGCCTCCTTATTGCCACCTCCTTCTCTCTGACACCCTAGTCTGAGTCTGCAGCAACCACACCAAACTTATTGGTTGTAATAGCCCATGGATTTGTTGCATTAAAAAAAAACATAAATGTTTCTTGAATCTACTTTTGTGTATGGTGTAAGGAAGGGGTCCAGTTTCAAGTTCAGCTATTGTGGAAAGCAGTGTGGCAATTTCTCAAACAACTTAAAACAAAATTACCATTTGACCCAGCAATCCCATTATTGGGTGTATACTCAAAGGAATATAAATCATTCTGTCATAAAGACATGTACACATATGTTCATTGCAGCACTATTCACAACAGCAAGGACGTGGAATCAACCTAAATGCCCATCAATAGTACACTAGATAAAGAAAATGTAGCACATATACATCATAGAATACTATACAGCCACAAAAAGAATGAGATCATGTCTTTTTCAGGATCATGGATGGAGCTGAAGGCCATTATCCTAAGCAGACTAATGCAGAAACCGAAAACCAAACACATATGTTCTTACTTGTAAGTGGGAGCTAAACATTGAGTGTCTATGGACACAAAGAGGGAGATAACAGACACTGTGACCTACTTGCAGGTAGAGGTGAGAGCAAGGAGAGGATTGAAAAGCTATTGAGTACTATGCTTATTACTTGGGTGACAAAATAATTTATACATTAAACCCCTATGACACATAATTTATCTATATAACAAACCTGCACATGTACCCCTGAACCTACAATAAAGTAAAAAAAAAATAAAAGTTTCTGAAATATAAATTTTTTCCAAACTGATATTTGATGGCAAAAGTAATATCTTTGCAAAGTATTGCAAAGTATTGAGTTTTAAGAAAAAAACTGAATAATTTGGTAGTGTTAAGATGATACTGTCAAAGATCATATTTTCTCAGAGCCATCTATATTCCCTGGTTTCAGTTGTACAGGCTGTCATCAAGATGGTGAGATTTATTTTTCCTCTAATTGCAACATGGCAACCAATTTTATAGAAAATATAACTGTGGTGCTCACTTTCTAGGAGGGTGCAAAATCCATGATACTGCTTATGCAAGCGATTATGTGCACAATAAGAGGAATGGCTTGCCACAAACAGATCAGAGAAAATTAGGCTTTGTGGATCCCTGGGGTGCTGTTCAGTTGTTTAAAAATATATAACAACCAGTGATTCATGTATTGGTGGGAAGACAGAAAGCATCCTCCTTGCAGGGAATAAGCATTTGACCTCTTTTGTGCAATTTTCTGTGTTTTGCATTCTCATGCATTAAATATAGGGCATGCATTATTCACCCTTTATAACTATTTCAAGATCTGTGTGTGGCTTCCCCTTATAACCTTGGAAATTTCCCACATAATTCATTAGAGACAGATAATGATCCAGTGGTTAGGACCAGGACAGAGAATCAGTCCTGATTTTTCTCCTGCATTCTGCTGCTGTGTACTCCATGGCACTGCAGTTGCTCAGCATTTACTTGGATTCCCTAAATGTCCATTTGTGTTCATGATCATTCGTTGAATGATTGCAATGGGTACATGTTTTGTGTGAGGTCCTAGAGGCCATAATCAGGAAATGAGTAAACATAAGATATGTATCAGGGTACCTTAGAAGAGCACTGGAGAATTAAGACTTGTATTTATGAAAACTCAGAAGACAAAACAAACTCTGTACTATCAAGTGTGAATGGAGTAGAACGAGATACATCAGTGAGTGACCAACAGAGCTGAGCTATTCAGAGTGTAGGTTTCAGCACCAGATCTTTAGGCCCAAATCCCAGCTGCACCATTAACTAATTATGTGATCTTGGTGGTTATGGGAGATGATACCAAGGACAGCAAACCTGAGCTGGGTGTTCAGGGAAAGCCTCTAGGAGGAAGTGACAGTTCAGCTGAAACAAGGTTAAATGGCATTTTCCATTTACAAATGATGCTGCGTGACTTATTTCTCATGTTGTAAGTATATCTGGGTGCTGTTAATTTATCTTACTCCTACAAATCTTAGCTAGTGCTATTGACTGCTTTTTATGAACAATGGTGAAATCAGTATACTTCGACTTCCTCTCAGCTTGCCTCTTTCCCTTTCACCTCCTGATTGTAGTGGATTTTAAGATTTTTTTTTAGTGCTTACCTTTAAACATTTCAATATTATTATGTGACTGAGTGATAATAATTATCCATGGCTCTCTTCTGTGTCTGCGTGCCTTGTATCAGCTTTCATTTGGGATAATTTTTCAAGGATGGTTATATATAAAAAGCCTTGGAATATATAGTGTCACCGTTTAGGGCAGAGGGAGGTTTGTTTGCTGCCCAGGATAATAAAGATAATGTTTCTCTTTGGGACAAAGTTTGAGCAGGTTTGCCAATAGATTCCTTCTGAAAGACTGGGGTTTCCTAAACTCGAGGTTCTTCAGCGGTGATGCAGACCCGCTACATGCATAGCATCAACCCAGGCTGCACTGCAATATCTCTGTAGGGCTTGGGGGGCAAGAAC
Source organism: Rhinopithecus bieti (assembly GCF_001698545.2). Classification (NCBI taxonomy): domain Eukaryota; kingdom Metazoa; phylum Chordata; class Mammalia; order Primates; family Cercopithecidae; genus Rhinopithecus; species Rhinopithecus bieti. The sequence continues at coordinate 2,905,471 of NW_016808764.1, forward strand.
TGCTGTGAATATGAAGCTTACGCTACTTTGTATCTGACCAAGTGCATTAGGGTTCTCTAGAGGGACAGAGCTAATAGGATCGATGTATATATAAAGGGGAGTTTATTAAGGACTCACATGATCACAGGGTGAAGTCCTCAATAGGCTGTCTGCAAGCTGAGGAGCAAGGAGGCCAGTCCAAGTCCCAAAACCTCAAAAGTACAAAAGTAGGGAGGCCGACAGTGTAGCCTTTAGTCTGTGGCCAAAGACCCGAGGGCCCCTGGCAAACCATTGGTGTAGGACCAATAGTCCAAAAGCTGAAGAACTTGGAGTCCTGTGTTTGACATCAGGAAGCATTCAGCATGGGAGAAAAGTGGAGGCCAGAAGACCTAGCCAATCTAGTCCTTCCACGTTCCTCTGCCTGCTTTTATCCTAGCCGGCCCGAAAGGTGATTAGATGGTGCCCTCCCAGATTGAGGGTGGGTGGACGTCTCCCAGTTCACTGACTCAAATGTTAATCTCCTTTGGCAACACCCTCAGAGACACACCCAGAAATAATACTTTGCTTCCTTCAATCAAGTTGACAGTATTAACCATCATACCAAGGAGTCTCAGTTTTTCTGTAAACTTCTATGAAACTGTGGCAGAATAACTTCTTAGCTTGCAAACAGTGTAAAATCTAGACTCTTCACAGTTCTTGACATCTACTTCTATTACTTGATTTACCAGCTGTAAAGGTGTTTATACTAGGTTCGATTTTTTTCTCCTACTTCTTACCTCAACTTAGTTCTATCATTTCTACTCCTCAGGGATTATAAACATTTACATTCTATTCTGTAATTACAATCCCAACATTTATTTCATTTTTGTCCTCTTCCCTAATAAGACTAAGTTTTGCCATAGTTTCTCTGTTCATTTCTTATTTGGTTGCAATTTGCCCTTTAGAATCTTCTGCAAAGTCACCTTCTAGAAACACTCGTGGAGATTATATTCCCAGTGTTTTTGTGTGCTCAGAGATGTTTGTTGCCTTTATAGTAGACTGGTAATTTGGCTGCGAATAAAATTTTTTGATTCCATTTTTTCTTTCTTTGGCGACTTTCAGACATTTTTCCATTGTCTTCTAGATTGATTCTTACTGTGGAAGAGTCTGAGGTATATTGATTCTTTTTTGTTGTTTTCTTTTTTTTTTGAGACAGAATCTCGCTCTGTCACCCAGGCTGGAGTGCAGCGGTACGATCTTGGCTCACTGCAACCTCCGCTTCCCGGGTTCAAGCAATTCTCCTGCCTCAGCGTCCCGAGTGTCTGGGATTGCAGGCGTGTGCCACCAGGCCTGGCTAATTTTTTTGTATTTTTAGTAGAGACAGGGTTTCATCATGTTAGCCAGGATGGTCTCGATCTCCTGCTCTCACGATCCACCCACCTCAGCCTTCGAAAGTGCTGGGATTACAGGCGTAAGCCACCGCACCTGGCTTATTGATTCTTTTTAATGTGATTTAATCTTTTTGCCTGGGTGCATAGAAAATTCTTAAACTTTGAAGTCCAGAAATTATGTTTGAATTTAATTTTGTACTGACCATTCTACATCAAATTTTCCAGGAACCCAGTATGACTTTTTGATTGCTACATCAAAGGCTTCTTTTGTTTCTGAAAACAATTTTGGACTTATATATGTATTTTAAATATTATTTACATGCCAGTGTAAGAGTTTCTCTAGTAATTCTGCACTCTTTTTAAGAAACACTGATTTTACACATGTTGGATTTGTTTGATTTTACTATTTGTCAGTTTCTTCCTATCCTGTTAATTTTTTTTATCCTGTTAATTTTTAAAATAGATTTTCATTTAATTTGCCCCTTTTCCCCCTTAAGTCCACAATTCATATTCCTAATGAACTTTCAGCCATTTCTAGCCTTCTTTGAGCTGCTCCCAGTATGACCTTCATTCTCCAATGGTTTTCTATTTATCCTCTACTTCTCTTCTGAGAATAGTTTTTCAGCTCTTTTTGTGGCCTCACCTTCCCTGAGCCCTTTAAGCTCCCTGCTTTGGATTTTTGTTTCATTGAGTAATTGCATAAGTTTTTCATTAAAAAATTCTGGTAATATGCTTATTAAAACAATTTAAATCTGACTCATGGTTTCATTTATATGTTGAGTGAACTTCCATCTTCCACATGTTTTTCCTGTTTTTGTCCCTTTTTCCCCTTTCCTTTTGGTACACTTATATAGATACTTTCTGAGTTGATGCATATTTATAGTATTCATCTTTGAAAATGGTGAGTTCTCCCCGGATTCACTATTGGTAGGAATTTTATGTGATGGCAGAGCTGTAAGCTCACTGGACATGGGCTTGTCTCACAGTAGGTTTGCTTATGGCGTAGATTGTGAATATTACTTGACTTTGCTTTTACTTCTCACAAGATAATAGAGATCAACTGCTGTGGCCTGGTATTGATGTAGACTCTCTCCTCTACTTTGTCTTACCAAGAGAAACTTTCTTGCAAATATAGCACATTGGTGCGACCCTTCCTTCTGCCCCTCAGCCTGCTCCTTCCTGCTGCTTATGGGGTCCAAGGATGCACCTACTGGCTCACAAGCATTCCCAATATCCCAACAAGGAGTTACTGGTCTTCTCCTCAGGGTATAACATGTACTCTGGAGAACTTTGCTCTGACAGCTTAGCTTGTAATATGTAGCCGTACGCATTACCTCTCTGTACTTGCTTCTGTTTGAACATACAAACCAGAGGACATCTATAATTCTCAGCCACAGTATATGGGGAACAAGCACCACTGTGTTGGTAGTTGTTCCTCAGATATTGTGGTTGAGGGTTATAGATGTCCTCTGGTTTGTCAGTGTTAGAGCTTGCATTTTTTTTGTTCTTGTTTTTCTTGTTTTGAGTTGATTTCTGAGAGGAGAAGGGGGTAATGCCATTAGACATTCAACAATCAATAAGCACTTACTGCAGCCCTAATACTGTCAAACTGGCAGGCACTCAAGATACTGAAATTATGTAACTCAGGTTATGCTAGGTGCCCTTACGTTTCTCTCCTTTGTATGCATTTCTCTGATCTTATGATTAGCTATGGAAATCCTTAAATGTTAGATAGAAAGAGGGATTCTAACTTGATCCAAATGGTGGAGGAATCCTTACAATTCCTGAGTTGGGGACTGAACTGAGGAAAGGCAGGCTTTTCACTAGATGGGAATCAATACTACTTAACAATCCCATATGACAGCTCAGATCTGTGAATATGAATGCACATTCTTAAGAAACAATATCTTTCATTCACTGTGGAGCTTTTATATTTTGGCCTTAGTTAAAAATTATACCCATATTATTGTGAGTTAGTCTAGCTGCTAGTTTCCAGGACATTGTCTCTTATTCCCACGTTTCCAGGACATTGTCTCTCATTCCCACATCTACAAATGGAAAGAGCAGTGCTCCCTCCATCTTTACATGAACTTCCACCTAAGAGATCATCTCAGAGAGCATGTCAGTCATCCCTCCCCAAGTTAAGGCAGGGAGATCTACCTCTTTGTCCAGCTGTATGAATAAAGCAGTTATCACCAGCGCTTTGAGATTGTTTCTCTGGGTCAGAGGTTATTCAAGAACATGAGATATTAAAAGCTGTTTGTATACAGAATCCTCACACTTATATTTAATGAGTGTTTTGTTTAATTATCCATAAATATTCATGAGTTTATGAATGGTATACTCATCAATACAATCAATGTAGATGTTTAAGACTGCCTCAGACATGATTGGACCTCTAAACCCAATGTTTTCTTTTGGCCTCCATAAATCATTCAATTAATAATTGAATTTTGATTGAGCACCTTTTGCATGACCAGCCCTGCACTAAGTGCTTTGATGAGTAGATTTGAGACTAGAAAGTACCCCTGCCCTTGGGAGCAAGGCTGTAACTTAACAAAGACTTGACTTGTCTTAAATTTATTGTTTTAATCTGTTAAATGAGTATCTAAATATCTAATGTGCCTATTTCACAGTATTTCTGTGAGAATCAAATGAACTGAAAATGTTAATAATAATATTAATTATAATAATGACTAACATTTATATAATACTAGGTTCTGGAATCTCTTTTAAGTTCTTTCCACTTATTAAATCATTTAACAAAATAATTTTAAGTGACAAAATATTATGTAGTAACAGACTAGATTGTTACTCTCTTGGATAGTTACACATTGAGGAGGATTTCAGTCTTCAAGACAGGATGAGATCCTGTCATGGATAATGTGCTACATATTTTTTATGCTGAGAGATCAGAGGAAAAGAAGGCCAAAGAATCCTGAACAAAGTGGTTCCCATTTCTGGGCTGTGATTGAAGTTCAGAGCTGGATGGGCCCAGGTCTGCATTTTTGACTACAGTTGCTAGTAACATCATCAGTGTAATCCTTGTCACCATCATCACCACCATCATTAATATTTTTGAGTGCCTTTTTTTGTGCTAAGCATTTTACCTCCTTATTTGATGCCTACAACAATCTTAGGTAGTAGATACTGTACAGAAGAACCATTCTTTGGTTGAGGCAATGGGGACTCTGAAAGCATGAGTCAGTCATCTCAAAGACATAAAGCCAGTAAATAGTAGAACTGTAATTTGAATCCACAGCTGGCTGATTCTACAGTCCTGGTTCTTTCTGGCATTATGCGGCCCTCTAAACAAGGTCAAGGAGGTCATCCTTACTACCCAACGGTACCTCCACTTGCAAGGTTCTGATACATGCTTACTGTTTTCAGGAAGACTGAGTGGTGCCAGATATAATCAGGCCTAATCAACAAGGTTTTCTAATAAAGAAAGACATTTATCTTAAAGAGGGGGATGTAACTATCAGAGTGCACAGCTTTGGCTATGCCACCATAAATACAGGCCAAAATTCACAATTGATAGGTAGAACAAAGAAACATCAATTTTTAAATTTTTTCTTTATATTTCTCTCATTGGGTTTCATTTAAAAATATAGAACATAATGTAGCATTTCATTCTTCTATAGTTATTTTACATTCGTGTCACATTCCCTCGCAGCTTATAGACTGCTTGAGGGAAGGGACAATACCTCCTTTTACATCCTCTCTATTACCACAAAATCTGGCTCAGATGGAACTATCACAGTCACCCTAACCAAGCCATCTAATAGACAATTGCAGTCACTTGAATGAGAAAATCTGGGACTAGCCAGTCCCCATTCAACCTACTAACTAACCAAACACAAATGTATAAATGAACTCAGCTGACACCATAATGAACAGACGAAAGCTGTCCCAGCTGAGTCCTGTCCAAATTACTAACCTAGAGGAGTGACTACTTCCCAACTTTCTCTATGAGATCAATATTACCCTGATGCCAAAATGATACAAAGATGTTATAAGAAATAAACTATACAACAAAGTCTCTCATGAACATAGATGTAAAACTTCTAAATGAAATTTTAGAAATAAAATTCAACAATATATAAAACATGATAGTACATCATGACCAAGTGGGTTTATTTCAGGAATGCAAGTTTTTTTTAACATCAAAAATTGATCAATATAATTTACTATATTAATAAACTAATAAATGCCATGTGATCATCTCAATAAATAAAAAGAAAAGCATTTGAGGAAATCCAATAGCCATTCTTTATAAACATTTCCAGCAAGCTAAGAATAGAGGATAACTTTCTCAATCTGATGAAAGGTATCTAAGAAAAATCTTCAGTTAGCATAATATTAACGGTAAAATATTAAGGGCTTTTTCTGTAAGGTCAGGAAAAAGATGAGAATAACTTTCACAACTTGTATTCAGCATTATGCTGGAAGTTCTAGACAGTGTAATAAGGCAAGATGAAGAAAAAAAAGATCTCCAAATTAGTAAAAAAGAAGTAAAACTTCTTATTCACAGATGCCATTATCTTTTATGTAGAAAGTTCAATGTGATCTATAAAAAGGCTACTAGAATAAGTGAGTTTAGAAATATAGCACAATGCAAGATTGATACACAAAATTAATCGTATTTTATATATTGGCAATGAACAGTTTGAAATTGGAATTACCATATCATCAACATATGAAATATTTCGGGATAAATCTGACAAGAGGTGTGAAAAACTGTTACTGGTGGAAGGTTTCTGAGCCAACATGGTACCCAAATATGCTAGTGGTGGTGAATCTGTATCTGTAAGGGTCTGCAGCAACCTCACGTCTTGCCTCCTTAGAAGAAAGAATTTGAGGGGCGTGAGACAGAAGGAGAGACTGAGGCAAGTTTTAGAACAAAAGTGAAAATTTATTAAGAAGCTTCAGCTCAGGAAGGAAATGAAGGAAAGTACACTTGGTAGAGGGCCAAGTAGGTGACTCGAGAGATCAAGTGTGCAGTTTGACCTTTTGACTTGGGGTTTTACATGGTGGCACACTTTTGCGGTCTTGCGTTACTTCTCCCCACTCGCCCCACTCCTGAGATCTTATCGGGAAGCTGCTGATCACCAGTTTCAGGTGTTTTCTGTCTATTAGGAGACTGCCTTTTCCTGGCGCCAGCTGTGGCCAATTATTACCTTAGCGAGACAGTTAACAGTCTATCACCTGATGGTCGCCTGACACTCCTGGTGTGTGTGTGTGTGTGTGTGTGTGTGTGTAGCCCTCTCCTGCTCTGCTCATACCTGATTAGCTACCCGCTGTAGCAAAACTTGTACACTGAAAACTACTAAACACTGCTGAGAGAAACTAAAAAGGACTGAAAATAATGGAGACATAAACCTTGTTCATCAGTCAAAAAACCCAGTATTGTTGTTAATTGTCCCCATATTGCAATCCCCATAAAAATTCCAGAAGCCTTTTTTCAGAAGATATTTATAAAATAATTCTTTTTTTTTTTTTTTTTGAGACGG
>NW_016808764.1:2912663-2915634 GCF_001698545.2 Rhinopithecus bieti
TTTTTTGAGACGGAGTCTCACTCTGTTGCCCAGGCTGGAGAGCAGTGGCGCAATCTCCGCTCACTGCAAGCTCCGCCTCCCGGGTTGAGGCCATTCTCCTGTCTCAGCCTCCCGAGTAGCTGGGACTATAGGCGCCTGCCACTGCTCCCAGCTAATTTTTGTATTTTTAGTAGAGACGGGGAAAATAATTCTTAAATTCATATGACAATACAAAGGACCTAAAATAACCCAAATCACTGAAAAAGTTGAGGGGCTAACACTGCCTGACTTCAACACTTATGATGGTACAGTAATGAAGACAGTGTGATATTGTCATGAAGATCAACAATAGACCAATGGAATAGAAGATGACGTCCAGCAAATAAACCACACACAAGGACTACTGATTTTTTGACATAGTTGTAAAGCCAGTTTAGTGAGGAAAAGACATCTTTTTAATGAAATGTGCTGGAACAGTTGAGTATTGTTAGGGGTTGAAGTGCATCCCTCAGAAATTCATGTGTTGAAATCCTAACCCCTAGTAGTTCAGAATGTGACTGTATTTAGAGATAGTCTTTAAAAACATAATTAAGTTAAAATGAGGTCATTAGGGTGAGCTCTAATCCAATATGGCTGGTGTTCTTCAAGAGGAAGAGATTAGAACACAGACAGGTCCACAGAGGGAAGAGCATGTGAAGACACAGGGAGAAGACACCTGTTTTCTAGCCAAGGACAGAAGCCTCAGAAGAAACCAACCCCACTGACACCCTGATCTCCAGACTGCTAGCCTCTAGAACGGTGAGAAAATAAACTTCTGTTGCTTAAGTTACCAGTCTGTGGTACTTTATGATGGCAACCCCAACCCTAGCTGCCAAAAGGTAATACAGGTATCTGTATACAGAAAAATAACTGTGACCTATACCTCACACCATGTTGAAAAATTTACTCTAGATGGATCACAGGTCTAAATGTAAAACAAAAAACTGTAAGAGTAAGAAAATTCTTTTTAGATATGATACCAGAAATGCAATTCATAGAAGAGCAAATTAATAGACTGAATTTCATGCAAATAAAAAATATCTGCCTTTGAATGATACCCTTAATGGAATTAAGTAACAAGCCACTGACTGGGAGAACACGCTTGTAAATCATATATCTCATAAGGCATTTGTATCTAGAATATATAAAAAACTCTCAAAACCCAATAATAAGAAAACAAACAACCCAATTAAAAAGTGGGCAAAATATTTGAATAGACATGTAACCAAATAAGATATATGGATGGAAAATAAGGACGTGAAAAAATGCCCAACATCATTAGTCATATGAAAATGTGAATTAAAATTGCAGTGAGGTATATTAGAATTGCTAAAACAAAACAAAACAAAACTCTGATCATATCAAGCATTGCTGAGGATATAAGGCAGTGGGAAGACTCAGGCACTGCTGCTGGCAATGTAAAATGGTACACATATTTTGGAAAGTAGCTTGATGATTTCTTCAATTTACATACTTAAACATACTTAATATACATCTGTCATAGAATTCAGCCCTTCCACTTCTAGGTATGGAAGCATTTGACTATACGAAGACTTGTATACAAATGTTCATAGCAATCTTATTTGTAATAGCCAAAAGTTGAAAACAACCTGAATGTTCTATAATAGATGAATGGATAAAAAACTTTATATAACCATACGATGGAATATTCAGCAATAAAAAAGAATGAATGAACTATTGATACATACTACCACATGGACGGATTCCAAAATAATTACGTTAAGTGAAGGAGTCCAGGCAAAAGGAGTATATTCTGTACAGTTCCATTTACATGATGTTCTAGAAAATGCAAGCTAATCTATAGTGATGGAAGTAGAACAGTAGTTCCTGGGGCTATGTGGGGGATAGGAGGGGCAGGAGGGGAGGGAGGAAAGGAACACGAGGAAGCTTGTATGGAGGATGGATATGCTTCTTGTCTCGATTGGGATTGTGTTGATGCTTTCATGGGTGTGTACCTATGTCAAAACTTTTCAAATTCTATACCTTAAATATGTATTATTTATTTTATGTCAATTTCATCTCAGTGAAGCTGCTAACATAATGAAAAAATAAGTTGTTAGTGGTTGACAAGCCATTCTCCAGTCCTGTTTTACAAGTGATAAAACTGGCATAAAAATCAATAACATGTTTATTTGGCTTTTGTTTTTAACTGTCTGCTATCAGTGGTTAGAGCTGAGAGGGGAGGGTGGATGTATGGTTAGCACAGCTAAAATTTCAAGAAGGCTAACTGTATTTTTCAAGTGAATATTGCTTGTGGCACAAAATGTTTTCCTATTCTTGAAATAAAAGCATGATCCAGCTCTTAAAATGGCTGACTCTATCACTAGAGGTTTTCAAACAACAATTCAGGCAATAATTGTCAGTGAGGCCAGTGAAATGGTACCATTACTTCTGGAGAGGGGTAGAGAATTCACCTAATTCAACCTCCTCATTTTATGGATGTGAAACTAGAGAAAGTTATTTTACCTTTCTGGTCCTGAGTCACACAGTTCATATGTAGCCATGTGTAGAAAAAAATCCCAGATTTCTTTATTCTAGTGTAGTCTGTGGCACAATTATTAAAAACTTGTTCTCATGAGCCACATGGACCTGGATTTAAGAATCTGTCTGTCTCCAACACTTGAAGTTATTTTGTGGCCTTAGTCATTATTATAATTCTTTTGCATTTTAATGAAATTTCTAAATGTTTTTAAAGTTGACAAAAAATTATATATTTATGGGCTACAACACGATGTTTTGAATATGTATACATTGTGAAATGGCTAAATCAATCTAACTGACATATCCATCACCTCATGTACCGATTTTTTTGTGTGTGGTGAGAACACTTAAGATCTGCTCTGTGAATGGAAGTTCATTCATGATTTGGCTTTCTGTTTGTCTGTTACTGGTGTATAAGAATGCTTGTGATTTTTACACATTAATTTTGTAT
>NW_016808764.1:2918471-2986084 GCF_001698545.2 Rhinopithecus bieti
TTTTGAGACAGAGTGTCGCTCTGTCACCAGGCTGGAGTGCAGTAGTGCGATCATGGCTCACCACCACCTCCGTCTCCCAGGTTCAAGTGATTCTTCTGCGTTAGCCTCCCAAGTAGCTGGGACCACATGCATGTGCCACCAGGCCCAGCTAATTTTTGTATTTTTAGTAGAGACGGGGTTTCACCATGTTGGCCAGGATGGTCTTGATCTCTTGACCTCATGATCCACCTGCCTTAGCCTCCCAAAGTGCTGGGATTACAGGCGTGAGCCACCGCGCCTAGCCAAGAGCAGATTTTAAGTGTTCTGTTCTGTACTGTAACAATGTACTGTATACTAGAAAATTGAATACAATGGATCCCTTGAACTTGTTCATCCTGTCTAACTGAAATTTTGAATTCTTTGACCAACATCTCCCCAGTTCTTCCCACCCCCACCCCCACGCTCCTGATAACCATCATTCTACTTTCTGAGTCTGACCCCTTTAGATTCCGTGTATAAGTGAGATCATGTTGTACAACTGAGATCATCATGTACAAGTGAGATCATGTCTTTCTGTGCCTGACTTAGCTTCCTTAAATAATGTTTGCGGGTTCCTTCATGTTGTCTCAAATAACAGGATTTCATTCTTTTTTAGGCTGCGGACTATTCCATTGTGTACATGTACCACATTTTCTTTATCCATTCATTTGTTGATGGACACTTAATTTGATTCCATATATTGACTATTGTGACTAATGCCGAAATGAACAAGGAGTATAGATAACTCTGTGACCTACTGATTTCATATCCTTTGGATATATACCCAATAGTGGGATTACTGAATCATATGAGATCTATTTTTATTTTTGTGGGACCTCCATACTGTTTTCCATAATGGCTATACTAATTTACGTTCCCACCAAGTATATCAGGGTTCTATTTTCTCCACATCCCTTCCAACGCTTATCTTTTGTCTTCTTGGTAATGCGCATTCTTACAGGTGTGAGGTGGTATTTTATGGTTTTAATTTGCATTTCCCTGATGATTGGTGATGTTCAGCGTTTTTTAGTACACAGGCATGCCTTTACTTTATTGCACTTCACCTTATTGTACTTTGCAGATATGCTTTTTACAAATTGAAGATTTGTGGCAACCCTGTGTTGAGCAAGCTATTGGCACCACTTTTCCAATAGCATGTGCTCACTTTGTGTCTCTGTCACATTTTGGTAATTCCCGCAATATTGCAAACATTTTCTTCATTGTTATATCTGTTATGGTGAACAGTGATCTTTGATGTTACTATTATAATTGTTTTGGGGCACACCAAATCCCACCCAAATAAGACTGTGAATTTAATTGATAAATTTTGTATGTGTTCTGACTGCTTCACTGACTAGCTATTCCCTTGTCTCTCTTCATCTCCTCAGGCTTTCCTACTCCCTGATATATAAGAAAATTGAAATTAGGTCAATTTATAGCCCTACAATCACTTCTAAGTGGTCAAGTGAAAGAAAGAGGTGCAAGTCTCTCAGTTTAATCAAAAACTACAAATGAGTAAGCTTAGTGAGGAAGCCGTGTCGAAAATCAAGATACGCTGAAAGCTAGGCCTCTTGCATCAAATAGCTAGCCAAGTTGAGAACACAAAGGGAAAGTTCTTGAAGGAAAGTAAACGTGTTACTCCAGTGAACACATGAATGATAAGAAAGTGAAGCAGGCCAGGCATGGTGGCTCACACCTGTAATCCCAGCACTTTGGGAGGCTGAGGCAGGTGGATCACAAGGTAAGGAGTTCGAGACCAGTCTGGCCAACATAGTGAAACGCTGTCTCTACTAAAAATCCAAAAAAAAAAAAAAAAAAAAATTAGCTAGGCATTGTGGTGGGCACCTGTAATTCCAGTTACCTGGGAAGCTGAGGGAAGGATAATTGCTTGAACCTGGGAGGTGGAGGTTGCAGTGAGTCAAGATCGTGCCACTGCACTCCAGCCCAGGTGACAGTACAAGACTCTGTCTCAAAAAAAAAAAGGGAGAAAGTTTTAGTGGTCTAGATAGAAGAAGATCAAACCAGCCACAATGTTCCCTTAAGCAAAAGCCTAATCCAGAGCAAGGCCTTAACTTTCTTTTTATTTTTTATTTTAATTTTTAAAATTAATTTATTATTATTATACTTTAAGTTCTAGGGTACGTGGGCACAACGTGCAGGTTTGTGACATATGTATACATGTGCCGTGTTGGTGTGCTGCACCCATTAACTCCTCATTTTCATTAGCTATATCTCCTAATGCTATCCCTCCCTGCTTCCCCGACCCCATGACAGGCTCTGGTGTGTGAAGTTCCCCATCCTGTGTCCAAGTGTTTTCATTGTTCAGTTCCCACCTGTGAGTGAGAACATGTGGTGTTTGGTTTTCTGTCCTGGCGACAGTTTGCTCAGAATGATGGTTTGCAGCTTTATCCGTGTCCCTACAAAGGGACATGAACTTATTCCTTTTATGGTCTGTGGCATTCTAGTTATTCCAATGGTGTTATATGTGCCACATTTTCTTAATCCTCCAGGTCTATCATTGATGGATATTTGGCGTTGCTTCCAATCTTTTTTCTATCGTGTGTGAATAGATGCTGCAATAACATACATGTGCATTGTGTCTTTCTAGGAGCATGATTTTAATCCTTTGGATATATACCCGTAATGGGATGGCTGGGTCAAAATAGGTATTTTAGTTCTAGATCCTTGAGGAATTGGCCACACTGCTTCCACAAAGGCTGAACTAGTTTACAGTCCCACCAAACAGTGTAAAAGGTCCTATTTCTCCACATATCTCTCCAGCACCTGTTGTTTCCTGACTTTTAATGATTGCCATTCTAACTGTTCAGAATGGTATCTCATGGTTGGCAGGTTTGATTTTGCATTTCTCTGATGGACCAGTGATGATGAGCATTTTTTATGTTCTTGTTGGGCTGCAAAAATGTCTTCTTTTGAGAAGCGTCTGTTCATATCCTTTGCCCACTTTTTGATGGGTTGTTTGATTTTTTCTTGTAAATTTGTTTATTAAGTTCTTTGTAGATTCTGGATATTAAGCTCTTTGTCAGATATGTAGATTGCAAAAATTTTCTCCCAATTCTGTAGGTTGCCTGTATTCACTCTGATGGTAGTTTCTTTTGCTGGCGAAACTCTCAGTTTAATTAGATCCCATGTGTAAATTTTGGCCGTGTTGGTTTGCCTTTTTGGTGTTTTAGACAGGAAGTCCTGCCATGCCTATGCCTGAATGGGATATTGTCTAGATTTTCTTCTAGGGTTTTTATGGTTTTCGGTGCTGACATTTAATCTGTAATCTATCTTTGATTAATTTTTGTATAAGGTGTAAGGAAGGGATCAGTTCAGCTTTCTCATATGGCTAGCCAGTTTTCCCGGCACCATTATTTAAATACGGAATTCCTTTCTCATTTTTTGTTTTTGTCAGGTTTGTCAAAGATTCAGATGGTTGTAGATGTGTGATATTATTTCTGAGGCTCTGTTCTATTCCATGTCTCTCTGTTTTGGTACCATACCATGCTGTTTTTGTAACTGTAGCCTTTGTAGTATAGTTTGAAGTCAGGTAGCGTGATGCTCTACGTTTGTTTTTTTAGGCTTAGGTTTGTCTGGCAATGTGGGCTCTTTTTTGGTTCCATATGAACTTTAAAGTAGTTTTTTCCAATACTTTGGAAGAAAGTAATTTGGTAGCTTGATGGGATGCACTGAATCTATAAATTACCTTTGGGCAGTATTGGCATTTTCAACGATATTGATTCTTCCTATTCATGGGCATGGAATGTTTCTTCCATTGTTTGTGTCCTCTTTTATTTCATTGAGCAGTATGGGTTTGCAATTCTCTTTGAAGAGGTCCTTCACATTCCCTGTAAGTTGGATTCTAGTATTTTATTCTCTTTGGAAGCAATTGTGGAATTGGAGCTAACTCTGATTTGGCTCTCCTGGTTTGTCCTGTTATTGGTATAATAGGAATGCTTGTGATTTTTGCACCATTGTTTGTATTCGAGACTTTCCTGGAAGTTACTATCAGATTACGGAAGTTTGGGCTGAGTGATGGCAGTCTTCTAAATATCATGTCATCTGCAAACAGGGACAATTTGACTTCCTTTTTTTCTAATTGGATACCCTTTCTTTCTCTCTCCTGCCTGATTGCCCTGGCCAGAACTTCCAACACTATGTTGAATAGGAGTGGTGAGAGAGGGCATCCTTGTCTTGTGCCAGTTTTCAAAGGGAATGCTTCCAGTTTTGCCCATTCAGTATGATATTGGCTGTGGGTTTGTCATAAATAGCTCTTATTATTTTGAGATACGTTCCATCAATACCAAATTTATTGGGAGTTTTTAGCATGAAGGGCTGTTGAATTTTGTCAAAGGCCTTTTCTGCAACTATTGAGATAATCATGCGGTTTTTATCTTTGGTTCTGTTTATATGCTGGATTACATTACTGGAAGCTTCGTTTCAGAGGGGCACTCGGCCCTATGAGGTGTAAGTAGGCCCCTACTGGGGAGTGCCTCCCAGTTAGGCTACTCAGGGGTCAGGGACCCAATTGAGGAGGCAGTCTGTCCATTCTCAGATCTCAAACTCCGTACTGGGAGATCCACTTCTCTCTTCAAAGCTGTAAGAGAGGGACGTTTAAGTCTGTAGAAGTTTCTGCTGCCTTTTGTCCAGCTATGCCCTGCCCCCAGAGGTGGAGTCTACAGAGGCAAGCCTCCGTGAGCTGCGGTGGGCTCCACCCAGTTCTAGCTTCCTGGCTGCTTTGTTTACCTACTCAAGCCTCAGCAATGGTGGGCGCCCCTCCGCCAGCCTCGCTGCCGCCTTGCAGTTAGATCTCAGACTGCTGTGCTAGAAGTGCGTGAGCCTCTGTGGTCGCCGGACCCTTTGATCCAGGTGCGGGATATAATCTCCTGGTGTGCCATTTGCTAAGAGGGTTGGAAAAGCACAGTATTAGGGTGGGAGCGACCCGATTTTCCAGGTGCTGTCTGTTATGGCTTCCCTTAGCTAGGAAAGGGAATTCCTTAACCCCTTGTGCTTCCCAGGTGAGGCAATGCCTCGCCCTACTTCAGCTCATGCTCCCTGGGCTGCACCCACTGTCCTGCACCCACTGTCTGACAGGCCCCAGTGAGATGAACCCGGTACCTCAGTTGGAAATGCAGAAATCACCCGTCTTCTGTGTGGCTCATGCTGGAAGCTGTGGACTGGAGCTGTTCTTATTTGGTCATCTTGGAACGTCCCTGGCCCTAACTTTCTTAAATTGTATGAAGGCTGAGAGAGGTGAGGAAGCTGCAAAAGAAAAGTTTGAAGCTAGGAGAGGTGGATTCATTAGGTTTAAGAAAAAAAGCCATCTCTTTAACATAAAATTGCAAGGTGAAGCAGCAACTGTTGGTGTAAAACCTGCAGGAGGTTATTCATAAGATCTAACCAAGATCATTTATGAAGGTGGTTACACTAAAAAACAGATATTTAATGGAGACAAAATAGCTTTCCATTGGAAGAATATGCCATCTAGGCTTTTCATAGCTACAGAGAAGTCAATGCTCAGCTTTGAAGCTTCAAAGGACAGCCTGACTGTTTTGATAGGGGCTAATGCAGCTGGTGATTTTAAGTTGGAGCCAATGCTCATTTACCATTCTGAAAATTCTAGGGTGCTTAAGAATTATGCTAAACCAACTCTTCCTGTGTTCTAGAAATGGAACAACAAAGCCTGAATGACAGCACACCTCTTTATGGCAGGCTTTTCTGAATATTTTAAGCCTATTATTGAGACCTACTGCTCAGAAAAAAATATTCCTTTCAGAGTATTACTGCTCATTGACAATGCACCTGGCCACCCCGGAGCTCTGATAGAGAGCAAATGACAAGAAATTGCTGGGTGCTGTGGCTCATGCCTGTAATCCTAGCACTTCGGGAGGCTGAGACTGGTGAATCTGCTGAGTCCAGGAGTTTGAGAACAGCCTGGGCAACATGGTGAAACCCCATCTCTACTAAAACACAAAAATTAGCTGGGCATGGTAGCACAGGCCTTTAGTCACAGCTACTCTGGAGGCTGAGGGGGAAGGACCACCTGAACCTGGGGAGGTTGAGGCTGTGGTGAGCTGACATCATGCCAGAGTGATACCCCATCTCAAAAAAAAAAAAAAAAAAAAGGATTTACAATATTACATCAACTTTGTTGATACAGCAGCAACAGCGTTTGAGAGAACTGACTTTGATTTTGACAAAAGTTCTACTGTGGGTCAAATGCTATCGAATAGCAGTGAAATCTTTCATGATAGCCAATCTTTAAACGTTATTGTCTTATTTTAAGAAATTGTCATAGTCACCCTAACCTTCCTCACCTACCACCCTGATTAGTCAGCAACCATCAACACGGAGGCAAGAACCTCCACCAGCAAAAAGATTATGACTTGCTGAAGGTACAGATAATTCAGCGATAAGGTATTTTTAGATTAAGGTATGTATGTTGTTTTCTCAGATATAACGCTATTGCACACTTAATAGACTACAGTGTAATGTAAACTTAACTTTCATATGCACTGGGAAGCGAAAAAATGTGTATGATTGGCTTTATTGCAGTGATCTGGAACAGAATCTGCAATATCTCTGAGGTCTGCCTGTACCTGTCAGCCGTTTGTGTGTCTTCTTTTGAGAAGTGTCTATATAAGTCTTCTGCTCATTTTAAAATCAGGTTATTTGTGTGTGTGTTTTTGCTACTGAGTTGAGTTCTATATATACTTTGAATATCAATCCTTTTCAAATACGTAACTTGCCAATATTTTCTCCCATTTCATAAGTCATTGCTTCACTCTGTGGATTGTTTCTTTTGCTGTGCAGAAAGTTTTTACTTTGATGAGATCCCATTTGTCTACTTTTGCTTTGTTGCCTGTGCTTCTGGGGTCCATTCATATAATTTCTGTTTTGTAAACTGGAAGTAAGAGCAACTGGGTTATTTGAACAATCCATGGGATGGCTGTAATGATCAGATGAGATCATATTGCAAAACCCTCAGTGCAATGAATGAGGCTACAGCACATAGCGCTTGATAAATGAGGGTTACCATCGCCAATATGATTATTATTTTATTCCCACTCCTACCATGGCATTAACTGCCCCCCTTTAGTCTAGTCTACATCTATCAGTAACCTGCCTTTAAAGTTTCTTCCGTGGTTTTTCTTTTCAAGCATACTCTGGAGCCTGTTTTCTCAGTCTGACTTCCATGTCTGAGTCACAATTACTCCCTTTATAAAGTCTCCCCCATTTGCACCCATACCATTATTTCCTGAGCTTCTGCACTTCCTCGCCGGCCTGTGAGTTGTGTTCATTAGATGCTAAATTACTGCCACTGGGAAGTGACAAATGACAGTTTGCAACCTTTTTACCACCATAAAGCTCATGCAATAAAACGAAAAAGAGCTATAGAAAAGAAAGGTTTGTGGAATCATAAGGAATATATGTCTGCTTCAGGCAGTTTATCTAAGTGGCAGGATTCAGTGAGTTAATGCTTAAGGAAGAAGACAGCTTCAGCTAAGAAAATGAAGTATTCAGGGACATAGATCTGTCACCATTGCTTGCTATGTAAAGCAGTGAATTTGTTACTTGTGAATGGAACTGCATTAAGCTCACATTGAAACACTACCCAGAGCAGTGATTTTGTTAATAAAGATATAGGCCTCATGTTGGCTGTCAAATGTTTCCTTCTCATTCTTGGAACCCTTGCAAACAGCCTCCTGACTGTGGGCCATGGTCTTCCTGGAGCCCTATTCCCTGAAATGATTTGACAAATACTGTATATTCATTCACCTGCATTTCAGAGCCAGGGTGACTGCTCTGAGCGGAGCCCCAGGGCTTTTCTGTGACAACTTGAGATCTGAGTTTCTGTACTTCTTGTGAAGTAGGGAACGGAGAGGTAGAAATCTCAGGATTTCAGAGCAGAAACAAAGCTGTGCCTTGTAGTGGGAAAAGTATCCAGGTACCCATACTGCCTCTTCCCTCTCCTCGTCATAGCCAAACATGTCTAGAGAGTGTCGTCTACCACTGTCGTTGCATTCTACTCTAGATATTCTCAGAAACATAATCAATGATCTCCATGTTCTGGAATGAATGAATATTTTTTAGTCCTTCTCTATCTTGACCCATTGGCAGAATTTTTCCCTGTTGACTGATTTCTTCTGTTTTTGGTTTCCATGACTCCATGCAACTCTAGTTATCCTTTTATCTCTCTTCCTACTCCTTTTTTTGGGTCTCCTTTTCAGGTTTAACTTCCTCCAAACTCAGCCATGAAGTGTTGGTTGTCTTTGAGAGTCAGCCCTAGGCCCTGATCTTTTCTCACATTTTGCAGGTGCCCCAGAAACTCTGATCACATCCATTGATTCAACTACCAAATGTGTGCAGGTCGTTCACACTCCTCCCCTCTGTGCTGTGGACTCTGTTAACCTACTGGACCCATCACCATTGGATGTCTCGAAGCCATCACAAACTCAAAATGTCCAGGTTCAAATAATCAGTCTTTTTCCCCAAACACCCAGCTCCACCACTGATGAGTAAGAAACTTAGAAACTTTTTCTCAACAGCTGCCTCTCCTTACACTTCATGTCCAGTTCATCGGCAGGTCGTGTTTATCTTATCTCTTGCTATTGCTCAAACCTCTCTGCCTCTTTCCATCTGTAACCCCTGGCACAGAACCTTGCATATAGAGGAACTCAATAAATACTTGATGCATGAATGAGTGAATCTCCATCTCTGGGCTCTGGCCAGAACAGCTTCCTGAGAACAGCATCTCTCGATATGGGTTGTGCCAACCTGTGTTCCCTCTATCTAAACAGTTCTCCATATTATAACACAAAAGATCTATCCAAAACAGCGAATCTGATCACATCATTCTCCTTTTCCCAGCTTAAAGCACTTCAGTGGTTTCTCATCACCCATAGGAGAATAAAAATTTGCAACATGTCTCCTAAGGGCCTGTGTAGGTTTTTTTTTTTCCCCCACTGCCTCTCCCACCAGCTTCAACTCACACTACATTCCCCCTTCTCTTTCTGCTTCAAGCACACCCACCACACCATTCTGCTCCAAGCACACCCACCACACCAACACCATTCTTGCTCTGCCCTCACTCATGCCACCACTCCTTCCGCCTCAAAACTCGTGACCTGATCCTCTCCCACACTAATGGACCTCCTAGTTAACTGGTATTCATCTCCAGATCTGACTCATGAGGTTCAGGTCAATTATGTCCTCAAAGTCCCTCACCTCAACCCTCTCATAACACTGTGTACTGAGAGAGTCTCATTTTTTAATGAGAGTAGTAACGCATTTTTAAAAATATACTGTAATTATGATTATGTCTGTCCTCCTCCCAGAGTGTCAAGCTCTATGGTTGGCAGGAACATATCTTTTCTTTTTTTTTTTTTAATTTAACTTTAATTCCTGGGATACACATGCTGAACGTGCAGGTTGTTACACAGGTATACATGTGCCCATGGTGGTTCGCTGGCACCATTGACCCATCATCTAGGGTTCCCTCCCTTTGCCCACCACCCCTCCAACAGGCCCCGTGTGGTGTTGTTTCCCACTCCCTTGTGTCCATGTGTTCCTCCAATGTTCAACTCCCACTTAGGAGTGAGAACAGTGAGTAGGAAATATATCTTGCTAGGTTTCTCTGTTGTCTCTTGGAACCCTAGATTCTTGATATATAAGAAATTACTACTATTTCTTAGATACATTGGCTAATTTCAAACCAGAGAGCCTTTGGTAAATCATGGTCTTGGCTTTGCCTCACAATTGCCATGATGGCCTTAGGAATAAAGGAAAGTGCTTGGATCAAATAAATTCGTCCTTTCATATTCAAGATTTATTTATTTGTACAAAGCAAAGATCTTGCCCCATTGAAGGGCTCAATCCATTTGCTGATAAATCCTTTAAATGGAAGTGTTTTTTTTTTTTTTTTATTTGTGTTGTTTGAGATGGATCCTCAACTCTGTCCACCCAGGCTGCGATGCAGTGGCGCAATCTCGCTCACTTGCAACCGGCGCCTCCCAGGTTCAAGTGATTTTCCTGCCTAAGTCCTCCCAAGACTTGTGACTACAGGCGCCCACCACCACACCTGGCTAATTTTTGCATTTTTAGTAACATAGGGTTTCACTATGTTGGCCAGGCCGGGGCTGGTCTCGAACTCCTGACCTCCATGATCCTCTCGTCCAGCCTCGGCCTCCCAAAGTGCTGGGATTACAGGAGTGAGTTAAAAGCTTGGTCTAGGAATTAGCAGGCACAACTCAAGCTACCTCAACCTAATTTCCTAAAATCATCTCATAGCACCAGTAAATGCTAAGGGTGCAGATTTTACCTCACCACTTTGTATGAGGAACCCTACTCTACAGAAGGATAGATGCAGCTTGTGTTCGTCTGGGGCTGCAGAGATAAAGCAAGTCACAGCTATCCACCACTCAGTGGATCCCTGAGAATTGCCCTGGTTGCTCTAAGGATTAAACAGCACTGGAATCTGGTAGCCTCCTCTCTTGATTCTTTATTTTTTATAGCATTTATTCCAAACCAAGAAGGGCCCATAATAATAATTGAGATGCTAACAGTTACAAGAACATTTTCAACAAGACTTGTCATCTTTTACCTTTGTGACAGCTGATCTGTAGGGTTTTTTATTTTATTTTTATTTTTATTTTTTTTTATTTTTGAGACGGAGTCTCGCTCTGTCGCCCGGGCTGGAGGCAGTGGCCGGATCCTCAGCTAAACTGGCAAAGCTCCGCCTTCCCGGGTTTACGCCATTCTCCCGCCTCAGCCTCCCAAGTAGCTGGGACTACAGGTGCCCGCCACCTTGCCTGGCTAGTTTTTTTTTTTTTTGTATTTTTTAGTAAGAGACGGGGTTTCCCGGTTAGCCAGGATGGTCTCCGATCTCCTGACCTCGTGATCCGCCCGTCTCGGCCTCGCCCAAAGTCTGGGATTACAGGCTTGAGCCACTGCGCCCGGCTGGGTTGTTTTTATTCCATTTTTTTATAGTATGAAATTGAGATACAGAAGGCAAGCGTCCCATATTCGTGATCCCTCTTGTAAGCTTAGTTTCAAACACAACTTTTCTGACTCCTAAAACTATGATTTTTTCTATTACCATTTAAAAAATTACTTGTTTATTTTTATTTTTATTTTTTTATTTTTTGAGACGGAGTCCTCGCTTCCTGCGCCCAGGATGGAGTGCAGTGCCAGATTCAGCTCCACTGCAGCTCCCCCTCCCGGGTTTACGCATTCTCCTGCCTCAGCCTCCCCGAGTAAGCTGGACTACAGGCGCCCCACCTTGCCCGCTATTTTTTGTATTTTTTTTAGTAGAGATGGGGTTTCACCGTGTTAGCAAGGATGGTCCGATCTCCTGACCTCGTGATCCGCCCGCCTCGGCCTCCCAAAGTGCTGGGATTACAGGCTTGAGCCACCGCGCCCGGCCAAATTACTTGTTTTAAATTTCCATATTGTTATGGACTGACTGGTACCTCCCCACAAGTTCATATGTTGAAGCCCTAACTCGTCATGTGGCTCTATTTGAAGATAGGGCCTTTACAGAGGTAATTAAGATTAAATGCGGTCATGAGGGTGGAGTCCTAATCCAATAGAACTGGTGCCCTTATAGGAGGAATAGGCATCAAAGATCTCTCTCTGTCTCTCCCCTGCAAGCTCAGAGGGAATGCCATGTGAGGGACACAGCAAGAAAGCAGGTGTCTGCAAGCCAGTAGGAGAGGCCTCACCACATACCACCATGGTGACACCTTGATCTTGGACTTCTAGCCCCCAGAACTTTAAGAAAATAAATGACTGTTATGTCAGCCACACATATTGTTATGGCGGCCTGAACAGACTAAGACGCTTGTCAAGTCAGACACACAAGAGGATGGGGTGGTTATCAAACTGGTGACAAGGCAAGGGAATCCAAAGCCTCCTTATTAAAGAAAGACAACCCCAGATAGAGTCTCTAGTGAGCGTAGGGCATGGAGTTTCCTCTCATTCTAGGGAAGAGATGGGTAATTCACTGTTGGGTGCAGTAGCTCTGGGCCTAAGGGAATGAACTGAATCCTGGATCCATTCAGATGTTTCTGGACCACCAAGGCTCTCTATATTTTGTATCCCCTATAATTCAGCAAAAGGTGGCTCTAAATAAGTATGGCACATGATTAAACTGTAGAGACATATAATAAAGCAGCAAAGCTAAGATCTGCTATTTAAAATCATAAGATTAACTGAAACCAACCTTTCCTTGGAAACACAACAGAAAGATATGTTGACTCTTCACCTACATTGCAGAGATAAAACGATGGACTGTCAGATGCACAGGTGTAACCTATGAGCAGCAGCAGGCCAGGCTCTGAGCCTGCTTCTCTCGCTGCTGACCTCCTGTTTCCCTCGGCTCCTCTAGCAGGGGAACTCTTTCAGGATGGACAGTGGCCTTGTCTGACAGCTGCATCATCTTTGATGAGTAATACCCTCCATCATTTTCAAGGAATGGCAGCCAAACAAAGAAAATAAATCTCGAGAAGCCTGGGACAACACACCCCTGGGTAAGTGAAAGGCTTTTCCTGGCCTCAGAGCTGCCTTTGATTGCGTTTGCTGTGTTCACGAATTCCACCTCTGTCAAGAGCCATTGTGGGTGGAACAGCAGCTATAAAATACTCACTCCTGGGGAAGAAACTGAAAAGCATCTTTCTGGGTTACCCATTAACCTCACACCACACAGGCCTGTGGATAAAAGAATGCTTATCGATTTATGGGATTTCTCATGGAGAAGAGAATGCCCCCACAAGGCCACAGGTGGTACCATTAATACAATTCACCCAATTCTCTCTAGTGTTACATAAAAAGCTAAGCAGGCACATTCCTGCGAAATCAAAGGTAGTTAGGTTTAAAAAAAAATTTTTTTTTTCAAAAATACACTTTATTTACTAGAACAGTTTTGGACTTAAAGAGACATTGCAAAGATAGTGCAGAGAGTTCCCATATATCTATATCACACCCAGTTTCCTCTGTTAATAACCTCTTACTTTAGTAGGGTTTATTTATGGTAGTTAGTGAACCCATAATGATATGTTATTATTAACTAAGTACTACAACTTTATTCAGATTTCCTCATTTTTTTACTTAATATCCTTTTCTGTCCCAGTACCTATTATAAATACCACATTTAATTGTCATGTCTCCTTATGCTTCTCTTGGCTGGCCAATTTCTCAGACTTCCCATATTTTTGATGGCCTTGAATGTTTTGAGGAGGGCTGGTTAGGAATTTTGTCCCTCAGTTTGGTTTGTTTGATGTTTTTCTCATAAGTTGTCAAGTTTCTCTATGGTGAAGTTATTCTTTCTTCTTCCTTTCCATACTGTATTCATTGGATGGGAGTCACTCTGCACACTCTCCCATTAAGGAGTGAGGATCTATGCTCAAACTTACAAGAATGAAGTGATTTAGTTTTTATAAACTGAATTCCTTTTATAATCCAGGACAACTTGCTAATTGAGAAAAGCCTGTAGTGAATCCTTTGGAAAACCAAGATTCCTCTTATTCTGTGAATAAGAAAAGTGCTCAGAAAAGTGTTGAATGACTAGTAAAAGTTCAGATTTTCATTTTGGAGTGGGGGTGCTCCCAGCTTTCCTTCAGAGCAGCTCTGCTCATTCTTATGCATATAATTCCTTATTTTAAGTGGTGATTATTAGTTTTGTTTTAGGGTCAGCATTTTTCCCCCCTGATATGCAGTTTATTTTGGCCTTTCTATTAATACGTGCAATATTAGATGTGGTGACTGTAATATTCCAGACTATGTCCAGGTGATGCAGGTGAACCTCATCATTGGAGCTCAGCTCAAGAGGGTTCTTGGCTTTGTGCTGGAAAGAATTCAAGAGCAAGCAGATGGAGCAAAGCAAAGCAACTTTATTAGAGCAACAGAGTATAGGAAAATGGCTGCTACACAGAGTGGTAGCAACAGCCCTCGTGGATTGCTGGCTAACTATATTTATGGCTATTCCCTTATTATATGTTAAATAAGGGATGGGTTATTTGTGAGTTTTCTGGAAAAGAGTGTGTAGTTCCCAGAACTGAGGGTTCTTCCCCTTTTAAAAGCATATAGAGGCCGGGCGCGGTGGCTCAAGGCCTGTAATTCCCAGCCTTTGGACGAGGCGAGGACGGTCGCGGATCACGAACAGGGGGATCGCAGAGAGATCGAGACCAGTAGCACTAGAAACGGTGAACCCCGATCATACTTACTAAAAAATACAAAAAAAAATAACTGTCGGCACGAAAGGTGAGCAGGGGCGCCTGTAGTCCCGGTGTACTTTGGCGAGGCTCGAGGCAGGAGAAATGGCGTAAACACGGGAGGCGGAGCTTGCAAGTGGCTAGAGATCTGAAACACTGGCAACTCAGATCGCCGACAGAAGAAAACCACATCGGGGAACAGAGCGGAAGAGCGTCGCCTCAAAAAAAAAAAAAAAAAACAATATAGCTTCTTGGAGTTGCCATGGCACTTGTAAACTGTCATGGCACTGGTGGGAGTTTCTTTTTGCATTTTAATACATTATTAAATTATTTAAATATAATGAGCAATGAGGACAACTGGTGGTCACTTTTGTTGTCTTCTTGGTTTTAGCTGGTTTTGGCCTGTTTCTTTGCTGCATCCTGTTTTGATCAGATCCTGTTTTGATCAGCAGGCTCTTGTGACCAGAGCTTGGAAAACAAGTCCCGCTGATCTCCTACCTCTCCAGGGAAAATGGAGGATAAATGAAGCCAGTTAGTGCCTGATGTGTCACTGCCTTGCAGATGAACAAAGCACCATTGTAACCATGTCATCACAAATATACCACATGCCAGGACACACATTAGAGATGGCAGTGGAGAGTTATGAACAAGCCATGCAAAGTAGGATCATTTCTCCTGTGACAGAGAGTTTATCTTTTATAATATTTGTTTGTAGTAGGAGAAGAGTAAACATGAGAAAAGAAAAATAAAGCTTTCAGCAGAATGATCATTTCTGAATTATTGTGCTATGCCTAAAATCTAAATAGATTACCGGCTATATTTCAAAATAGAAAAGAACTGTAGTTTCTTTTTTAAAAAAATTATAAAATGTTGTTGGCATATAAAAATGATTTTTACTAAAATGAGCTACATTTTCTGTATCTCACTGTGAGAGGAATGAGGGGCACATTATAAAAAAATCCCTAGTAGTCAAACAATTGCACAAAGCCTGCTCTGTTACTTTCCTACATTCAACTCTTTCAACTGCTGAGTCTTCCCTTGCCTTTATTTTAAAGAACATGTTAAGATACTATGTTCTACATTTGTCAGTGTAGGTTGAACAAAGCAGGAAATACTGCCTATCCTGCTAAAAGTCATCTATAGGTCAGTAAGTTATTTGCTACAAAGTTACAATAATTTCCTTGCTGCACACAGCAACTGCATAGGGAAGAGAGAAGCTGGTGCTTGAGTGTCCCTTGCAGATGCATCTTGGTAACCCCCTTCTTTCCCGACCACGTGCTCCATGTCATCAGCTGCTTTGTGGCAGCAGCCTTCTTGTTTGCTCACTTTGGGCAGCATGCTGGTGGTTATAAAGCTGGCTCATGTGAAGCTGCTCCTGCATCTGGGATTGATTGCGGGCCTTCCTGCCTCCCTAGCTTGCGTGAAATTCCTCCTTTTACATGCTTCCATAATACCTTGAACTTCTTCCTATCATATTACATTTAATAATCGTGAGTATTGTTTTATATATATATATATACACACACACACACACACACATATACATATATATATGAAAGGGAGTTTATTAAGGACAATCGACTCACATGATCATAACATAAAGTCCCATAATAGGCAAGCTGAGGAGCAAGGAAATCAGTGGTGGATCAGTCCAAGTCCAAAAACCTCTAAAGCAGGGAAACTGACGGTGTAGCCTTCAGTCTGTGGCCAAAGGCCTAAGAGCCTTTGGCAAACCACTGGTGTAAATCCAGCAGTTCAAAAGCTGAAGAACTTGGTAGTCTAATGTTCGAGGGCAGGAAGCATCCAGCATGGGAGAAAGTGAAGGTTGGAAGACTCACCAAGTCAAGTCCTTCTACGTTCTTCTGCCTGCTTTATTCTAGCCACACTGGCAGCTGATTATACGGTTCCCAACCATATTGAGGGTAGGTCTGCCTCTGGAATCCACTGACTCAAATGTTCATCTCTTGTGGCAGCACCCTCACAGACACACCCGGGAGCAATACTTTGCATCCTTCAGTGCAATCAAGTTGACAGTATTAACCATCACAAGTGGACATAGTTGCAACTGAGAGTCTGAATTCCCCAGTCCCTCTGAGCCTCCCTTGCTAGAAGATGTGCTCTTCCTTTCTGTCTGAGGAGTCTAGCTTTCCCTTACTGGAAGAGCTTGTAATAATCTTACCAACTCCTTCCGTTAAATTCATTCTGTTGAAACAGAATATGATTACTATTTTCCCAACTGGACTCTGAATGATGTACCATCATGAAATATCATTGTGTTCTCCTTGAAAATAGTTTCCTTGGCTGAGAAAACTTAATAATAATAATTATTAACCGTTAGTCTACATATTGAGTGGGTTTTATTTCTTACCTTCCCACCCACCAGATTACACCCATGAATTTTTAGTTCACACTTTGAAAAGAGCTTAGTACATTGGAATTTTCCCTTCAGATTTCTTAAATAAGGAGACCATGTTTAGATATTATAATGACATCTATTCAGAAGTAGTTGGTTGATGTGCTAATGACATCTCACAGTTTATAGTTTCTTGTCCTCTCCTATCTTTTCATCCTCTGATTTGTAGCAGTAATATCAACTGCTGGTGAAGCAAACAAGTTAAAACCAAGCTTTGCTGTTTACCTGCCCCTAAACCCAGAATTTCCCCTGTGTCTCCTACCACTGACATTATAGTCATGCAAACCTCCAAATTAGGTTTAGCTTCTTCTTAACAATGAACTACCAAATTTTATTCAGTTTAGAAAATATTCATTGAGACCATTCAATAAGCTCCCACTACCTCATAGTTTTTCAAATTCACATATAGTATTTTACATATTTATGGAGTAAATGTGATGGTTACATGCATAGAATGTATAATGATTGAGTCAGGGTATTTGGAGTATTCATCACCGCGAGTGTTCATCATATTTATGTGTTGATATCATTTCAAGTTTTCTAGTTACTTTAAATATACATAATATTGTTGCTAAGTATACTCATCCTAGTCTACTATCAAACATTAGAATTTATTTCATCTGACTGTATGTCTGTACTCATAACTAATCTCTATTCATTCACCTCCTCCTTACCAACCCTTCTGAGTGTCTGGTATGTATCCATTCTATTTTCTATGTCTGTGAGATCAAGTTTTTCACCTTCCACATATGAGTGAGAATAAGTGGTATCTGTCTTTCTGTGCCTAAATCATTTCACTTAACATAATGACCTCCTGTTCCATCCATGTTGCTGCAAATGACATAATTTCATTCATTTTGTGGCTGAATAGTGTTCCATTGTATACATATACCACATTTTCATTATCCATTCATCTGCTGATTGACATTTAGGTTGATTGTATATCTTTGCTATTGTGAACAGCATTGTGATAAACATGCAAGGGTAACTATTCCTTGAAACAATCCCTTTAATTGATTTCCTTTCCTTTGGATAGCTACCCAGTAGTTTGATTGCTTGATTGAATGGTCGTTCTATTTTTCATTTTTGAGAAGTCTCCATACTGTTTTTCTTAGTGTTTGTACTAATTTACATTCCCAGAAACAGTGTGTAAGAATTCCCTTTTACCTGCATCCTTGCCACCGTATGTTATTTTTTTTTGGTGTTTTTGACAATAGCCATTCTGAGGTGAGATGATAGATATATCAGTGTGATTTTGATGTGCATTTCCCTGAGGATTAGTGATGTTGAAAATTTTTCCATATACCTGTTGGCTATTTATATGGTTTTTTTTCCTTGAGAAATGTCTATTCATGTTCTTTGCCCATTTTTAAATGTGTGTGTGTGTGTGCATATATATGTGTGTGTGTGTGTATTTTACTGTTGAATTCTTTGAGTTTGTTGTATATTCTGGATATTAGTCCCTTGTTGAATGAGTAATTTGAAATTTTTTTTTCATTCACAAGGTTGTCTCTTCACTCTATTGATTGTTTCTTTTGCTGTGCAGAAGGTTTTTAGTTTAATGTAGTCCCATTTGTCTATTTTTTGTTTTTGTTACCTGTGCTCTTGAGGTCTTAGCCATCAAATCTTTTCCAAGACCAATGTCCTGAAGAGGTTTCCCTATGTTTTCTTCTAGTAGTTTTATAGTTTGGGTCTTACATTTAAGTGTTTAATTTATCTTTTGTCAACTTTCATATATAGTGAAACTCAGGGTTCCAATTTTATTCTTCTGCATATGGTTATTCAGTTTTTCCATTTATTGAAGAGGGTGTATGTTCTGGGTGGCTTTGTCAAAGATCAGTTGGAAGTAAATATGTGGATTACTTCTGGGTTCTCCATTCTGTTTCATTGGTCTATATGTCCATTTTTGTACCAATACCATGCTGTTTTTGTTACTATAGCCTTGTAGTATGTTTTGAAGTCAGGTAGTGTGATGCCCCCAGGTTTTTCCTTTGTACTCAGGATTGCTTTGGCTATTCAGACTCCTGTTTGGTTTTATAAGAATTTTAGGATTGTTTTTCTATATCTGTGAAAAATGACGTTGGTATTTTGATAGGAACTGCATTGAATCTGTAGATTGCTTTGGACCATAGGCTCACTTTAATAATATTAATTCTTCTGATCCATGGGCATGGGATGTCTTTTAGATCTTTCACCTCCTTGATTAAATTTATTCCTAGGTATACATATTTTGTAGCTATTGTAAATGAGATTGCCCTCTTGATTTCTTTTTCAGCTGTTTTATTATTGGTATGGAAACACTACTTTTGTTTTGTTTTGTTTTTGAGATGCAGTTTTTGCTCTTGTTGCCCAGGCTGGGGACCAATGGCACAATCTCGGCTTACCACAACCTTTTCCTCCCGGGTTCAAGCAATTCTCCTGCCTCAGCCTCCCCATTTGTTGGGATTACAGGATTACAGGCATGTGCCACCATGCCTGGCTAATTTTGTATTTTTAGAGAGATGGAGTTTCTCCATGTTAATTCGGCTGGTCTTGAACTCCCGACCTCATGTGATCCACCAGCCTCGGCCTCCCAAAGTGCTAGGATTACAGGCATGAACCACCACACTCAGCCCTGGCCCTGACCTATTTATTTGGAAGTATTATTTATTTCCATATGTTGGTTTTTTATCCTGCGACTTTACTGAATTTGTTTATCAGTTCTAAGAGTTTCTTGGTAAAGTCTTTTGTTTTTTTCTAGATATAAGATCATGTCTCCTGCAAATTGGAAAAATTTGACTTCCTGCTTTCCTGTTTGAATTCATTTCATTTCTTTCCCTTGCCTGATTTCTCTGGCCAGAACTTCCAGTACTATGCTGAATAGGAATGGTAGAAGTGGGCATCCTTGTCTTTTTTCAGTTCTTAGAGGAAAAGTTTTCAACTTTTTCCCATTCAGTGGGATGTTAGCTGTGAGTTTGTTGTATATAGTCTTTATTATTTTGAGATACGGTCCCTCTATGCCTAGCTAATTGAGGGTTTTTTATCATGAAGTGATATTGAATTTTGTCAAATGCTTTTTTGTGTCTTTTAATATGACCGTATGGTTTTTGTCTTTCATTTTGTTGATGCAATGTATTATGTTTATTTATTTATGTATGCTGAATCATCTTTGCATCCCTGGGATAAAACCCACTTGATCACAGTGTGTTATCTTTTTGATGCATTGTTGAATTCAGTTTGCTAGTATTTTGTTGAAGAATCTTAGGTCTATGTTCATCAGAGTATGAGTGTGTAATTCTCTCTTTTCATTTTGTTTTTGTCTGGTTTTGGTATCTGGGTAATGATTGCCTTCTATGTGAGTTAGGGAGAATTCCATTATCTTCAATTTGTGTGAATATTTTGAGGATTGGTATTAGTTCTTTATATACGTTTGGTAGACTTCAGGAGTAAATCCAACTGGCCTGGGCTTTTTTTCTTGGGAGATCTTTTACTACAGATTCAATCTTGCTACTCAGTTTTGATCTGTTCAAGTTTTCTATTTATTCCTGATGCAATCCTGGTAGGTTGTATGTTTCCAGGAATTTATCTATTTCCTCTGGGTTTTCTTGTTTGTTAATGTATAATTGTTCATAATAATCTCTGATGATCTTCTATATTTCTGTAGTATCAGTTATCTCCGTTTTCATTTCTGATTTTGTTTATTTGGATCTCTTCTCTAATTTTCTTGGTTATCTAGTTAGCAGTTTATCAATTTCATTTATTTTTTGAAGAACTTTTTGTTTTGTTGATACCCCCTCCCCTGCCACTTTTTTTTTGAGATAGTCTCATTCTGTCAACCAGGCTGCAGTACAGTGGTGTGATCTTGGCTCACTGCAACATCCACCTCTCCAGTTCAAGTGATTCTTGTGCCTCAGCCTCCTGAGTAGCTGGGATTACAGGCATGTGCCAAAATGCCTGGATACTTTTTATATATTTAGCAGAGACAGGGTTTCACCATGTTGGCCAGGCTTGTGTTGAACTCCTGATCTCAAGTGATCTGCCCTCCTCAGCCTCCCAAAGTGCTGGGATTACAGGCGTGAGCCACCATGCCTGGCCTGATCCTGTCTGTTGTTTTTTAGTCTCTATTTCATTTATTGCAGCTCTGATCTTTCTTTCTTCATTCTCTCCCTCCTTACCCTCTTCCCTTCCTTCCCTTCCCTCTTCCTTCCTTCCCTCATTCGACCCTTCCTTCCTTATTTCCTTCCATTATTTTTCTGAGGCAGGGTCTTGCTCTGTCATCCAGGTTGGAGTGTAATAGTGGCACAACACAGCTCACTGCAGCCTTGACTTCCTGGACCCAAGCAGTCCTCCTGCCTCAGGCTCCTGAGTAACCTTGTCTACAGGTACGTACCACCATGCCCAGCTAATTAAAAACCAGCCTGGTCAACATGGTGAAACCCCATCTCTATTAAAAATACAAAAATTGGCCAGGAGTGGTGGTGGGTGCCTGTAATCCCAGCTACTTGGGAGGCTGAGGCAGGAGAATCGCTTGAGCCGGGAGGCGGAGGTTGTAGTGAGCAGAGACTGCACCACTGCACTCCAGCCTGGGTGACAGAGCGAGATTATATCTTAAAAAAAATATATTGTACAGATGTGCTCTGATCTTTAATATCTTTTTCCTTCTGCCAATTTTGGATTTGGTTTGTTCTTACTTTTTTAGTTTTTTGAGGTGAATTATTAGATTGTTTATTTTGAAATCTTTTTTTTGATGTAGGTGTTTATTGCTATAATCTTCTTGTGTAGCACTGCTTTTGTTGTGTTGCACAGGTTTTGATATGGTGTAGTCTCATTTTTGTTTGTTCAAGAAATTTTTGGATTTCTATCTTAATTTCTTCATCGGTCTAATGGTTGTATAGGAGCATGTTGTTTAATTTCTATGTATTTTACAGTTTTGAGAGTTCCTTTGGTATTGATTTGTGGTTTTATTCTGCTGTGGTTTATTAAGATGCTTGATATAATTTTGATTTTTAAAAATTTGCTGAAACTCGTTTTGTGACTTAACATGTGGTCAGTTCTGGAGAATGTTCCATGTGCTGATGCAAATAATGTTATTTTGCGATTGTTGGATAGAATGTTCTTCAGGTGTTTGTTGAGTGCATTTGATCTGAAGTTCAGTGTACATCTAATGTGTTTTTCTTTATTTTCTGTCTAAATGATCTGTCTAATGCTGAGAGTGTTGTGTTGGAGTCTATCTCTTTATTTAGATCTACTAATATTTGCTTTATGAATCTGGGTGCTCCAGTGTTGAGTACATATATATTTAGAATTTGTATATCCTCTTTCTGAATTTATCCCTTTCTCTTTGTATAAAACCATCTTTATTTTTATAATTTTTATTTATTTTTTACTGTTTTGGCTTAAAGTCTGTTTTATCTAAGTGTAGCTACTCCTGCTCACTTTTGGTTTTATTTGTGTGGAATATTTTTCTATCCCTTTACTTTTGGTTTATATGTGTCTGTATAGATAAAGCATATTTTATAGGCAACATACAGTTAGAACGTGGTGTTTTTTTAAAATTCATTCAGCCAGTGTATATCTTTTTAAGTGGAGAATTTAATTTGTTTTCATTCAGAATTATTGTTGGTATATTGATATGTGAGGTTTTGTTTCTCTCATACTGTTAGTTGTTTCCTGGTTGTTTTGCATATTTTTCTTTGTTTCTTTCTTTTTCTTATTGCTTGTCCTGTGGTTTGCTGGTTTTCCGTGGTGCTATCATTTGAGTCTTTTACTCATTTCTGTGTTTGCTTTACCGGCGAGTTTTATACTTTCATGTGTTTCTATGATACTCATTCTTTTACTTTTTAGGTTTAGGACTTCCTTGAGCATTTCTTGCAAGGACAGTCTTGTGGCGATGAATTTCCTCAGCATTTGCATGTATTGGAAAAGCTTTATTTTGCCTCCGTTGATGAGGGATAATTTTACTGGATGTAGTATCCCTGGGTGGCAGTTGTTTTGTTTTGTTTTTTTTTCCCCAGCACTTTGAATATATCATCCCATTCTCTTCTGGCCTGTAAGATTTCTTTTGAGAAGTCTATTGCTAATCTAATGGGGGCTTTTTAATAGGTGAATAGGCACCTGTTCCTTGCTGTATTTAGGATTTTCTTTTTGTCATTAACTTTTAATGGTTTGACTCTAATGTGCCATGGAGAAAGCTTTTTTTTTTTTTCCCTCATATCATTTTGAGGATCACTGGGCCTTCTGTATGTGGATGTCTAAATATCTTGCTGGACTTAGGAAGTTTTCATCTATTATTTGCTCAAATAGATTTTTGAACTGTTTCCTTCTTTCTTTGCCTTTGGGGATACTTATAATTCATATACTTTGTTGCTTCATGATGTCCTATATATCATAAAAGCTTTGCTTGTATTTTTATTCTTTATTTTTTCTGACTGGGTTATTTCAAAAGGCCTGAGATTCTTTCTTCTGCTTGATCAAGTCTATTGTTAAAGCTTTTGATTATATTATGTATTTCCTTCAAGGAGTTCTTCAGTTCCAGAATTTCTCTCTCTTTCTCTCTCTCTCTCTCTCTCTCTCTCTCTCTCTCTCTCTCTCTGTGTGTGTGTGTTTAATGATATCTAGCTCATTGGTAAATTTCTCATTCATATCCTGAATTGTTTCTCCAATTTCTTTGTATTGCTTTTTGAAATTCCCTTGCAACTCACTGAGCTCTTTCAGTTCATAGTTTCGAATTATTTTCTGGGATTTTGTGAACATCTTTTGACTGGGATCTGTTGCTGGAGAATTATTGTTTTCTCTGGAGGTGTTAAATTTTCTTGCTTTTTCATGTTTCTTGTGTCCTTATGTTAGTATCTGTGCATCTGGTGTAATAGTTGCTACCCCCAATTTTTTGAATTTGCTTTTATAGTGTAAGAATTTTCCTGAAGATGGCGTTGATTGAGTAAGGCCCTTTGGCTTTGATTCTTGGTGCATGTAGTAGTGTAGTCTCTGTATGACTTCTTCGGCTATAAACAGTGTCAGTGATATCTGTGATTTCCTCAGTGGTCTAAGGTGTGGTTGTTAGTGGAGTCTATGGTTATTTTTTTTGGAGTACAGGATGCCAGGTGGGACAGTCTTTGGGCACCAGTGGTGGCAGTGGTGGGCCCAAAGACTGTGGGGTCTTTAGACCACTGATCATACTAGTGCCAGGGTTCCTGTGGATAGAGGAGCTCTCCTGTGGTTCATATTGCCACGGAATAGAACAAAGCATGTCTGTTCTTGGGCCCCAGGCCAGTGTACATTGACACCAGTATTAGCAGGACCAGGTGGGCTGATTCTTGGGTCTCCAGGTAGCTCACTTGAATGCTGGTAGTGGCAATGCTGGGCCCAGCAGGTGGGCAGGTTCTTGGATTCCTGGGCAGCTGGTGTGATGTGGATGATGGCAGTAGTAGTGACTTACACACTGTTGTTGGTGTTGGCTGGGAGTACACATTGCTGTTGGTGGTGGCTGCAATGTGGGGTTGCCACATACAGTCCCAGATATGCAGCTTTCAGGCTGCATATCCCACTCTTGGTGGCAGCAGTGCCATAGTGCTGCACGGAGATGGAGAGGAACCCTGCTCTTTACCTGCAAGCCCAAGCATGGAGGTCATGCTCTCAGTGGGGGCATGGTTACCACTCACAGCCCCAGACAGTCAGTCTTCTGTCTTTTCTGCTCCAGCTCCTGGGAGTAGCAGCAGCAGCTGTGGCTGCGGTAGTGTACAGAGGGGAGGGGAGTCCCACTCTCTATGCATGAGTCTGAGCACAGAGGTCGCTCCACCAGTAGGTTGGGGGTCACTGCCCTCAGCCCTAGACAGTGAGCTGCCAGGCTCACCTGCCTGGGTTCCCACTGGCAGCAACTGCTGTGGCAGTGTGTGGAGACAGAAAGGAGATCTTATTCTCGGCTTGCAAGCCTGAGCACAGAGTTTATACCACTGCTGTGGGCAGTGTCACTTCTCACAGCCCCAGAGAGGGAGATCTCAGGCTCTGGAAGGTATGCATTTTGGCTCCCTTCGTCCCAGGGGCTGCATTTTTGGTATATGGTACTGTCCTTTCCTGGGGGAATAGTATTCCCTATGGGATAGAGTGCTGGGGACCCTGTAGCACCTTTGGGTCCAGCCACTGTGCTGCTGTCACTCTCTAGGTGAACACTGGGGAGTGTTAGTGGGAAGTCTGGGGATGTGGAGATATAAAGGTTGTGGTTCCCAGGGCGGGGTGCAGTCCTGTGATGGCTGTGCTCTCACAATGGTGCCCTGCCACAGTTGCTTAGGTCTCAGAGGTGTGAGTGACTTAGTGTGAGTTCCCTGTCTGGGGCAATCAATGCCTTTGTGGAGTCTTTGTAGTGCCAGGGTTCATGTGGGCAGAGGAGCTTTCCTGTGGTTCATATTGCCACAGTCTGAAGTGGGGATGTGTACTCCTGAAGTTCTCTCACACACTCGTTCCCCATAATAGACAATTTCAGCTGAGCTCCCTGCTTGCTTCCTTCTCCTTCTGTGCCTTGGGTGTTTCCTGTGACTTCTGTGTTGGAGTCTAGTGTTCTTTCCTAGATATTCTATTAGAAGTTTGATTACCTATTGATTATTTTGGTTCTTCTTTCTGAAAAGGGAGCATGTCTGATGTCTCTTGTCAGCTATCTGTTATCCCAACTTCCCTTATAGTTTTTCTAAAACAAAGTTTGCTTATTTATGTCCTTGCATGATACTAGGTGAAAAATCTGCCTCTGAAGCTATATTCTCATTTATGTCTTCCCAGTTCTATTGCTTCATTATTGCAGTCTTCTTCCTGGTCTTCCTGACTCTTCTTTCACTTCTTTCTCCTGATTGTATCTATTGATAAAATTTTAAGCCAATCTCTGTAGATGCCACATGTTTTTGTGTCATTAAAGGATATCAACACAGCTCAAGACTTTGGTAAAGAGAGAAGTAGCACAGCATATCTCAGAGGCCATCTGACTTCCTTTGTTAATACTTCTGGATCTGAAGGACACAGCAGTTGAGTAAGCAGAATTGGACAAGATTGATCCCATTGTTTTTTAAATCGGAAGATCAGTTCCTCTAGTCTTGACAGTATTATGTTTAGCCAGATGAAATATATTAACCATGTTTTTCATGAAAAAATATACATGTATTGACATAGCAATAATTGGCTCTTGTCTTGGCTATTTATGATTTTCATAAAGTAATGCTGGGCTCTGCTGATGGCATCTCCAAGTATCTCTGCCTGATAAAAGACCCAGAAGCAACAATGCTGGTGTTGATTTTTTGTTAATGAGGAAAAAATCTGTGACTGGACTGACCTTTACTTAGCCATAGCCCATTTTAGTTTAGCAAAATTCAATCTGCTTGGCATAAAAAGAAAATTGACTTTCTCATTTTCGTTGTCCTATCCTGGAGGGAAAAACAAACTAAAGAATAGTGCTGCCTCATCACCACAAAGGGTTGCTCTGCCTTTCTGCAGCTGGGAGGCATTGGAAATTGAAATTTACAACACCATGAGCACTACCCCTCCTTTGAAACGGGTCACCCTGATTGTGTTTGTATTATTGGGTTTTCTGTACATATTTATCACATTCGTGCTCTACCAGTTCCTTATAGAAAACTTGGTGGGGATCTGAGGTCAGAGTTTCATTAAACATGGGTGTCAAGCCCAAGACATTAATCAGATAAATATTCCACTGAAAATGTATTTTTCAGATTTTCTCTCACCTCCTCTCTCTTCCCTTTCCCCCTG
Organism: Rhinopithecus bieti; assembly: GCF_001698545.2. Taxonomy (NCBI): domain Eukaryota; kingdom Metazoa; phylum Chordata; class Mammalia; order Primates; family Cercopithecidae; genus Rhinopithecus; species Rhinopithecus bieti. The sequence continues at coordinate 2,944,836 of NW_016808764.1, forward strand.
TCTTTTAAATTAATTGCACTCATATACTACAAAAGCCACTCCAGAGCCCAAGGGTGAGGCAGGAGACTGTCGTTCATCCCACTTCCAACTTCTAATACCCAAATACCTCGGCAACATCTTCACCAAGTGTATAGTACTTTTAGCATCTGTTTAAATATCTCCAGAGACAGTGTTCTCACTACCACTTGGAGCATCTTTGTCCATATTTGGCAGGTTTCAGAATACTTCTAGTATGAAACCAAAGCTGTCTCTAGTATTTTCCCCCCACCAATGCAAATTCTACTCCTGGGTACATATAGAACAAATTTAAACTCTCTTCCCATTTGACAGCTCTTCAGATGTTTGAAAACACTTCCCATGTTTCCTAAAGTACTCTCTTTTTCTAAGTTTGTACATCCTGCACTGAAGTGCCAGTCCCCAAATTTTTACCCCTCATTTTCTAAACTTGCCAAATGCATCCCTCTAGCTGGAGTCCCAGCTGCTGTGCCTAGCCTGTTTTGGAGAGCTGACCTACCTTTGGAGTTTTCATTCCCCTCTCCCAACCACTCTTTTCTCGGAAAGTTTGGATAAAAGATGCTCTTACTTGTACGATGCATCAAATGGAATCTTACATATTCCGTCTAAATGCTTTCAATTTGTTCAAAGATAATGCAGCTGCTCAAAACCCTGACCATAACTTTTAATATGAGAAAACAAGATATTTACTTTCAGAGAGAAATGGAGGTAAGGGAACTGAGACAATACCTAGCCTAGCTTCTTTTCGTCCAATTCATTTTACAGATAAGGAAATTGAGGCAGCAGGAGGTTATTTGAATTATCTGAGTACAGGTAAATAGTATCTACCTCCTAGCTTATAGTATAAGGCATCCTTTTAACAGTAAGGCTTTCTACTTATATATGCGTGTGTCTCAAGTCAGGGTCTTCCAGACCTGTTTTATTGATCTGCAAAACCATCTTTAAAAAAAACACAGAGAATATTTTAAAAGTCAAAATATTTTACATAAAGCTATGGATTTATGACTTCTCTTGAAATATTAGAAATTTTGCCATTCTTTGCCTGCATATCTTTCTGCATATATTCTTTGCCTGAATATCAGGAATGAGGTAAACAGTGTAGAAAAGAATGATCTGGGAAGGAGATGATATAATTGAGAAGGAAGTAATGTGATTAGGGTGTAGAATACAGGATGGAGGAACAATAGCAACAGTGGGCTAAAAGGTGGAGCCTGCTGCCTTTAGATGGGGCTCACACTCTCCACATCACCTGCCTGGCCTCTATAGACACTTACTTTTGCCATGACAGTCTTGGTATCATGCACTTTTTAAGTACTTACACATCTATGCTTTTCCTTGAACCTTTAGGTCAATCCAGTGCAGTGGGTGGAGCTGGTGTAATCCTACATGTACCCTCTAAATGTATGTAGAAGGGATACCCAAGTTCCCTAACATGCCTTACGCAGGGGAGTGTGGTGCAGTGCTTTTTAGATCTTTAGAGTCAAATCCTCTGGCTTTAAATACCAATTTTGTAACTTAAAGTTGTATATCATCAGGTAAGAAGAATAACACTTGATTTTTTTAATCTTTGAAATGAAAATGATGATGTTGGCAGTGTCCATCTCTTAGCATTGTTGAGATAATTCAGTGAGAAAATGTAAGAACACTTTTGGCAGCATGCCCAACAGATGTTAGCTATTGGTATTTCTGGCAGACTAGGAAAAAGATTTAGGCCTTCTAACACTGAATGTGAGGCTCCTCCCACTCTCCTAATATATGACATTGCTAAATCCAGTGTGGCTTATGAGCCTTCCTTGTCCCCAGCTCTTGAAGCATCATAAACTGGAGGTCTTATAGGGGTCACTGATCTTTTGGGGGTCTCATGGGCTGCTTGGTGCACTAGAAGAGCCACGGAACGGTCTCAATGTCCTACCTGAGCAGATTAAGGCAATCACATTTCATGCTTTACTAGATAAATCAATGGCCACGGGATTCCAAGTGATTTGCCTTGCACAATTGATTGGCCACCCAAATGCATGGCTTTACCTCCGTTGAACCAAACGAAACTGCAAGTTTTACCTGGGCCAGAAATGTAGGCCAATCAATCGTCACCAGATGAACAAGCCACCAGGTGTTGAAAACTTCATTTTCTCAACAGGTCTCTTCTTTTTCCAGCTCTGGTCCTTTTATCTGTTTCTTATGGTAGACCTTCGGGGGCTCTGTAGCTGAATGTGGCAGCAGAAAAATTCAGACTAGAGGGGCAGAGAGGCTTCCATTCTTTGAGATGGTACATCCTGATGCCTGAGGAGTCCAGTGGTTATAATTGGAAAGCTTCTTTGAAATCTTTGCTCAAAATTTGGTCCTTGGATCACCTGCCTCAGAATCACTTGGGGGCAATTGTTTACAAAGTCAGATTGCTGAATCTACCAAGAATCTTTTGAAACACAAGGGCATTTAAATGAGTACCCTTGATGACACTGAAGTTTGAGGATTACTGATCAAATGAATCCAGAAATCAGTGGTTAGAGAAATATGAGAAATTGAGAATTGTTGTAGAGTTGAGAAAAGAATTGGGGTTACTCCAGCAATAGTTATTACTATGAACCAGGTATCATGGTTGATACTAAATGATGAGCTCAGTCTTCATGGGAGTGTGAAATTTAGACCATAAATAGGTAAAAACATAAGAAACATGAGGCAAAACAAGAAATTACATGACTATTAATATAGGTAATTCTGGTGGTAAGTGCTGTGGAATATCAGGAATGAGGTGACTAGTATAGAAAAGAATGATCTGGAAAGGGGATGATATAATTGAGGAGGAAGTAATGTGATTAGGGTATAGAATATAGGATGGAGGAAAAAAGACTTTCCTAGGTGGGGAGCAATATAAGTAAATGTGATGAGATGATAATGAATATGATGTTTAGAGGTGATGAAAATGGGATGGATGTATCAGGATAAAGAATTTACATATTTGTGTTACTGCTTCTAAGAGGAGTCAAGCAATACCTGAGATTCTGGTTCTCAATGCTGCATTGTAGAGTCTTAGAAAAACATTTCTTTATCCATCTTAGAGGGCACCCAAGTCATTCTACAGTGGTTTAGTTTGCTGGGACATTTGACATCCAGAGTATCTTCTCTCAGTCAAAGAGTTCAGCTTGGAAATGTGTGGGACAGCTCTACTTTAGGCAGAATGAGATGATAAACTGAGCTAAGACTAAACACAGCATTTGTGAGAACAACCAAAACTCTGATGAAAAGGAAGAAATAAAAAAGAAAGGAGTAAGGCAAAGGCCAGAGATTTACCTGCCTCTACTTGTCTTTCTAATGTGGCTTCAAGGGACCACTCTTCTCCTCTGAAAACCCAAGCCACACCTCTGCAGTAATCCATGTGTGTGGCAGGATTGACCTACAAAGTTTAGTTTTTTAAATACTGTTGCTGAAATGGGAACTGGTGGCCTCATTGATTTTAAATAAGTCTAAAACATAGAATTGCATTCTTTTTCCTGGTTGCATTGAATTATTAGATTGCATTATTCTATGCTAGATTCCAGATAACTTGGAAAACCCATATACCACTGGCTTATCCCCCTCTATTGTGCACTCTTGGAACATTGGAAGAATCAAAGTTTTGCCTTTCCTCTTTCTATATCTTAACTAGGCCAGTATTGTTCATTTGCACTGCTTGGGGATGGCACTATGTGGTAAGGTAGCATCTTCGGGAGGAATGTGTGGACACACAGATTTAGCCTACAAAAAATTTGCTTGGGATTCTCAGTGGAAGATAGCCATGGTAACTGGAAACATTTACTACACGGAGTAGTTTTCTGGTGGCTGTATTGTAGCAAGGCCAAATATTCCACTACTAGTGGAAGGCATAAAGGCATCTGTCTCAGGTGTTGCTGTGAGACTCCTGCTTGGTGCGAGACTTCCTGTAACCCAGGAAGTTCATTATATGCTGAGCATAGTGAATCCTTGTTCTTTTTTTAGCTACCCCAAAATTATTTTCCCTTCTTTCAATAAAAAGCACCTCAGTTTCCCAGTGGAAGGCCACAGTTGTCCTACCCTAAGAGAATGTGGGTTGAATGTGGCTGATTCCAACTCCTGCTGCAGAGGTGGGCATATGCCCTTAGGCCTGAGCCAATCAGCATACTAAAGAATTGGGTGGAGGGATAGTCACAGAACCAGTATGAACCTATGAAAACTAATATCAGGGCTTGACTGGTATGACCAGGAAAGAGGCAATTTCCTTTCTACGGTATAAAAGTTCCCATTCTTTCTTCCTGGAACTCCTGCAGTCACCTGTCACAACAAGATGAGAAAGGAACCAACACAAAGGAGACAGATTGTGAGGACAATGACACTGGCCCCTGGGTCAAACCACATGGCGAGATAAATATTATCCTTAAACTTTTTTTTTTCCATGAGAAAATAAAGTCTTATTATGATTAAGCCGTTTATGGTTGGGTTATGTGCTGAATTTGAAGTCAAAGCATATGCTTCTTCTGACATTCATCGACTACTTCAGAAATACTGCCTCTTTTATATTGAATCTTAGTGGATCAATATAATTATACTTTAGTTCTAAGCCCTTTTAAGCTACCTCAATTCTTTTCTAGCTAATGTGCTATTAATAAATGGTTAGAGACATGAGGAAAGCTGCCCACTTAAAGAACTTCATAGTTAAATCCCATTGTAAATCAGAGCATCCTCTTGTAAATCGTTAGCCATACTTTAAAGTAACAGCTTGGTAGATTCTGTTTTTCATCTGCTGGAGCAGGTACCACTCGTAAGACCATCTCTGAGCTCTGGCTGGTGATGCTCCTGGTCTCCCAGACATCAATCACCCTTGGAAGGAAATGTGGAATGCTACTTACTTATTGAAACATTTAACACCTATTTCCTTAATCCTAAGTACTCCTTGCAGAATTGTAACATTTGTGTCAGATTGATTTTTCATGTCAAATCTTGTCAAAGAAGCTTTACGTTTGTGTACCACAAGGCCATAGCCATCAGTCAGATTATAAAATCGGAATAAAATAAATTCTCACGACAATAACATTTTTTATTTCCTCTAGTGAAATGCAGCTATGATGAGCGCTCAATACATAGTAGATACCTGCAGACATTTTCCAGACGTTGTTGCCTTTTGAAGTTTATATTATGGAAACCAAAGAGGAGGAAAAAGACTTAACAAGAAAGAATTGACAAGTTATGTGTTATGCATCAGAGGGAACCAGACACAATAGAATTGTAAACTGTCCTTGGAATTTGGCAAACTGGAGGTTATGGGTGGCTTCTCTGAGAGCAATTTCAGTGATGTAGCCAAGGCTTGATTGCAAATTGGTAAGAATGTGGAGAATGTCAATGTGAGTGACCCAAGAGGTTTTGGTGATAGGAGGAGAGAATCAGGGAGTTCTCTAGAGAAGATTGCAGAATATCTAGAGAGGAATTTCTTTGTTTTGATTCCTTAATGTAAGTAGTTTTGACTTGTTTATAGACTAAGAATCAGGAAAGGTATTTTGAAAATATGAGGATTGTGTGGATGAAAAAGGAAAACTGAAGGGACATTTGGAAGGCCAGGATAATAACTATAGAAGAATAACCGTAGGAAGACACTGGGGTAGGATGGAGAGAGGTAGATCAAACTATCAGAAGTGTGTATTAAGTAGGCTCAAGAGATAGCAGAAGGCAAGGAGACTTGCAGGTCATGAAAACACAGAACTGGAGGATGACTGAGACATGAGCAGCCATCAAGAGGCATTGTGGGTAGGACATTGAAAGCACAAGCAACGAAAGAAAGATACACATAAATAAAAGAAAAATACATGAAAATAGTTAAATTTTGATTGGACCAAATCAAAATTAATGACATTTACATATCAAAGGATTTTATTTAAAAAGTGAAAAAAAAAAGCCTACAGAATGAGAGAAAATATTTGCAGGTCATGTATCTGGCAAGGGTCTAGTATCTCAAATACATAAAGAACACTTACAAATCAATAACAAAAAGATTAGCCTTATTAAAAAATAGGTCAAGGGCTTGAACAAATATTTCTCCAAAGAAGATATCCAAATGGCCACCAAGCACATGAAAAAAGACTCAACAACATTAGTCATTAAGGACATGCAAATAAAAACCATGAGATACCACTTTATACTCACTAGGATGGTCATAATAATGATAATTAAAAAGTGGAAAATAACTATTGGTGAGAATGCGGAGAAAGTGGAATCCTCAAACATTTGTGGTGGGACTATAAAATGGTACAGCCACTGGAAAAAACAGTCTGGTATTTACACAACAAATTGAGCATAGAATTAGCATATGATCCAGAAATTCCATAACTAGATATATAGTCAAAAGAATCGAAAATAGATGCTCAAACAAATTCTTGTATACAATTATTCATAGCAGCACTATTCACAATAGCCAAAAAGCTAGAAACAACCCAAATGTCTATCAGTAAATGAATGGGTAAAAAATATATATGTTTTATACCTACAATGCAATATTACTCAGCTATACAAAGGAATGAAGTACTGATACCTACTGTAAGGTAAATGAACCTTGAAAACATTATGCTTGGTGGGAGAAGCCAGACAAAAAAGACATACACATATTGAGTGATTTCATTAACATGAAATAACCATAACAGGCAAATTCATAGAGACAGAAAGCAAATTGGTGGTTGCCAGGGATTGCAGGGAAAGAAGAATGAGGAAGTGACTGTTTAATGGGTACAGAATTTCTTTTGGGGTGATGAAATGTTTTGGAACTAGCTAGAGCTAATGGTTGCACTATATTGTGACTGTACTAAATACTGCTAAATTGTTCCCTCTTAAATGGTGAGTTTTATGCAATGTGAATTTCACCTCAATAAAAAGAAAAGAATTGGTGGGGGTCAATTCTCATAGGTCCCTCATGCTTCCGGCATTCTTCACTCCAGGGATGGAGAACTTCTGGTGAAGCTCCTGCTGCAGCCCACTGGAGCTGTGGTTTCCCACTTCAGTCACTCCCTTTTGTTTTCTATCTTTTTAAGATGCCAAGTGGTACCTCATTCACTGAGGTCTCTCTTTTTCTGTATTCAAGAATTATAGTTTTAAAAATAGAATTTCATGACTGATTGGGGACTTGGAAGAATAGAAAAGGGAGTCTGTGGCATAAGCTTTTTTTGGATTGAATAAAAAATCTCAAATGTTGTCATTAAATGACTCTATCTCCTTTAGTGCAAACCCCTTTCTATGAATACATTTTTCCCTGAAGTTAGTACTTTTCAATAAATTGACTTAACTGCTTTCTCGTAAAGTGTCCAGTGTGTGTTTTCTCAGTGATTTTGCTCAGTGCTAGAAAGAGGGTCTCATCTTTTTATTATGCTCCAATGTCCTTATTAACCCAATGCTCCTTCAGAATAGGGTTCCTAAGGGATATACTTTAAAATAAACCAGAGATAACCCAACAGAAAGAACTGAGATATGTAATGAGTTATAAATACAAACAAATTCCAGAAAATATTTACCTGCAGTGAAGCAGGATTTGACGCTATCTGAAGATAGAAGAAAAAAGTTTAGCTCATGACTACATCTGGATTTCCCATATTAAAAGGTCCCATTGTTGGGAATGAACAGGGACCTCCACATGCTTTCTTTCTACTTGTCCCTATTGTGTTCTCCATATCCTGATCTTCGAAATGTAGTGATGAGTTACTCAGCACTAATAGCCTGTTGGAGATTATTATGTCTACAGTATTCACAATTTTGACCACTTGCTTGCAACCCTGAAGGTGTGTGTTTAGGAATAATCACAATGACCCCATACAATTTTTTTGTAGTTTATATGAGACAGTGTATGGAAAGTGGTAGGATTGAATCGTATTGGCTATGAGGCTGGTGTGAAGGAGTAGCAGGTAATGAGCATCCCTACCTGACTGTCCTATATCCACATCTCAGTTAGTGTTAGTTCCCTGCATTCTAGAGCCCATATAGCAAAGGAGTTAGAATGCTGGACTCAGACCTCCTGGCCTAGAGTCCCAGCTCAGCCATTCCCTAGGTCTGCAACCCTGGGCATGTTATTTAAATTCTCTGTTTCCTCTTCTGTAAAAGGAATGTAAATATAATGCCTAGTACATAGGACTATTGTGAAAATTAAAAAGAAAAATACTTAGAATAGTGTCTGGCTCATAATAAATGTTTAATAAATACTAAAGATTATTTCTAAGATTGTGGGTTTTCAAAACTCTCTCATAATGTTCCTCAAGAATGTCAAGGTTAAACTATATTCCCCATAATTTAATGTCAGTATAGCAGCAACAGCCCTCTCTCAGATGCTAGATTCCATGATATTTGATCCATATTATGAGTAAATAAACTTCTATTTTCCTCATGATCTCTTTTGAAAGATGCAAGGGTAGGAAGTATCTGGCACATGTGCTAATACATCTTCTTTCCTATGCCAATGCAGTCATTACCAATCGATCCCTGTACTCTCTCCCACTAAGCTCAGACAAGTTTTCAGAATTCTTCTTAACACAGAGTCAGGACAGCACTGTTAACTAGAGTCAGCTTATGAGATGTAGCCTATTCACCATCTTTATTCTAGAAACTCAGTCTAATAATATTGCCATAGTTCAGGAAAGAAATTGCACAGAGGAAGGGACTAAGGCAGGAAGGAAGATAAAAAAAATGACTAATGTACTCTGCAGCATCTGTTAAGCCATTTCCTGTCATAAACACCCATTACCCCACTTCATTACCCCACTGTGATGATTTTCAAGAATATAAAATGAGTTAATTTTGGAAATTTGTCAATGAAAAATCTCAAATAATAAAATATCCAGATTTATATAAGAGCTGCTATAAAAATGACAGCAGAATTTATCTGTACTCCTGAGTGGGGTAGATACTGCAGAGTGTCATCTGGCATTTGCTTTAAGGGGTGGATAAATATTCTTGTATTTATTATATCAGTTATGGGAACGCTGATAAACTCTCAATGCAAAAATTGTAGAAAGAAAAGATTTATTGATGAAAGATTTTTATAATTTACTTTGGTATCATTGTTATCTGGGTCATGATACTTGTGCATTACCTTTGATTAGAAAAATTCTAACCAAATTGAAGATAGAAAGCTTTTAGAGGTGAAATAAAAGCATGGGATAAGTGCTAGAAGATTCTCCATTGACCCAATGATTAGGGGAACACAGTCCTGGATATCGTCCTTCCTCTAACTACCTCCAGTTTAGCCCTTCACCTGACCTGAGGGCGAACATGGCACCCTGTGTAAGGAGTGCTTACCATCCTTTGAATGTTGCAAAAGGTGTATGAGTCCCCTTCAGTTTATGACCCAGTTTGTAGTGCTGTTTAATTTCTTTTTTGTCAGGTCTCCTCATGGGCATTGGTTCACTGATCCAGAGGAGGGGCTGATAACCATGTTTGTGACCCTGACCTTCTGGTCACAATGGGATTGGCTGCTATTTGATTTAAGTTGAGTCTATCACTTTCTGTCGCTTAGAAATTTGGAATTGGAATTTAGAGCTTTGTACAGAGCCAGTCTTTAGCTGTTTGGTGCTCATAAAATAACATATTGGAGTTGGGGGCCACTGTCTTCTGCCACTATTGGACCCCAGCATTGAAGAAATGTGGGATGGGGCAAGTGGGAGAGGGAAGTGAGAAAGAGAGAGAGAGAAGCAGAAAGAAATAGAGATAAGGAACAAAGGTATGCTGTATTCTGGGTTCCTTCACATTTTTGTTTGCCAGATCCAGTCTCTTTCTGAGGACTGCGTGCACTCTGGGTCATCAAGGTGAGTTCGAGTGATGCTGGCCAGAGGAAACACAGCCAGGCAAAGCCATGGTATTTCTGGTTCTTTTCAAGCCATCTCACCTTTTTATGACCACTGTGTTGGTGGGTCTTAGCATGGCTCTTTATACTTAATAAAATACCTCACATCTTTAGCCTTCAGATAATCATCCCATTCTCCATTGAAAGATATTCCCCAGACCTCCTTCAATAAGTCAAGGCAGGTTACATAGCATCTGATTTGGGAGCTGGCAGCTGAGATGATATTTTCCTCCTGGACCTACGTGCCGTCACTTGCATCTTTTCTACCAAAGTTAAGAGGAGCATGAAGTTGTTAAGTGCTTTTCCCCGGCTACCTTCTATTATCCATTCCACTTCCAGTTTATGCTTCATTTTTCCTGACTGAGCATAATGCCTACCGATGCAACAGCCTCAAGATACCTGTTATTTCTGTTTAATAGATGGGAATATTAAAATTCAGAGATTATGTAATGGAATTCAGAGATCATATAATTTGGTCAAATAGTGGAGAAATCGGGGTGTTGGAATTTTGGCTCAGGATGGTCTGACACCAAAATCCAACCACCCTTGGGCCATCTGCTTCCTTATGCTCAGTAAAACTAAAGGTTGGTTTACTTCTTACCCACTGGGGAAAATGCTCCATCAACCCAGTCCTAGTGACCCTAGCTCTGTGCTCTCTCCTACATTTTCAGCTTTCAATGGAGTGTGGTAAACTGGGATGGGTGGGCTTAGTTCTGGGAAGCTCTGGAGAATGGGTGGTCAGATGCATTGATTCATGAGGGGAAAAGGAGAAGAAGAAGAAGGTGATACTACCAAATGCCAAAGGGCCTGGGAATTCATATGATCTGCAAGTAACTACCAGATCCCCAGACATGCCCCTGACTTTGAGAAGGACTGTTACAGGTTGCCCTGGAGTAACACTCCTTCCCAGATTCCACACATTCCTGACCTTGTGACTCAGAGGCATCTCTTCCTCTTACTTTCCCCTTCAAGTCTATCAGTGTATGTTTTATGTTACTTTCACTGGATACATGCCTGTCCTGTAATGGGGGTGAGCAGTACAACCCCATGCTCTAAATCCTCCTGCTTCCCAGTACCTTCTTGCTTTTCATGCCTCCCCTGGTCCATACATTTATGTTTCTAATATTCCTCTCATTACCAGCTTCCTTATGCATTATGGTCAAGAGAAGAAAATTATTCATTCCATTTTGCATCCTTCTCCAAAACACATAACTCAAAATCCTACATCTGTGAAAAGAAGAAACCTTGTGAGCTCATTGGAGGAAGCTTCATCCTAAGTGAGACTCTTTCTGAGCAGACTTTCATCACCATTTTTAAAGTTTCACCCAGCCAGAAGACTGCCCTGCTGCCAGCCTAATGTCTTCGCAGGGCATAGCTCAGACCTCAGCAGATATTAAGAAATGCTGGTCATCATTTATCCTTTACAGGAGCCATTCACATTTGTCACCTTCACTGATGTTACTCACCTTCAGACTCTTGAACCAATCCAAATGGTCCTGGTGTCTATGACTTTTCTCAGAGGTTCATTCTGGCTACCCTTGAAGGGGCATGGCTGCTGCCTCTAAGTCCTCTCCATATTTCTCTGCATATTTGAGGGCAGAGCTGCCCACTGGCAGGGATCCTAACATTATTTGCCCAATCTTTTTTTTGGTGTGATTTCTGAAAAAGCCCGTTGACAAAGTCTGAGAGGGTATTCTGGGCTCAGCTCAGTGTAGCTGTAATAAAGATCTTTTATTAGGAATCTTATTTATGTTTTTTTCTGGTTTTTGAAGCTCTTCTTTATTGCCTATACAGAGATCAAGAACTGTAACAAATGATAATCACTCTCATTATTAACTTAAATTTACTTTTCTTGTACCCAATACATTAACCTTTACTGCTATAAGTTATGGCCATTAGAAGCCAGAGCTAAAGAGTCAAGTTTACTTCTCTAAGATGTGAGAAGGCAGGCAAGTCACTGCTCTCTGTATGAGGGTGGGATGAGGAATGGAGAATGTGTCATTTGGTGGATACAAAAACAATGCGTTATATTTCCTTTAGAAGATAATTATCTGGGAGCCATTTGCTGAGTTTAGTTAGAAGTCTCTTTCTGAGGTGGAAAATGAAGGAAAAGAAAAGAGAAAGAAGAGAAAGATGAATTGGCTGACAGATGGACTAAATAAATGATGAAGAAACAGTAGAGACAAGGGGATTGTTGACCAGGAAGGCAGTAGCTCTCTTGAAAGCAGTAAGATGCAAAATGTCTCTTAAAAAAGATATCACAAAACAGTGCAAGTTAAATAAATGATGTTTAAAAAGAGCCCGCATTGCCAAGACAATCCTAAGTCAAAAGAACAAAGCTGGAGGCGTCACGCTACCTGACTTCAAACTATACTACAAGGCTACAGTAACCAAAACAGCATGGTACTGGTACCAAAACAGAGATATAGACCAATGGAACAGAACAGAGTCCTCAGAAATAATACCACACATCTACAGACATCTGATCTTTGACAAACCTGAGAGAAACAACAAATGGGGAAAGTATTCCCTATTCAATAAATGGTGCTGGGAAAATTGGCTAGCCATAAGTAGAAAGCTGAAACTGGATCCTTTCCTTACTCCTTATACGAAGATTAATTCAAGATGGATTAGAGACTTAAATGTTAGACCTAATACCATAAAAACCCTAGAAGAAAATCTAGGTAGTACCATTCAGGACATAGGCATGGGCAAGGACTTCATGTCTAAAACACCAAAAGCAACGGCAGCAAAAGCCAAAATTGACAAATGGGATCTAATTAAACTAAAGAGCTTCTGCACAGCAAAAGAAACTACCATCAGAGTGAACAGGCAACCTACAGAATGGGAGAAAATTTTTGCAATCTACTCATCTGACAAAGGGCTAATATCCAGAATCTACAAAGAACTCAAACAAATATACAAGAAAAAAACAAACAACCCCATCAAAAAGTGGGCAAAGGATATGAACAGACATTTCTCAAAAGAAGACATTCATACAGCCAACAGACACATGAAAAAATGCTCATCATCACTCGCCATCAGAGAAATGCAAATCAAAACCACAATGAGATACCATCTCACACCAGTTAGAATGGCAATCATTAAAAAGTCAGGAAACAACAGGTGTTGGAGAGGATGTGGAGAAATAGGAACACTTTTACACTGTTGGTGGGATTGTAAACTAGTTCAACCATTATGGAAAACAGTATGGCAATTCCTCAAGGATCTAGAACTAGATGTACCATATGACCCAGCCATCCCACTACTGGGTATATACCCAAAGGATTATAAATTATTCTACTACAAAGACACATGCACACGTATGTTTATTGCGGCACTATTCACAATAGCAAAGACTTGGAATCAACCCAAATGTCCATCTGTGACAGACTGGATTAAGAAAATGTGGCACATATACACCATGGAATACTATGCAGCCATAAAAAAGGATGAGTTTGCGTCCTTTGTAGGGACATGGATGCAGCTGGAAACCATCATTCTTAGCAAACTATCACAAGAACAGAAAACCAAACACCGCATGTTCTCACTCATAGGTGGGAACTGAACAATGAGATCACTTGGACTCGGGAAGGGGAACATCACACACTGGGGCCTATCATGGGGAGGGGGGAGGAGGGAGGGATTGCATTGGGGAGTTATACATGATATAAATGATGAATTGATGGGTGCTGACGAGTTGATGGGTGCAGCACACCAACATGGCACAAGTATACATATGTAACAAACCTGCACGTTATGCACATGTACCCTAGAACTTAAAGTATAATAAAAAAAAAAAAAAGGAAAGAAATATGCCAAAAGGAAAAAAAAAATGATGTTTGGTTATTGAAAAATGCATTTATTTTTAGCTTCTACCATACTTTAATTTTGTGTGTTTGATAGTAAGTAGTATCTTTTACTGCTTTACCTTCAGTCCAGAGAACTCAAGCTCCGTCAGTCAGCTTAGTTAGAACTTTGCAAGTTCTGCTTCATGGGGTTAAAGGTATAACTTTGTTTTATTGATTGGATAGTTAAATTCAAGGGAGTTGCCTCTCAAAAAATGATGCAGTAATTTCTCCAGCACTTCTGTTGGAAGGCCCCTGCCAATCATTTGTCCCACACCTTGTTCATCCATTTTTTCATTCTGTGTTAATCAGGACTATGTTGGTTCTAAGTAACAAAAACCTAAATATAACTTAATCTTAACAAATAAGCAAACAAACAACATTTGGAAGTCCAACTATTGCCTTCAGGTTATGTTTAATCTAAACATTCTAACAAAATCATCAGACCTGTCTGATGACCATTGACTACATGACCCTTGGTTGGATTTTTCTCTGCCAAGATCCCTCTGACAACAGTCTATGTAACCCAACCTGGCACTTAATGATAATCCCTGTGGTCTTTTCTGACATTTCATGTGTGTTAGTTTTAATTTCTCAACCAGAATGGAAAGTCCCATAGGGAAGGCCCCTGGATTCACATGCTGCTCACTCCATGGTCATCTGATGTGGACAGTGGATACTCAGAATTATGATTGGATATTCAGGGTTATATACATTTTTGCACTGATTGTCTATTAACATTTATAAAATAGAGATGGTAATATCGACCACACATGGCTTATGTGGAGAATAAAGTGATATATCTGAAGCACTTATTGCATAGTGAGTATGTAATAAATGATGGACATATGTATTTGTATGTGTACAAGTATGTCTGTGTGTATGTATGTATGTATATGTCAATACGGCCATATATAATTTAGATGATGGATTTCCTGAGCACAGAACCCATGTCTATTCTTTCTTTTTTCTTGTAATGCTGAGGGTGGCATTCCATAGGCACTCCATATAAGCCTGTGACTGAAAATAGAAAACTCAAATCTTTGCAGAGCATCTGGGTCTCATAAAAGACCCTGGAAAGGTCCAAACCATTTATTGCTCTTCTGATGTTCATATGGAAGTGACTGTGGCACTATGATTAAGACTGTTGGTCGGGTTGGAATCAGATAGACCTGAGTTTGACACCTAAGGGTACCATCCTGTAATTTGGATAAGCTCCTTCTAAGATTCAGTTTTCCCATCTATACAGGTCAGGGTAATAATAGTACTCTTACTTTGACTTACTAAGTAGTAAATGAAAGAGTAGAAGATCAGCATTATGCATTATGTCTGATATAGAGTCAGCACTCAATATGCTTCTGCTGGTGGTAATTTCAGATATTGCATCTACAGTATGGCCCTGCCCTTCTGAAATATTTTTTTGGAATAGTACTTTTTATACATACTCTTGAAAATCTTGAAAGTGAACTTTATAAAGACCTCTAAGATATAAACACAAATAACAACGATTCATGAGGAACTGTGTATAGGCGCAGAATCCTATGACAACACATCAGAACTTTATTTTTCAGGCATGGCAACTGGGCCTCAGAGCTTGTGAGGAGCAGAATCTAGATTAGTTCCCACAGCTCTATATTCTTAGTTCAGTTTTCCTCAAACAACATAACTCAGAATCTTTATTTTCCTCCAAAACACTGCCATAAACCCACCAAGAGATCTACTTAACAGAGTTATCCCTATGAGAACACATGAAGAGCCAGTCCTGACAGAAATAGCTGATAGGAGAGAAGAACAATTGCCCGAGCAGGTGCCAAGCTGTCAGGCATGCTCTCTATTGTGTAAAGAGTGTGATGTTCTCAGTTGCATATACCTTGTGAATCTACAGAGCCCACAGTTGTATTTTAGAGTTCAGCTCAGTAGTTTCTGAACATGAAACATAGTTTATGAGTTAATACTTTATATATCAAAAGTTGTAAGAAAATTTCAGAACATGCCATTTAAAAAAATCTACCTTCCAATGAAAAAAGCTCCTCTTTTCTTTCTTCTTGAGGATTTTATTTTCTATTAGTATATTTTTTATTTCAATAGCTTTTGGGGTACAAGAGGTTTTTGGTTACATGGATGAATTGTATAGTGGTGAAGTCTGAGATTTTAATTCACCTATCACCTGAGTAGTGTTCATTGTACCCAGTGTGTAGTTCTTAATCCCTCACCGCCTCCCACTCTCCCGGTTCTGAGTCTCCAAAGCCCATTATATCACTCTGCATGCCTTTGTCTACCCAGAGCTTAGCTCGAACTTATAAGTGAGAACATACAGTATTTGGTTTTCCATTCCTGAATTCCTTCAGTTACAATAATAGCCTCCAACTCCATACAAGTTGCTGCAAAAGACATTATTTCATTCATTCCTATGACTGAGTAGTATTGCATGGTGTATATACAGCACATTTTCTTTATTCATTCATTGGTCTATGGGCACTTACGTTGGTTCTACATCTTTGCAATTGTGAATTGTGTTACAATAAATATTCGTGTAGGTGTCTTTTTGACATTTTGACTTCTTCGGGGTATTGCTGCATCAAATGGTAGATCTACTTTAGTTCTTTAAGAAATATCCGTATGGGTTTTCCATGGAGGTTGTACTAATTTACATTCCCACCAGCAGTGTGTAAGGTTCCTTTTTCACCACATCCATGCCATTCCTTTTTGACTTTTTAATAATGGCCATTCTTGCAGGAGTAAGGTGGTATCTCATTGCGATTTTAATTTGAATTTCTCTCAGGATTTGTAATGCTGAATATTTTTTTTTTTCATGTTGGTTGGACATCTGTATATCTTCTTTTGAGAATTGTCTATGTCATTTGCCCATTTTTGATGTCATTATTTGTTTTTTTTTCTTGTTGATTTGTTTGAGTTCTTTGCAGATTCTGGATACTAGTCCTTTGTTGGATGCATAATTCACAAATATTTTCTCCCATTCTGTGGGTTGTCTGTTTACTCTGATGATCATTTCTTTTGCTGTACAGAAGCTGCTTAGTATAATTAGGTCCCATTGATTTATTTTAATTTTAGTTGCATTTGCTTTTGGGGTCTTAGTCATAAATTCTTTGCCTAGGCCAATGTCCAGAAGAATTTTTCCTACGTTATCTTCTAGAATTTTTATGGTTTGAGGTCTCAGATTTAAATCTTTGCTGCTTCTTGAGTTGATTTTTGTATAAGGTGAAAGACAGGGATCCAGTTTCATGCATCAACATGTGGCTATCCAGTTTTCCCAGCACCATCTATTAAATAGGGTGTCATTTCCCCAATTTACATTTTTGTATGCTTTGTTGAAGATCAGTTGGTTGTACATATTTGACTTTATTTCTGGGTTATCCATTCTGTTCCATTGGTGTATGTGTGTACTTTTATACCAGTACCATGCTATTTTGGTAATTGTACCCTTGTAGTATACATTTGGAGTCTTATAATGTGATGCCTCTAGATTTGTTCTTTTTCTTAGGGTTGCTTTGGCTACTCGGGCTCTTTTGTGATTCCATATGAATTTTAGGATTAAAAAATTACGTGAAAAATGACGTGAGTATTTTGATAGGAGTTGCATGGAATCTGCGATTTCTTTAGGCAGTATGGTCATTTTCATGACATCGATTCTTATAATCCATGAGCATAGGATGTATTTCCATTTATTTGTGTCCTTTATGATTTCTTTCAGCAGTGTTTTGTAGTTCTCCTTGTAGAAATCTTTCACAACCTTGGTTAAGTATATTGCTAGGTATTTTGTTTATTTATTTATTGCAGCTGTTGAAAAAGGGATTGAGTTATTGATTAGACTCTCTCCTTGATCTCACTGCTATACATTGTTGGTATATAGCATTGCTACTGATTTGTGTACATTGATTTTGTAACCTGAGACTTTACTGAATTGATCATGTCTAGGAGTCCTTTGGAGGAGTCTTTAGGGTTTTCTAGGTATATAATCATATCACTGGCAAACAGCAATAGTTTGACTTTCTATTTTCCAATTTGGATGCCCTTTATTTCCTTCTCTTGCCTGAGTGCTCTGGTAGGACTTCCAGTACTATGTTGTAAAGAAGTGGTGAAAGTGGGCATCCTTGTCTTGTTCCAGTTCTCAGGGAGAATGCTTTCAACTTTTTCTCATTCAGTATGATATTGGCTGTGGGTTTGTCATATATGGCTTTTGTTATTTTGAGGTAGATCCCTTCTACGCCTAGTTTTTTTGAGGGCTTTTATCATAAATAAACGCTGAATTTTACTAAATGCTGTTTCTGCATCTATTGAGATAATCATATGGAGTTTAAAAATTCTGTTTATGTGATGTATCACATTCATTGATGGTTTATATGTTAAACCATCCCTGCATGAAACATTCTCCAAGATACATCATATGATAGTCCACAAAACAGGTCTCAATAAATGAAAAAAAAATCAAAATCATATTAAGTCTCTTCTCAGACCACATTGAAATGAAACTAGAAATCAACTCCAAAAAGAGCACTCAAATCTGTACAAATACATGGAAATTAAACAATCTTTTCCTGAATAATTTTTGGGTTAATAATGAAATCAAGATAGAAATTTAAAAATTATTGGAAAGGAATGATAATAGTGATACAAGTTATCAAAGCCTCTGGGAGACAGCAAAGACAGTGCCAAGAGGAAAGCTTACAGTACGAAATTCCTATGTCAAAAAGTATGAAAGATCACAAACTGACAACCTAATGTAACACCTCAAGGAACCAGAGAAATAAGAACAAATTAAACCCAAAGGTATGAGAAGAAAGATCAGAGCAGAAATAAATGAATTTTAAACAACAAAAACAATACAAAAGATCAATGAAACAAAAAGTTGCTTATTTGAAAAGATAAACACAATTTATATACCATTAGCTAGATTAACCAAAAAAGAAGATATAAGATTCAAAGAAGCTCAGTTAGAAATGAAACTGTAGACATTGTAACTGAAACCACAAAAATACAAAAGATCATTCAAGACTACTGTGAACACCTTTATGCACACAAACTAGAAAATCTAGAGAAAATGGATAAATTCCTGGAAAAATACAACCCTATTAGATTAAATCAGGAAGAAAAAGAAACCCCGAACAGACAAATAACAAGAAGTGAGACTGAATCAGTAACTTAAAAAATTGCCAACATCAACAAAAAGCTCAGGTCCAGATGGATTCACTGCTGAAGTCTACCAGACATTCGAAGAATTGGAAACAATGCTACTGAAACTGTTTAAAAAGACTGAGAAAGAGGGAATCCTTCCTTACTCATTTGAAGAAGTCAATATCACCCTAATACCAAAACTAGGAAAGGACACAACAAAAAAAAACTACAGACCAATATTTCTCATGAACATAGATGCAAAAATTAACAAAACGCCAGCTAGCCAACTCTAACAGAACATCAGAAAGAAAAAGTTCCTCTTTACTAAGGAATGCTAGCTAAGAAATAGAAGAGATTATGCAATTAGAAAATCACCATTTTGCAATCATCAATGTAATTATTCAGGTAAGAATCACCAATTGCTACCAAAACTACAGGGAGGTGAAAATTTATCAAGGAAGAGAATGTTCACATGCTCTCAATGTACCATCCCATAGATTACTCATTTATTTCAAAGGGAGAAATGTTTATTACAAATTCTGAATGATGTTAATTTAAATAATGGACAAAACATGGGATCTTCCAATAATGGGTTATATTGACATTATGTAACTCTTGATGTGATGCCAATGCTATGGAGGACAGAAAAAAGTTAAGAGGACTATTCTAGATTAAAAAGACAAAGAGAAGGACAACTAAATCCAATATTCCTAGATCTAGTTCACCTTCCTAGGGCCCAGAAAAACAAGTCTTCATACGTAGGGAAGGATGAAAGAAAACATATTGCAAGTTACAGGCACTAAGAGGAGCATCCGGTACCTTTATTTCACCAAGAAAAAAAGTATCTAGGCTAGGAAAGCAATGATGACCTCAATGAGATTTGGCTCTCTGCTCAGTTCACTTCTGACACACTAGCCCCTCTGTTGTTTCTCCATTCTAATAGACACAGGGCCTCTGGACTTCTAATATCCTCTTCCCAGAATGCTCTTCCTCCAGAGAGGCATAGCTCTCTTTCTCACCTCCTTCAGCTCCTTGCTCATACAGCCTTCCCTGATCACGTATTTTAAACTAAAATTCACCCTTACTTGATTTTTCCCTTAAGTGTTTGTCAGTCCATCATACCATATATTTCACTTGTTTTTTTAGCCATCTTCTAGTAGTAGAATGTAAACATTATGAGGACAGGGATTTTGTTTTAATATTTGCTCATAAGTTTTCAGTGTTATGTGTCCACCATTGTGCCGGTTGCTACATTCCCTGCCTGCAGGAAGTTTCTGTCTAATGGACTTTTGGAGCCACGGGGAATATTAGTGGTGCAAGTGTAACACCAACCCCTTTTTAGCCTTGTGGTGGTCATGGAAATTGGTGCGAATTCTCCTGGGACAGGCACATCCTGGCTTTACATCAGAGACTGTGCCTGCCTCTTCCCAGGGCTAAAAGAGCTGAATTAGATTTATAAAATTGCTGACACTGAAAGATTATTCACACCATTAAAAGTTAATTTTTAAAAACAGAGATATTACTTTTTTAGAGCAATTGTAAAAAGAAGGTCTACTCCTCTTAATGGGACAGCTAAGAAAGGTGAGGAAGCCTTTAGGAGAAAGCCAAGAGGAGATTTTAAAGTCGTTATAGGATCTGTTTTCTTGTAGTAGCTACATGATGGGATGGAGAATTCTGGCCCGTTCTCCAATGCTTGGACAACCCTGACAACCTGCATGAATCATGTTCCACTTGCTGCATATGCTTTGTATTAAAAATGATGTCTTAACCCAGCACTTGTAAATCATGCATTCTAAGGACTATTCCCAGTAGGGCAAACATGTTTTCTCTTTCCACCCTCCGTATGACAATGTTACCTCAAACTAATGAAAGACTGGTAAGGGCATGAGCTGCACTCTGAGGCCAGGAAGCAATGAAGTTAAATAGGCAACCTAAGAAATAAACCCATTACTGTCAACTCATCATTGCATCCTCCATGGACAATTTACTCTTCGATAGCTGCTGTGAGTCAGATTTTCACACTTCTTGTGACATGAGTCAGGGACAAGTGTCTGGCCTTGTCAACAGTACCTGAGGGTATTAACTCTGTACAGCTAGAGAGCTACAAAACGGACACTCAATATATTTCCCTTTGACCCAACTAGAATGGCTGCATAAATTCCTGAAAACAGGTTAATTTTGTGACCTGATGTTCCATCATAGATTTAAAAGAAACTTGCTATGTTAGACATACTCAACAACTTGTCCTTTCTTTTTCAAGTCAATATTTTTCCATTAAACATGCTGTCTTTTCAGTGCCATGGGTTTGCTAGTAAAATACCTTCTGTTTATTATAAAGACTTCCTGATTAGACCCAATGCATTATTCAATATTTGTATTTAAGGTGATTTTTGATACAGTTGGGTTAAAATCTATCATAATGCCAGCTTTTTTTCCCTGTTTGTTCCATTTGCTCTTTGATTTTCTCCCATTTTCTGCTTTCTTGTGGTTTAATTGAAGAGATTTTATTATCCTGTTTTATGCCCCCCATTGACTTAATATTTACACATCTTTAAAACATTTAGTGGTTGCCCTAGGGTTTACAATATATACTTAAATATAATCTGAGTGCACATTAAAATAACATACCTATCCATGTATAGAGTAATGACTTTAAAGTAACCACTCATCTCTGGAGTTTTAATCACACATTTCACTTTTATATATACAATAAACACCATATTACTAATTTTTATTTAGGCAGTCAAGTATCTTTTACAGAAGTTAAAAATAAGGAAAGGATTTAATTTTACGTTTATTTATGCCATTTACAACGCTTTTCATTTCTTTTGTAAATCTAAGTTTTGACCTATGTCATATTCCTTCTGCCTGAAGAATTTCCATTAGCATTTTGATATACTAGCTTGGCTGGAAATGAATTCTTTCAATTTTAGTTTTCTGAAAAGTCTTTATTTCTCATTGATCTTTGAAAATATTTTTGCTATTATAGACTTTTGTGTTGATTTTCTTCCTTTTAGAACTTAAAAAGTATCACTCTGCTGTCTTCTTGCTTGTATGGTGTCTTAAAGGAGTCTGCTAGAATTTTAGCCTTTTCCTCTGTGAGTGATGTACCTTTTTTCTCTGGCCACCTTCAGAATTCCCCTTTGGTTTTGTTTTTCAGCAGTTTGACTATGGTATGCCTGGTGTGTGTGTGTGTATGTGCGCGCGTGTGCGTGTGATTTATCCTTCTTGGTGTTCTCTGATCTCACATGGTGTCTATCTTTTCCATTGGAACCTTTACCATTTTAATTACAGTTATTTAAAATCCCTTCTCTGATAGATCTATTATTTTTGTCATATCTGAGTCTGCTTCTGCTTTTTGTTATATCTCTTCTTTGATGGTTTGACATGGTGTCCATCAGAGTAAACATAAAGTAACTATTTCTTATGCCTGGAGAGAAGTGTGCTTTTCCTTCTGCTAGGTCTTTTAATCAGGGAGTTGAGCTGGGTTTAAAGTTTGTTGTTACTATGGTTATCCTCAGTGCATCATGAATGCTTCAGATTTCTCTAATGATCTCTTGAGTTTGAGGTGTGGGTCAATTTGTCAGAAGGGTTTTCTCAGTGACTACTGCCTGCCTGAATTTAGGGCTCCCTGCTTGGCTTTGTGTCCTCAGAAACTCACAGTTTAGTGGAAGAGCCAAGTACATAAAAATTACTATGTATTATCATTTCCTAGACTCATTTAGGTGGAATAAGCTTTGACTCAGCAAGTTAAAGAAGGTGGCAGTTGAAGTAATCTTCTACCAGATTCCCTTAATTTCATATTTGGCTTGTTTTCTTAGACTTTTCCTTCCTACATGTTGCTATAGAGATAGCAAAACATTATTGCCTATGATAGACAGCACTAGTAACTCACAGAACTCTCTCACTGAGTCCATATGGGTCAATAGAATTCTTTGTACAGTAAATTTCAGGTGGGCATTATCCATAAGAACTGTCACAGAGTAAGACACCTATTTGCCATCTTCATGCTTGAATATTCTCAAGCTGCTTTTAGGTCCTAGACTTTCCTTGTTTATATTATACAATGACTTTCAACAAATCTAGTTCTAGTTTCAACAAGCAAGTTTTGGGTCCATGCAACAAATGTGATTACTCAGGGAACAGGGATGAAATAAAACAATAGCTCTGGACCCAATGTCAAAATATAGGTAGGAGACTTTTATGTGATAGATATATCATATATATATTTTTTATTTTATTTTATTTTATTTTAGAGACAGAGTCTCACTCTGTTACCCAGTGGTGCAATTTCGGCTCACTGCAACCTCTGCCTTCTGTTTTCAAGTGATTCTTCTGCCTCAGGCTTCTGAGGAGCTGGGATTACAGGCATCTGCCACCAAGCCTGGATAATTTTTGTATTTTTAGTAGAGACAGGATTTCACCATGTTGGCCAGACTGGTCTCGAACTCCTGATCTCAGGTGATCCACCCACCTCGGCCTCCCAAAGTGCTGGTATTACAGGCAAGAGCCACCACACCTGGCCCTATATGATTACATTTACATGATAGATAATGTAATTTACAGAATTAACATGTAAGGTTTAAATTAATCCCAACTGATTGTAACTTTATTGAGGCATGGATTTCAATCCCAAATGCCATATGTTGGTATAAAAGTCACTAAGCCCATGAGTAAGGCTAGCCTATTGCTCAACATCCATATCCCAACAGATGACCATACTTCCCTGTGTACATGGGAAGCTTAGATCTTTCCGGGTTTACAGGAAACGAACAATTCTAGAATGAGAGTCAGAGATCATGGTGATGCCAATTTCAGTGAACTGGCAATGCCTCCCAGGAATCTCGTGTTTAGAGGGATTTTGAGGTCATGCCTGTAGAGGAATTCCATAACTGATTAATGGGTAATGAAGAACATCAGCACACGTGCCTTATAAATGCTGTCTGTAAAACAGTAAAAATGAAATTTTTCCAAGATAAAGGCTGCACTGAGGAGATTCTTGAGAACATCATCCCGGGGAATGACTGTGAGGCCAAAGGGAGTGAACAGGGAGTGAAGGAAAGTCAATATAAGAATGCATTACTGAGCTGGCTACTGCTCCTGGTAACTAGTACTTTATTCCAGCATACCTTTGGGGAGTCTTGGAAAATGTATTTTACAATTATATGCCTATGGAACAAAAGGGATAAAAATATTTGTACATAGGTTTCCTCCCTCATCAGTCAAAGGTGACTCCACAGATGTTAGGTCCTCTGCATTTCCAGGTTGTATATGTGTGAGTGCTCAGTGGGTCCTGGGGTACCAGCTGCCACAGCTACACAGAAGCCCCAAAATGTTACGGGATCTTTTTCTGGCCAGAACCTCTGTGACTCTTGGTGCCTTTGCCTGAGTTTTGCTCGGGCCTGCTGGGCTCATTTTGCCCACTTGGCCTGGCAGTCTGCGCTCAGCTCATGCTACCAGCCTGGGTCCCACGCTTGCCAAGGGCAAGTCAGGCATGAATGGTGACAGGTGTATGAGCAAGTGTGGGATCCATCCACTGTGCACGGTAAGACATGCCAGCTGCTGCAGCAGGGTGGGCAGCTCCAGGTGCCAGCATGGGTGCCAGCTCTCTGTGAGGCTGCAGCCAGAACAGGTACACTGCAAACAGCTTCCATAGCTTACACCAGGGAACACAGTCGTGCTCAGAACTTTGGAGATGCCAGAAACCACAGGACCCCAAAGAGAGAGTAACAGAACTGGTTCAGGGACCTCCCAGGTCTGAGCTCTCCAAAGGGCCACATCTCTTCTTTCCTTCTCTTCACCTGCAATGTGGAGAGTAAGGGGCATGTCTCAGTCTAGTTTGTGTTATAGCTCTTTTAGCCTTGCCATTTGGTGGGTCCCAAGTCCTTGTCCTGTGACCAGGAAGAAAAAGGTACAAAGACAAGCAGAGGCTGAGCAAGATGAAGAATAATTTTACTGAGTGATAGCACAGCTTAGAGGAAGCCTGCAGGGGGAAGCTCCTTTCCGTAGCCAGGGTATCCTGAGTTTTCAGCTCCTAGCAGAGAGGGTAGCTCCTTTCTGCTAGGCAAGTCATCCCAACAAAGTGTTCAGCTATCGGTAGAGAGGGTAACTCCTCTCTGCAGTTGGTCGTCCTGACATCTGCACAGCTCTCAGCAGAGAGATGGCTCTTCTCTGCAGGCAGGTTGTCCTATCATCTACCCATCATCTCTCCATCATCTCCCTGACATCTTTCCATCATCTCTGCAACTCTCAGCAGAGAGGAGGCCCTGGAGTGGGTTGCTCCTCTCTGTAGCTGGTCGTCCCATCATCTGCTCAGCTTTGGCTGGTCCCAGGGATTTTATGGGCCTCAGAAGGGAGAAAGTGCATGCTGATTGGCCCATGCTGATTGGCCCATGGGTGGCCATGTGTGGGTCGAGAAAAGGCACCACAAGTTCCCACTCCAGTTCGGGACTGGCATCCTGTCCCCCAGCCTTTAGGCCCTCCCTGGCCTTGTGCCAAGGGGAGCCTGCAGGCCAGTGCTGAGCTTCCCTCAGCCCCTCTTTGGCTTCCCTCCTATGCTCATTGGTGCCCAAAATCTGGAGACAGCAGATGTGGCAAGGGGCTGGTGTGTCAGCACTGCCCTGAGTGTGTTCATACCAAGTCAGGCTTTGGCAGCACCTGGGCCCAGCCTCAACTTTGCTCTGATCAGAGCAGGCACTGACAGCAGGGAGGAAGCCAAGCAGCAGGGCAGGCAGGTCCAAGCCCGCAAGGGCAGGGGATACTTCCTGGGCCCCCAAGAGTGCAGAGATGCCTGGGTGTGCAGTTACAGTTTGGGCAGCTGCAGCTGCACCTGGGGGAACAGAACTCATGCCTGCTCCATGGAGTGGGAGGCCTGGGTCTGCAGCTGTGACTTAGGCGGCTGCAGCTGCACCCAGGAAGGTGGTGCTCCTGCTTGCTCCATGGAGCAGGAGGCCTAGGTCTGCAGCTACAAATTGGGTAGCTGCAGCTGTGCTTGGGAGGGTGGCACTCCCACCTGCTCCTGGGCTGTGAGAGCACACGGATGCCCAGGTCCACAGCTGTGGCTTGGGCAGCTGAAGTGGCACTCAGAAGGGTTGGGGCTTCTGCTTGTCCTTGGCTCCTGCTGGCTTCATGGAGTGTGCAGCCCCGGCCATGCCTCCCTGCTGCAGCCAGCGTGATGGCAGTGGCTGTTCTAGATAGCCTGCTGCTGCCATCACAAGTGCAGGAAGAGGTGATGAAGGAAAGCCTGAGGCAAAGCTCTGTCAGGTTGCACCTTTTTCAAACTAATCAAAGTCAAGCAGTTACTGGAAGCAGAATGGAGACCAGAAGAAGAACTATGCTAAAAGGGTTTCCAATACAGCTACTCTTATAACAATTGTTTTGAATCTTATTCTCTATAATTGCATATGCTCAATGGTTGGATAAAACTCCATAGAACCTCACTGTTTTAAGATAATCCATTCAAGCAGAGTCCTTCTCAGGAAGCATGTTCCCTGGGCTATCTCTAATTATTTAATTCAGCTTTAGATTTGGTGGCTGACTGAACACAGTTGAAACCCTATAAGCCAGAAGAGATTGGGGTCATATAGTCAGCATTCTTTTTTTTTTTCTTTTTTTGAGATGGAGTCTTGCTCTGTCTCCCAGACTGGAGTGCAGTGGCGCGATCTCAGCTCACTGCAAGCTCCACTTCCAGGGTTCATGCCATTCTCTTGCCTCAGCCTCCCAAGTAGGTGGGACTACAGGCACCTGCCACCACGCGCCTCCCGGGTTCACGCCATTCTCCTGCCTCAGCCTCCCGAGTAGGTGGGACTATAGGCGCCTGCCACCATGCCTGGCTAATTTTTTGTATTTTTAGTAGAGACAAGGTTTCACTGTGTTAGCCAGCATGGTCTTGATCTCCTGACCTTGTGATCCACCCGCCTCGGCCTCCCAAAGTGCTGGGATTACAGGTGGGAGCCACCACGCCCAGCCTATCAGCATTCTTAAGAAAAGAATTCCAACCAAGAATTTCACATCCAACCAACATAAGCTTCATAAGCAAAGGAGAAATAAGATCCTTTTCAGAAAAGCAAATGCTAAGGAAATTCATTACCACCAGACCTGTCTTTCAAGAGGTCCTTGAGGGAGTGGTAAATACAAAACGGAAAGATCATTACCAACTACTACAAAAACACACTTAAGTACATAGACCATTGACCCTATAAAGCAACCACACAATCAAGTCTACATAATAACCAGGTAACATGATGACAGGATCAAATCTGCACATATCACTATTAACCTATAATTTAAATGGTGTAAATGCCCCAATTAAAAGACACAGACTAGCAAGTTGAATAGAGACAAGCCCCAGCGGTATGCTGTTTTCAAGAGACATATCTCATAAGCAATGACACCTGTAGGCTCAAAGTAAAAGGATGGAGAAAAATCTACCAAGCAAACAGAAAACAGCAAATAGCAGAGGTTGCTATTCTAATGTCAGACAAAACAGACTTTAAATAATAATAATCATAAAAGACAAAGAAGGTCATTTCATAATGGTAAAAGTTCAAGTCAACAAGAAAACCTAGCTATCCTAAATATATATGCAGCCAACACAGGAGCACCCAGACTCATAAAACAAGCTCTTAGAGACCTGCAAAGAGACTTAGATTCCTACACAATAGTAATGGGAGACTTTAACACCCCACTGACATTATTAGACATATCACAGAGGGAGAAGACTAACGAAGATGTTCGGGACCTAAACATGACATCTGACCAAATGGATCTAACAGACAACTGCAGAACTCTTCACTCAACTGCAACAGAATATACATTCTTCTCATTTGCACATGGCATATACTCTAAAATCAACCACACAATTGGCCATAAAACAATTCTCAGCAAATTCAAAAACCCAAGATTATACCAACCACACTGGAACTACAGCACAATAAAAATAGAAATCAATACAAGAAGATTGCTGAAAACCATAAAAGTACATGGAAATATAAAAACCTGCTCCCAAATAACTTTCAGATAAAGAGTGAAATTAAGCTAGAAATCAGTAAATTCGTTGAAACTAATGAGAACAAAGATACAACATTCCAAAATCTCGAGGAAACTACTAAAGCAGTCTTAAGAGGAAAGTTTATGGTGCTAAATACACACATCAAAAAGTTAGAAAGATCTGAAATTAACAACTGAACATCACATTAACAGGAACTAGATAAATAAGAGCAAAACAATGCCAGAGCTAGCAGAAGACAAGAAAGAACCAAAATCAGAGCTGAACTGAATGAGACTGAGATGCAAAAAACAAAACAAAACAAAACAAAAAACAAAAAAACACCAAAGAACAATGAATTCAGTTTGTTATTTGAAATAATAAATAAGATAGACTACTAGCCAGACTAATAAAGAAAAATAGAGAGAAGATCCAAATAAACACAATCAGAGAGGACAAAGGGGACATTACCACCGACCCCACAGAAATACACAAACCCCTCAGAGACTATGATGAATACCTCTATGCACACAAACTAGAAAACCTACAAAAATGAATAAATTCCTGAAAAAATACAACCTTCCAAGAGTGAACCAGGAAGAGATTGGAACCCTGAATGGACCAATAATACCAATCAGAGAAAGCCCAAGACCCGACAGATTCACAGTCTAATTCTACCAGGTACATAAAGAAGAGGCATGCTGGGCGCGGTGGCTCACACCTGTAATCCCAGCACTTTGGGAGGCTGACCCAGGTGGATCATGAGGTCAGGAGATTGAGACCATCCTGGCCAACATGGTGAAACCCTGTCTCTACTAAAAATACAAAAATTAGCCAGGCATCATGGTGTGTGTATATAGTCCCAGCTCCTCAGGAGGCTGAGGCAGGAGAATCACTTGAACCCAGGAGGCGGAGGTTGCAGTGAGCTGAGATCGCACCACTGTACTTCAGCCTGGGTGACAGAGAGAGACTCCCTCTTAAAAAACAAAACAAAACAAAAATTCAAGTTGAGATTTGGGTGACGACACAGCCAAATCATATCAGCACACATGAATTCATGTTCAAAATGTGACAGAGAGAAGGAAGAGACATTTACAATGTTATAGCATTGGATTTATCAGATCCCAGTTGATGTGACCCATAATGGATCATCATCATCTGAGGTGATTTTTTAAAGCTGATGCAGTATAGAGGATAGAGTGTATGATAGAGGGATGGCCCTGATGGCTGGCCAGCTAGCAGCGACTGAAAACAGCTAGCGTGGCTCGGAAGACTGAGGCACACACTGTAGTAGAACTCCTGAACTTTAAATCCCCAGTGCCACCTGACAGTTTTGCTAATGGTGGGCTCCAGCTATCCTGTGAAATGTCTTATATCCTAATGCTAAGGACCTAGGAAAGAAAACTTGGAAAAGAGAAAAGGGGCAACATAAACAAGGAAGTAAAACTAATCTGACAGGAAAGGAAAATATGCATTATTCTTATTTTCAACTCATAGCAGACATCACTAATTTCCCATCATACCTTCCCTGATGAGTGCTGAGTTATCTCAAAACTCTCATTAACCCATCTTTTCAGGCAGAACATCTCAGTATTTCAGAGGAAATCAATGTGTCATCTTTGATCTATGACTATATTTAGTGTTATTCTAAACACCCCAGCTATAAGAAATGAGAAATCCTAACCTTTGGGAATTTAAGAATAGACAGAAAAGGGTCTCTGTATAAACTACCTAAAATCATTTTCTTTCTTTATAACTATAACTTAAACCATTCATTTATAGTTTAATCATGCTCTATCTTGTGTTTACCTTTTCATGTAATAATAATACCTTAGATGAGTATGGTATCTTCATTATTTACAAAATATTCTCAAATGTTAACATTCTTGATCCTAAAGTCAAGCACTATTTTTCATTCTAAGATTAAGAAAACAAAACAAAATCATCCCTGAGGCAGAGGCTCAGAGAAGGTAGGTGACTTCTTAATTTTATATTTCAAAATTTAGTAGCTGGAGGAACTAAAATGAAAGTTTAGAGCTTCAACGGAGTGCTTATCTTATGCCTATTTTGCATATAGAAAGAATCTATCCAAGATTAATTTTTAATCTTTTATCAATTGTAAAATAAAAAGGTTTGGAACCATGAAAATATATCTTTGGTCCTTTGGAGACTAGCACCCAGAGATTCTGTGGCCAAGGGGAGAGAGGGGGACTTGCCAGTATTGTTGAGGTGTGCATTATTTGGAGTTAAAGCTGCCTTATCCAGTTGTGAAATTCGTTCTGTCCCTAGAATCAACAGTTCCTCAAAACTCCAATATTAAAGACAACCAGAAAATTGCACAGTAATTGTACCATGGAAAGAAGATTGCTCTCTGCTCCTCCAGGCATTTGTTTTATGTGCTGACAGAAGAACATTTGATTACTCTTAACTGTCTTATGGGGAATGGCTAATAAATGCTAATATGCACCAGGGAATTACCTGGCATTACTATAATGGTGGGAACAAGATCCACAACATCGTGACTTGCAAGCATGCATTTTTGTATCATTGAAATGCATCACATCACTGGTGGCCATACTGTTGGGTCCTAGTCTCAGGAAGAACCTGGGGTCAAAATTCATGAGTTGCAGTTGGTCCTGAGTCACAGTTTACTCCCAAAATTGCAGGCTCAAATTTCTTGGCATAATGGAATAACACTAAATGTGCTTCTTACAGGAGGAAAGCTATTCCAGAAGAAAAAATAAGCCTAAAATTTAATGAAAGAGTGATTGGCTGGGTGCGGTGGCTCACGCTTGTAATCCCAGCACTTTGGGAGGCTGAGGTGGGCGGATCATGAGGTCAGGAGATCGAGACCATCCTGGCTAACATGATGAAACCCCGTCTCTACTAAAAATACAAAAAATTAGCCAGGTGTGGTGGCGGGCGCCTGTAGTCCCAGCTACTCGGGAGGCTGAGGCAGGAGAATGGCATGAATCCGGGAGGTGGAGCTTGCAGTGAGCCGAGATCGTGCCACTGCATTCCAGCCTGGGTGACAGTGCGAGACTCCGTCTCAAAAAAAAAAAAAAAGAGTGACCAAGGAAAATCATGTTGTGACTTTTCCTGTGATTAAGAGCTTGGGTCTCCTTTGTCATGGGGAAAATAGAGTCATGCTGAGTCAGGTCTTTGCTTATCAAAGTCTCCTGAGACTTAATTATTCAACAAGTCTTTACTGAGCACCTGCTAAATGCCTGGGACTGTGCTAGACACTTTATACAAGTTATCTCATGGGTTCTTCACAATTACCTTACGAAGCAGTTACTTTGGGTGGCTGAGGTTACTTTGAGACATCACAATATTTTTCCTTGTTTATTGCTTTATTTATGGAATATCACCCTCTCTTCAGAATGCAAAATAATTTAGAGTCAATATGTTATTCTGAAGAGTCTTGGAGTAGGAAGTCCATGGGCATTAGGAGGAAGATCTGAGAGGTGAAGACAGAAATGATGCTGAAACTGAGAGAAAATAAAACCACTGAATTTAAAGCAAAAAGAAACAAAGTGAGTCTTTGGGACCTTTCCTACCTGTATTAATCTTTAGTGTTACAGAATAACTAAACTAGTTGGATCCTTCACAGTCATTTAATGTCCAACATCACCTTGATGGGAGATCCAGGGGTGGGTTGAGGAACTGTTTAATCACTATTCTTTGTTTTGGGCAAGGGACGCAAGTAAAAGGATAGCTAATATCAAAATTCAAATGCTAGCAAAAAGAAATTTAGCAGCATTAAATAGTATTTCTAATTTTAAGAAGATTAATTTGCCCAAGCGCCATGGCTCATGCCTGTAATCGCAGCACTTTGGGAGGCTGAGGTGGGCAGATCACGAGGTCAAGAGATCAAGACCATCCTGGTCAGCATGGTGAAACCCTATCTCTACTATAAATACAAAAATTAGCTGGGCGTGGTGGTGGGTGCCTGTAGTCCTAGCTACTCGGGAAGCTGAGGCAGGAGAATTGCTTGAACCTGGGAGGCGGAGGCTGCAGTGAGCCAAGATCGCACCACTGCACTCCAGCCTGTTGACAGAGCAAGACTCCATCTCAAAAAAAGAAAAAAAAAAGTTTAATAAATCAATTTCTGCTTGTAGCCAGGGGGGAGGAACTGACACCAGACTAATCTTCGTGTGAAAAGAGCAAATACAGTAACCCCACCAAAAGTCAGTATAAATGGAATAAGCCATGACGCAATTGCCTTCAGGCACTCGACAACAGGTAGAGCAAGACTGCAATCTCAGGGTGAATGCAAACTCAGCAGGTGAACCCAGACTCTGCCTGGGGACCTTTTGTGATACAGCCCAGGGACTGGAGTAGAGCAGGGCAGACCTGTGGATAGGGGAGCAGGACATTGAGTGTAGGGCCACAAAGATGATGTAGTCTGGGGTGAAGGACACAGGGGACCTGAAGTCTGGGGAGCTTTTTAAACTAGTCATTTGCTGATGGACCACACAGATGCAGGATGAGACTATGACGATCTTCACAGAACAACTACACGGGTCCTGAACACTGATCACAGATCTTAGCGGTTGAGGAGTGCTGGAGATGGAGTTCCTTCAGCCGGGCCAGAGTGAAGACAGCATGTTAACACCTGGGTGGGTGCCCAGCTGAGAAAAAAGGAAGGCCATACCTTAGGAGCAAGGAAGGAGCCTGCCCTAATGTCAGAAGTGAGACTCAGAGGCAAGGCCGGTCTCAGGGAAGGTAGTACAACTTCTCAAGTAGAATTATGAACCAACTGGGGGTGGTTCAGGTGCTACTACAATTGGGGTAATCTGTTTTCACTTCCATGAAAACTGAAGTGAGCTTTGTGTTCCTAAATGAAAGGACAAGCACTTCAATAGGCATGTAGCTAATTTTAGATGGACGTAATTGAATCAATAAACAATTTAATTTTAACATTTCCTTTCTTTTTTCTTCTTTTTTTTTTGAGACAGACTTTTGCTCCTGTGGCCCAGGTTGGGGTGCAGTGGCACAATCTTGGTTCACTGCAACCTCTGCCTCCTGGCTTCAAGCTATTCTCCTGCCTCAGCATCCCGAGTAGCTGGGACTCCAAGAGCATGCCACCGCACCTGGCTAATTTTTTGTATTTTTGGTAGAGATGGAGTTTCACTGTGTTGGCCAGGCTGATCTCGAACTCCTGACTTCAGGTGATCCACCTGCCTCGGCCTCCCAAAGGGGTAGTCCTAGCTACTTGGGAGGCTGTAATCCCAGCAATGGGATTATAGGCTTGAGCCACTGTGCCTGGCCCAACATTTCCTTGAAAAACTTAAAACTCCCAAAGAAGTTTTTATCATAGGTTATTAGTATAAAGACCCCAAGCAATAACAAATCCCTGCCACCTGCAAACACACATATTCACTGATAGAAAATCAATATACTCAGCTATCATATTTCAGATGTGCCAGTTTTCTGGTCAATCAGCAATCACTTCCTTGTGAACTCAGGCACAGGGGCTGACACACAGCAGCACAGGGCACAGTCTGCCCCCCCGGGGCTGCTGACAGTCTCTTGCTGGTAGGAGGAGACATCCCTTACCAATGCTGAGGCTGCTGCCTACTTTTTTTCTGCTCTGTAAGAGCTTCCGCTCAAATGCTTTTGTATGTGTCCTTCAATGCTGAACTTAGCTTATGCTGTAATTTTTTTCCAATTTTTTTTCTCCTACTGCCTGCAGATATTCAAGTAAATAAGCCACTCTGGATTTTAAACTCATTCATCTGATAATGTTTTTACGTGATCTGAAGTCATTTCATCATTAATTTTCTCATTAAACTATGGATGCAACAACAGATAGATACTTGTCTTTTTAGTATAGATGGGGTTTCACTATGTTGGCCAGACTGATCTTAAACTCAGATATTCAAGTAAATAAGCCACTCTGGATTTTAAACTCATTCATCTGATAATGGTTTTACATGATCTGAATCCATTTCATCATTAAGTTTCTCATTAAACTATGCATGCAATAACAGATAGATATTTGTATTTTTAGTAGAGACCAGGTTTCACTATGTTGGCCAGACTGATCTCAGACTCAGATATTCAACTAAATAAGACACTCTGGATTTTAAACTCATTCATCTGATAATGTTTTTACATGATCTGAAGCCATTTCATCATTAATTTTCTCATTAAACTGTGCATGCAATAACAGATATTTGTATTTTTAGTAGAAACGGGGTTTCACTATGTTGGCCAGACTGATCTTGGACTCAGATATTTCAACTAAATAAGGCACTCTGGGTTTTAAAGTCATTGATCTGATGATGTTTTTACATAATCTGAGCCATTTCATCATTAATTTTCTCATTAAACTGCCTACCTGTGGACCTGGGTAGGCAGGAGCAGTAAGGCAATGACGGAGGCACAACTTTGATCTTAAAGACCTCGCTGTCTAGAGGGAAACACAGATAAGTAAATAGGCAGTCACCATACAGTGTAGTAAGTGCTTTGACTGAGTAAGTGAGTTTTGTGTTTGCCTTATCCTGACTTGATGGGAGCTGGGGAGTCTCAGGGAGATCATTCAGAAGCAGTTTTTCCAAAACCTTACATTGCACTTACTATGTACCAGGGCACCTCTATCAGAAACTTTTGAAACGTTTAAAAATATATAAATTCCAAGCTGTGAGGGAACATTTACTGAATCTCTGAGATTAGGCCTTAGTAATCTACATTTTAGAAAAATGCACTCCAACACTGAGTGAAAGAGTGAGACTGTCTCAAAAACAAAACTCCCAAAGTACTCCAGGTGATTCTTCTGCTCAGTGAAGTGTGAGAACCACTGATTTAAATTAATTGGTTAGTTCAATATTTGTTCTTTCTTCAATATGATCTTAAAACCAGAAATCCACATCAGAATGTAACAGCAAGAGTAAATGACTCACATTTGTTAGTCACAGATTTAAAAAAGCATTGTTAGTCAGAAATTACTCGCAGCCCCACTCCCTAATTGATCAACAAATAGGTTGTGTATTGTTGTCTTCACAGTTCAGACTCTGGGACAGGGGCTCTGTGTTGTCTGTGCCTCAGTTTCTCATGTGTAAAACAGGATGAAAAGATTCCTATCTTGTAAGACTATTGTGATGGCTAAATGAGGTCATGTATAGCAGGTATTTGGAAAAGTCCCTGGCATACCCTCTCTAGGCCTAAGCTGGACTTAGCCATCATGCTAGGTCAGTTCCCATCAGTTAATCTGTCTTCCTTGCAGAAAACTACCTCCTTGTCTTTTATGAGGAGACAAACTGAATCACGAATTTTGTCTTGAAGTGCATGAGCTGGAGGGAACTTGTGGACTCAGGCACAGTGGCTGACACACAGCAGCACAGGACACAGTCTTCTGATAATGTTTTTACATGATCTGAAGCCATTTCATCGTTAATTTTCTCGCTAAACTATGCATGCAACAACAGATAGTGACTGAGGAGCTGCACCTGTGATTTTCATCAGAGGAAGGCCATGGAGATCAATTTATTTCCTGGAGTGTTGTCTCATCTTTGCTTTAGACAGTGTGATAGGCGGAATAATGCGTCCCCCTCCCCCCCGCCCAAATGCCCAATGCCCAACCCCTTCTCTTCAGAACCTGTGAATATGGTACCTTATATGATAAAAGGTATTTTGCAGGTATGATTAAGAAATTTGAGATGGTGGGAGAAGCATAGAATATCCAGGTGGGCACAATGTAATCACAGGAGTCTTTACAAATGAGGAATCTTTCCCAGCTGAAGTCAGATTGAGAGCCATATCCTTGCTGATTTTGTAGGTGGAGGAAGGGGCTAGGAGACAAAGAATGCAGGCAGCCTTTAGAAGCCAGAAAAGATAAGGAAATGAAACTTCTTGTAGGAGCTCCAGAAGAAATGTAGCCCTGCCAACACTTTGGTTTAGATGGGTGAGATCTATGTCAGAATTTTGACTTGCAGAACCGTAAGGTAGACATTTATGTTGTTTCAGCCACTGAATTTGTGATAATTTGTTACAGAAGCAATACAAAACTAAGACATAGTCTTTGGGGACATGCCTTGTCCCCCTATAATAATATGTAAAATAAAATAGCATGTATTTTACCTTTGTGCCCCCAAATAATTCCCTACCACTCCAGTGGCACACCCCCTTGTCCTTCAAAATGAAGTCATTGGAAGTGAGAATTTGCCTTGAATATAAGAATTTGAAGTCTGATGTTTCATTTCAGCAGATCATCCATCCTTCAGTGTGCTCTATATAAATCAGAATTATTCCTTCTCTTTTTCACATTATACCCTTGACTTCTTTGTATTTAATTGTATTTACCTCTCTTCTTTTTACCTTTAGAAGTTTGCATCTACAGAGTTTTCATCAGTTTTTTAAAAAGATTTCTTGTTAATGTTTCATAGATTCTTCTAATCATGTACCCAGAAATAGGGCCAAAATAATTGGTAATCACATCATATGCCCCACCACTTTAAAACTCCATAAAATTATAGTGTAACTAAATGAACCTAAAAGAAATAATGCAAGTGAAATATTTAAAACCCTGACTAAGAGAGTTTTGCATGTATTTTAAAATAGGCCTTTACTTTAAACTTTGGTTACTTAGTGAAGATAATTTTAAAGCAATGATTAAAGATATATTTAAATTAAAATGTAGTTAAAAGGTAGAACATGGCTGCTTATAAAATCTCATTGGACTAAAAAACCCAGTGGAAGTAAATGTCTTCTGCTCACTTAGACATGGTTTATGGCATCTATATTTTGCAGGAGGAACAATAACAAAGTTTGCAGCTCAGTGAGAACACCGAAATTGATGGAAGCTTCTTTTGATTATAGCGTACATTTATGACATCCACCATCAGCAAGTAAGAGCTTAATTTTCTAATTTATTTAAGCATTCACAAAGTTGTTTGCCTTTTCCTCCAAGAGAATGTTTCAGTAGTTTGTACTGGCTGCAACATATTTTTCCTTGGGAAACTTTGAAGCAAGTGGAATTCTTTATCTTGGGGGTGAAATGACTGAGGATCATTTCAGGTGAAAGAGAATAAATACCCATAAGAGTTTTCAGTGTGATGTGGTCATCAGAAATGTTGATGACAAAAAAGAATTAGCTACACTCTCTACTTCATTCCTTGGTGCTATTGTGATCACAACAGGAGTGTTGATTTCAGGGTCACTTTTGATAAGGGGTTGAGATATATCAAAGGGCACCCAGAGAACAGGGACAGGGATATTTCTATATCATTCATGTCAGGAACAGTTGGAGACATTAAGGCTACCACACTTGAAGAAGAAAAATGTGGTGGAATTTGATGGCAGAATTCAAACATTTGAAAGGATGACATGTAGAGAAAAAATTTGACCTACTTCTGTCTTTCTCGAAGAGGTGGATGTGGGACCAGTGGATAAGACTTACACTGAAGTTGATTTCAGTTCTTCATAAAGAAGAGATTTCTTGGGATCAAAATTGTCTGAATATAGGAATGATCTGCTCTGTCCCTAGAGTTGCTCAAGCATAGCCAAAATCTTACCTCTTGTTCAGATTTAAAATTCAATGATTTTATGATGCTATATAAAAGTGAGCTCTGCCATGTATTGGGAAGTAAATGAGGCTTTGTATTAGGAACTCTGAGTTACTTTACAATAACTCCCCATTGTACTCTCTCTACGAGATGGAGTGAGGTTGGGTACTTGCTGCTGCTGAAGTCTTTGTCCCCAGGACCTGATGTCTAAAGGGTGTGTGGGACAGCTATGTGATTCTAGGCCAGAGATGGCAACTATATGTCACTATGCCCTCCTCCTGCCTGTGGCAGATAATCTAAATGATGGTGAAACTCTCTCCTGATGCATAGGTAGAGCCTCAGGATCCTCCTCAGTACAACATCCTGACACTATTAGCGTTGGTATACAGATGAAGTCTGATAATTATTACTGCTTTAGGGCACACTTTGCATGTCATTTCCAGACATAGCCCTTCTTGTCAGTTCCAGACATAGCCCTCTGTGCTCTGCTCTGTGATGCTAGAGCTGGCACTAGACAAAATACATTTCTGCTCTGCTGGCTGCATCACTGTTACGCCAGAGGAGCACTACAAGGCTGGAGGAGGAAGAAGTGACATTTTCTTTCCTTCTTGCTTTCTGTGACTTCTGTTTTCTCCTCTTCCTTATAAGCATAACTTAAGGCATGACTGTTCCTTTCCCTAGTCATAGCTGAATTCAGTTTTCAGTTTTTCCAATTCCCAGAAACAGCTTCATGGCACCCTCTTTGGAGCAGTAGCACCTTTGAGCCAGTGCTCCTCTTCAGAAGTCTGAATTTTGACTGCATGGGACCCCATTTTCAGCTCCTGAGAATTGCTTCTTCCAACCCCTTCCCTTTTATTTTCCATTCCTAGGGGTAGTAGCCCTTTCCACAATTGCCACTCTGTGATACTTGACTTTCTTTCTGACTGTTTAGTTACCTACAACTTTATACCTAATTAGAAGTTATTTGATTTCTCTGTTCAAATACTTGGTATGGCTTTTTCTCTCACCTTTCAAAATTTACCCTAAGCTGATGATGGGCTGTTTTAGCACAAACTTGATTAAGGACTAGTTGTGTTTAATTTCATTTTTTATTTTATTTTAAAAGTTAGAGCTGTATGGAACTTTTATATAATCCGGTCCAATTCCCTCATTTTAAAGATGAGGAAATTTAAGTTTCAGAAATGATGGCGGAGGTGACATAGGGCCTTCTTGTGACTTGGAATTGGAATTACAACTGAAGATATCAGACTAAGATCACAAACATTTAGGAGGGAAATAACAGAAAAGAAATAGACATTTAAGGCAAGAGCCCAGTCCTGGGGGAGGTCTCAACAAAGCACTATGGCTCTACAAACACTAGGTCTTCTCTGGCTTCCTTTGGTTAGGAAATTAATTATAAGTTTAGTTTTTTGGTAGGAGAGGGACAGGTGACTATCTTAGAAGGTTCCAGAAGATAATTGTGGGTGTTGCTAATAGAATGAGATTTAAAAACACCTTGGTAATTAAAATACCCTTTTAAGAGTGTTAGAATGAGGGGTGGTTCCAAGATGGCCGAATAGGAACAGCTCCAGTCTACAGCTCTCAGCATGAGCAACGCAGAAGACGGGTGATTTCTGCATTTCCGGCTGAGGTACTGGGTTCATCTCACAGTGGCTTGTTGGACAGTGGGGGCAGGACAGTGGGTGCAGCCCACCGAGCAAGAGCCGAAGCAGGGCAAGGCATCACCTCACCCGGGAAGCACAAGGGGTCAGGGAATTCCCTTTCCTAGCCAAGGGAAGAGGTGACAGATGGCACCTGGAAAATAGGGTCATTCCTACCCTAATACTGCGCATTTCCAACGTCTTAGCAAAGGGCACACCAGAAGATTATATCCCACGCCTGGCTTGGAAGGTCCCATGCGCATGGAACCTCACTCATTGCTAGCACAGCAGTTTTAGTTCAAACTGCAAGGCGGCAGCGAGGCTAAGGGAGGGTCGCCCGCCATTGCTGAGGCTTGAGTAGGTAAACAAAGCGGCCAGGAAGCTTGAACTGGGTGGAGCCCACTGCAGTTCAAGGAGGCCTGCCTGACTCTGTAGATTCCACCTCTGGGGGCAGGGCATAGCCAAACAAAAGGCAACAGAAACCTCTGCAGACTTAAATGTCCCTGTCTGACAGCTTTGATAGAGTAGTGGTTCTCACAGCACGGAGTTTGAGATCTGAGAACAGACAGACTGTTTCCTCAAGTGGATCCCTGATGCCCAAGTAGCCTAAGTGGGAGGCACTCCCCAGTAGGAGCAGACAGACACCTTACACGGCTGAGTAACTCTCTGAGACGAAGCTTCCAGAGGAACAATCGGGCAGCTACATTTGCTGTTCAGCAATATTTACTGTTCTGCAGCCTCTGCTGCTGATACCCAGGCAAACAGGGTCTGGAGTGGACCTCCAGCAAACTCCAACAGACCTGCAGCTGAGGGTCCTAACTGTTAGAAGGAAACCTAATAAACAGAAAGGACATCCACACCAAAACCCCATTTGTATGTCACCATCATCAAAGACCAAAGGTAGATAAAACCACAAAGATGAGGAGAAAACAGAGCAGNAAACCTCTGCAGACTTAAATGTCCCTGTCTGACAGCTTTGATAGAGTAGTGGTTCTCACAGCACGGAGTTTGAGATCTGAGAACAGACAGACTGTTTCCTCAAGTGGATCCCTGATGCCCAAGTAGCCTAAGTGGGAGGCACTCCCCAGTAGGAGCAGACAGACACCTTACACGGCTGAGTAACTCTCTGAGACGAAGCTTCCAGAGGAACAATCGGGCAGCTACATTTGCTGTTCAGCAATATTTACTGTTCTGCAGCCTCTGCTGCTGATACCCAGGCAAACAGGGTCTGGAGTGGACCTCCAGCAAACTCCAACAGACCTGCAGCTGAGGGTCCTAACTGTTAGAAGGAAACCTAATAAACAGAAAGGACATCCACACCAAAACCCCATTTGTATGTCACCATCATCAAAGACCAAAGGTAGATAAAACCACAAAGATGAGGAGAAAACAGAGCAGAAAAGCTGAAAATTCTAAAAGTCAGAATGCCTCTCCACCTCCAAAGGAACGCAGCTCCTAGCCAGTAATGGAACAAAGCTGGATAGAGAATGACTTTGACGAATTGACAGCAGAAGGCTTCAGATGATCAAACTTCTCTGAGCTAAAGGAGGAAGTTCGGATCCATCACAAAGAAGCTAAAAACCTTGAAAAAAGAGTAGACGAATGGTTAACTAGAATAACCAGTATAGAGAAGTGCTTAAATGACCTGATGGAGCTGGAAACCATGGCACGTGACAAATGCACAAGCTTCAGTAGCCGATTCGATCAACTGGAAGAAAGAGTATCAGTGATTGAAGATCAAATGAATGAAATGAAGCAAGAAGAGAAGTTTAGAGAAAAAAGAGTAAAAAGAAACAAAGCCTCCAAGAAATATGGGATTATGTGAATAGACCAAATGTACATCTGATTGGTGTACCTGAAAGTGACAGAGAGAATGGAACCAAGTTGGAAAACATTCTAAAGGATATTATCCAGGAGAACTTCCCCAACCTAGCAAGGCAGGCCAACATTCAAATTCAGGAAATACAGAGAACGCCACAAAGATACTCCTCAAGAAGAGCAACTCCAGGACACATAATTGTCAGGTTCACCAAAGTTGAAATGAAGGAAAAAATGTTAAGGGCAGCCAGAGAGAAAGGTCGGGTTACACACAAAGGGAAGCCCGTCAGACTAACAGCAGATCTCTCGGGAGAAACTCTACAAGCCAGAAGAGAGTGGGGGCCAATATTCAACATTCTTAAAGAAAAGAATTTTAAACCCCGAATTTCATATCCAGCCAAACTAAGTTTCATAAGTGAAGGAGAAATAAAATCCTTTACAGACAAGCAAATGCTTAGAGATTTTGTCACCACCAGGCCT
>NW_016808764.1:2986961-2994198 GCF_001698545.2 Rhinopithecus bieti
CCTCAAAATAATAAGAGCTATTTATGACAAACCCACAGCCAATATCATACTGAATGGGCAAAAACTGGAAAAATTCCCTTTGAAAACTGGCACAAGACAGGGATGCCCTCTCTCACCACTCCTATTCAACATAGTGTTGGATTTCTGGTCAGGGCAATCAGGCAGAAGAAAGAAAGAAAGGGTATTCAGTTAGGAAAAGAGGAAATCAAATTGTCCCTGTTTGCAGATGACATCATCGTATATTTAGAAAACCCCATCGTCTCAGCTCAAAATCTCCTTAAGCTGATAAGAAACTTCAGCAAAGTCTCAGGTTACAAAATCAATGTGCAAAAATCACAAGTATTCTTATACACCAATAACAGACTAACAGAGAGCCAAATCATGAGTGAACTCCCATTCCCAATTGCTTCAAAGAGAATAAAATACCTAGGAATCCAACTTACAAGGGATATGAAGGACCTCTTCAAGGAGAGCTACACACCACTGCTCAACGAAATAATAGAGGACACAAACAAATGGAAGAAAGTTCCATGCTCATGGATAGGAAGAATCAATATCTTGAAAATGGCCATATTGCCCAAGGTAATTTATAGATTCACTACCATCCCCATCAAGCTAACAATGACTTTCTTCATGGAATTGCAAAAAAGCTACTTTAAATTCATATGGAACCAAAAAAGTGCCTGCACTTTGTTGCACCAAGACAATCCTAACCAAAAAGAACAAAGCTGGAGGCATCACGCTACCTGAGTTCAAACTGTGCTACAAGGCAACAGTAACCAAAATGGCATGGTACTGGTACCAAAACAGAGATATAGACCAATGGAACAGAACAGAGCCCTCAGAAATAATACCACACATCTACAACTGTCTGATCTTTGATAAACCTGACAGAAACAAGAAATGGGGAAAGGATTCCCTATTTAATAAGTGGTGCTGGGAAAACTGGCTAGCCATATGTAGAAAGCTGAAACTGGATCCCTTCCTTACACGTTATAGAAAAATTAATTTAAGATGGATTAAAGACTTAAATATCAGACCCCAAACCATAAAAACCCTAGAAGAAAACCTAGGCAATACCATTCAGGACATAGGCATAGGCAAGGACTTCATTTCCAAAACACCAAAAGCAATGGCAGCAAAAGCCAAAATTGACAAATGGGATCTAATTAAACTCAAGAGCTTCTGCACAGCAAAAGAAACTACCATCAGAGTGAGCAGGCAACCTACATAATGGGAGAAAATATTTGCAATCTACTCATCTGACAAAGGGCTAATATCCACAATCTACAAAGAACTCAAACAAATTTGCAAGAAAAAAACAACCCCATCAAAAAGTGGGCGATGGATATGAACAGACACTTCTCAAAAGAAGACATTTTTGCAGCCAACAAACACATGAAAAAGTGCTCATCATCATATCTCATCATCATTTGCATATCTAATGGTGTAGATACTATCCTACACCAGTAGAATGGCGATCATTAAAAAGTTGGGAAACAACAGGTGCTGGAGAGGATGTGGAGACATAGGAACACTTTTACACTGTTGGGGGGACTGTCAACTAGTTTAGCCATTGTGGAAGACAGTGTGGCGATTCCTCAAGGGTCTAGAACTAGAAGTACTATTTGACCCAGCTATCCCATTACTGCGCATATACCCAAAGGATTATTAATCATGCTGCTATAAAGACACATGCACACATATGTTTATTGCGGCACTATTCACAATAGCAAAGACTTGAAACTAACCCAAATGTCCATCAATGATAGACTGGATTAAGAAAATGTGGCACGTATACACCATGGAATACTATGCAGCCATAAAAAAGGATGAGTTCATGTCCTTTGTAAGGACATGGATGCAGTTGGATACCATCATTCTGAGCAAACTATCGCAAGGACAGAAAACCAAACACCACATATTCTCACTCATAGGTGGGAACTGAACAATGAGAATACTTGAACACAGGAAGGGGAACATCACACACTGGAGCCTGTTGTGGGGTGGGGGAAGGGGGGAGGGATAATATTAGGAGATATACCTAATGTAAATGATGAGTTAATGGGTGCAGCACACCAACATGGCACACCTATACATATGTAACAAACCTGCACATTGTGCACATGTACCCTAGAACTTAAAGTATAATAATAAAAAAAAGAGTGTTAGAATGATAAGAAAAATAGTGGAGAAAGAAAGGTTACTGTAGGTCAGATATGGACCATGTGTGTTCATGACAACGAGTTTTATGCTGTATGAAATTGTTAATGTTTGGATGCAATGTCAATTAATGTATTATAATAGTATAAAATAGTACAATGCAATATAAAAGTCTAATACAGTAGTTATAAAGTGACTATGAATTTCCTCAAGGAATTTATGGATAAAGGGATCTGAAGAAAATAAGAATCAAAATTCAGCAATGGAAATGTTGTTGAAGAATAGTCCAACAGTATCACAAATCAAGGAGTTTGTGAAAAAGAAGATGATTAGTCTCTAGCATGCAGTTGTAATCAAGTGCTTCTTCCCTCAGTAGAGAAATATGAGTGGAAGGCAATAAAACAAAGAAAGTTAAAATCACACCTGTTCTTCTGGTCCCAGTACTTACATAACTGGGATTATCTGAATCCTGAGCTTCCTGCTGGTGAAATTTAATTATTTATTTTTTATAATGTTGGATCTTTCTTCTTAGGCATGTACTGTGTACCACGTATTTTACTAGGCACACATTGGTATACATTGTTTCATCTCATTTAACTATCTTGAGGAATCATGTTCTGCATTTTAGAGATGAGGAAACAGAGGCTAACAGAGGTTGGATAGTTGTCCAAAGTATCCCAGCAACCAGTAGCGGAGTCAGGATTTGAACCCTGGTCACCCTGATGCCAAAACTTCCACCAACTCCAGCTGCCTCTTGCTTGGCCACCCTCTCCTTTGCTATTTGCAATACTTCCTTTATTAAACTACTAGTTTTTCAGAGATAAACAGCAAAATGCCCATGACTTTAAGTTAAATTGTTGACTGTAGCACAGACCCACTCAAAGGGTCTTCTAATACCTATCTCTTTGTAGATGGAGCCTTGGAGAAGGAGGAAGGGTGGGGTGGGGCAGGAAGTGGGATGATGGGCCAGTCTGTGGGTGTGACAGGAATAGCCTCTGCCTGCATCTTGTTTAGCTCATCTGTCTCTTCTGTCATCACAGTGATGGAACCTCTATGGCTAATGGCCTCCTGTTCCAGCTGTTAACTTCTGATTCAGTTCTTTAAAAAGAAAAGTCTGCTTCATCAGAGTTGCCCTTGCCAAAAGCTTTTAGCCT
Source organism: Rhinopithecus bieti (assembly GCF_001698545.2). Lineage (NCBI taxonomy): Eukaryota > Metazoa > Chordata > Mammalia > Primates > Cercopithecidae > Rhinopithecus > Rhinopithecus bieti. Next base: position 2,990,279 of record NW_016808764.1, read on the forward strand.
TTTAAATGCACACAAAGGCCCTTGACAGACTTTTATGATTCTTCATTTAGTTTTTAAATAGCGGAAAGCATTTTACATTTGTATTTGGTGCACGAGAGAAGTCTAACTGCTCCAAAGGGCCAAGACAGTAAAGAATCCCTGCTGCTGCTGGAGTTTTCTCGGTTCCAAATGATGCTTATGATGTTCAAATCCAAGACAGGAGAGACTGTGGGAGGGGTTTACCCTTAATCGCTCGCCTCCTTCTCCAGCTTGTTACACAGAAGGAAAAGCTGGAGGAGGAGGAGACCAAGTATGAGAAGGGACCCAGGAATGGAACCAAAGTGCACCTAGGAGAGCAAGGAGGCAGCTCAAATTAAGTTAAGATCTGAATTCAGACCTGATCTGGCACCACAGTGAAGAGCTTGATCCCACATGGTCAGTGTTGAGACGGGACTGTCTCAGGATGAGCTCCAGACCACTGGGTCAGCTAGGCCACAATAACTTTCTTGACTCAGGGTTATCTGAAAGCTGGAGAGAAGAACAATAGCAGAAAGTTCACCAGAGTAACAAAGGCCATAAACATAACAAATGATTAACTGCATTTATTTTTTACTAAATTGAGCCAATCTTTGTGCATCAATATCAACTAGATACAGAGTAAAAGAGACGGTGACAGAGATTCCTTCATTTCCCTTTACATGGGAGATGCCATTAGTAAATGTTAGTCGAGGCTTTGGCCATTAAATATCATTTTCGAGGGATCTGAATTTCTTAGTAAAATCTTCTCCAACATGGTTGGAAGGAAAAATAGTAGATAATAAAGGAATGAAAATCCCAAGTTGTATGAAACTTTTCTCTGGCAGATCCTATGGGTAGTATGATCTGATCTCCATCTCCTATTGTAGAGGATCTAAAATGTAAAACCTCAAATTTTAAGGCTCTCTTGTAGAATAAGGAGGCCATGTGGCCCAGTTCTGGCCAATAATACATAAGTAGTAGTGTAGAAGGATGCTGTTTTCATCTCTCCTTTTCTTTCTCGTTCCTGCTTCAATGAGGATGTGATGTCTGGAACACTGCAGCCTGAGGTCGGTCATGAGGTAGTAATGAAGGCAATAGCTAAGGGTGGCAGATGAAAAGATAAGAATAACATGGCACCCTGTGGGTCCCTAATGACATTACTGAGTTTTTAGTTACCCTAGTCCTGGAGGGCCAATATCTGAGCTACTTTTAATGCAAAAAAATGACTCCCTAAGCCAAGGTGGCCAGTTTTCAGTGACTTGAAACTGGAAATTTACTAACTAAAGTGACATCTAAGCCTTATGTTTAAAACTTACTATATGAGGCTGGGGTGATTTTTTCCTTTTCTTCAAAAAATGTTCCAATAAAGTTTTCTCAAAGGAGTTGATACCTGATTTGACTGAGGAGAAGTCTTCCATTTCCTACAAATGATGTTAGAATGAGTTCTAGCTCCCATTTTCTCCTTATTTTTCTGTGGGTTGGTTGTCAGTGCTGCACTGATTCCCTGTCTAAAAGAAACTGTAAAGTATAAGAATCTTGACATCTCTTTTAATGAACTCAGACCTCAATTCTTAAGGTTGGTAAGGGACAGAGAATTCTCCATGGTGGCAGTTGTGGCATGATGGAGATTTCTCAGTAATAAGAGCAGCCTTGAGCGCTTGGGAGTCAGGTTTCAGTGTCCAGTCTGTCACCTTGCTCCATGTAGAGATTCTTACTCAGTGATCACTCTGTAGGTCAGGGTGGGATTTAATTAAGAATGTAGATAGACTCCATCATAGGAGCCTCTAACAACGCTTGTATATACTATTGCAGGAACATGGATGGAGATAGAGGCCATTATCCTTAGCAAACTAACACAGGAACAGAAAACCAAATACCACATGTTCTCACTTATAAGTAGAAGCTAAATGATGAGAACACATGGGCACCTAGAAACAACACATATTGGGTCCTTTCAGAGGGTGGAGTCTGGGAGGAGGGAGAGGATCAGGAAAATAACTAATGGGTACTCGGCTAAACAGCTGGGTGATGGAATAATCTGTACAGCAAACCCCCATGACACAACTTTACCTATGTAAAAAACCTGTACTTTTATCCCTAAACTTAAAATAAAAGTTAAAAAATTATTTATTCTCATAAAAGATGCAATTGATGGTATTTTGAATCCTGACAGTTTGTTTAATGTGTTTGAAACCTGTTAATACGGTTTGTTGCTTCATTATTGATACTGGCTAGGACCATGGCTAGGACCTTCTTTATGCATATGTATACACATAAGTAACTTTCATTTTCTGAGGTATAATTGATCATTCTAAGGTAGTGGTTCTTGATCAGAAATAATTTTGCCCCCTCCCTCCCCTGGGGCATTTGGCAGTGTCTAGATCCATTTTTGCTTGCCACAATTGGTATAGGGTGCTACTGGCATTGAATGGGTGAAGGCCAGGGAGGCTGTTCAACATCCTAGAATGCATTGGACAACCCTTCCACTCCCTGTCCACAGAAAAGAATTATCTGGAGGCCCTAAATGTCAATAATGTCAAGGTTGGGAAACGCTGTTCTGGTTCATTGTCTTTTTAAAAAATTTATTATCATGCTTTGTCATATTCAGGAGTCCGAGGACATGAGTATTTTCTTGTAGGTTGCGAGCTAAATTTGCCCTTATAGATACTGTAGCAAAATTGGATCTTGGGAGTAAATATTCAAACTTAGGGAGAAGCAAGATGCCCAAATAAAATTCTAAGAGGGATTATAAAATATGTAACAAGAGAAAGGGGCATAGCACCTACCCTGATATAATGAAAATTAGGAGGGACTTTTCTCTTGAAACTCCTGTGGAATGACACACCTCTGCTTTGGCTCTTAGTTCACACAACCTGGAGCTATTATTTCTCTTTTGGGGTATGTTTCACTTTTCTCCAGTTAGGTTAGGAGCTTTTGAGGACAAGTGTTCTACTTATCATCTGTCGAATTCCAAGCCTATATGGTATCTTAAGTTTGATAGATTCTCAATAAACAGCTGTTGTAAAATATGAGGCAAATGAAATTGAATCCTGCTTCGTTAATGAATTCAGACTCATCTAGCATGAACTCTGGTGATTTGGAAATTTTGAAAGAATGTTAGTTATTTGATACCTTTTCCACATATTTCATTAAAAACACAGTCATAAAATGACAAAATTATTTATTTGGATTATAAACTACCTATTGCAAACAAAATGTATTCCAAGGTGAGGCAGTTCTCTTCTTTGATCAGGCTGCTGGCTGAGAAAGTCAGGCTTTGATTTCTCCCTTCTCTTTCATAGACATTATTAACAAATTAAAAAGAAGATTAATAATTTATCAGAAATGAGGTGAATATTTTCTTCTATTTCCCAGCTAGACAGCAATGCTGTCTTACTTTAAAATCAATCTTTATTTTATATTGTGCACTTCCTGTTCCAAAGCAAAACTGATTTTTGTTTTGTTTTTCTAAGACCACCAGAGCGGGTACAAAAGAACCAGCGACTAGGCAAGGGTAGGAGCAAAACTGCAAGTTTAACTGATCTCTCTCTAAAACTCTTAACCATACAGCCACTAACTGATCCCTCTATGTCCCCGTGTCCTTGGTCCCCAGTCTAACTCTATACAGCCAGGCAGAAGTAGCAGAGCTTTTCCAGCAACTTTCCATGCCACTACGCCACTCCCGTCAAAACGGGCTGTTTTTCCTCCCTCTAGTTATTGGAATCAGCTGAAAGCCTGGCCTCCCTGCAGCGCCGAACTACCTCAATAGCCTAAGTAGCTGCCCAAAACAGGCAAGCCCTAGGCTTGTTTACAGCTGAAAAAGGAGGCACTTGTCTCTTCCTTAGAGAAGAGTGCTGCTATTATGTTAGCAAGTCAGGCCTAGCAGACACTAACATTCAAACCCTCAAATGCTTCCATACCTC
>NW_016808764.1:2995237-3010634 GCF_001698545.2 Rhinopithecus bieti
ATGGAAATTTTGGCCACTTAAATAGTCCACTCAGTTCAGGAATATAGGGCTAGAGAGAGGATTCTTTTCTACAGTGATTTTGTATTATAAATGTCAGCCTCTGAGCCCAAGCCAAGCCATCGCATCCCCTGTGACTTGCACGTCTACGCCCAGATGGCCTGAAGAAACTGAAGAATCACAAAAGAAGTGAAAATGCCCTGCCCCTGCCTTAACTGATGACATTCCACCACAAAAGAAGTGAAAATGGCTGGTCTTTGCCTTAAGTGATGACATTACCTTGTGAAATTCCTTTTCCTGGCTCATTCTGGCTCAAAAGCTCCCCACTGAGCACCTTGTGACCTCCACTCCTGCCCCCCAGAGAACAACCCCCCTTTGACTGTAATTTTCCTTTTACCTACCCAAATCCTATAAAACGGCCCCACCCTTATCTCCCTTTGCTGACTCTCTTTTCGGACTCAGCCTGCCTGCACCCAGGTGATTAAAAAGCTTTATTGCTCACACAAAGCCTGTTTGGTGGTCTCGTCACACAGACGTGCATGACAGTAAATATTATGAAAAGCAATTTAAAAGGAGGAATTCATTACTTCTTGCCATGTAAGTCTTCCTTAATGAATAGACCATAACGGCTTTTCTTGAAGGACTTTCTGGTGATTTTTTTAACACAAACTTATGCTCTAATGGAACAAACTTGTGGGAATAATGGCAGTATTTTTCTTCTGCATGGTTTATAGAAACTCCATTGTTATATTTGTTTATACATAAGATTATGAGATAATGTGCATTTGCTTATGCCAAATGAACTTAAGAACCTTAACAATGTTCCACATATAGTGCAGAAACAGGCTGATATACTGCATTTGTCATTCAACCAATTTTTGTTAAATATTAAGTACTTACTATGTGCCGGGCACTATTCTGTTTATTTCTATAGTCATGTTTGCTTCACAACCTTCCTTTTAAAACCAAGTAAAAGTCAGTCCATTCCTCAACCTGGTTAAATGTACCTTTAATTATTCTTTAGGATAAAATCAGGTCAAACTCTTTTAGATATTTGAATTTTGAAACTCCGTAATTTTTTAATGGTATTACTCTGGCTTTACCACATAAATTCTGATATCTAAGGGAAAATTTGACCTGTGGATATTGTGAACCCTGAAAATCTGGGATAGGTCTCAGTTAATTTTTTTTTTTGAGATGGATTTCACTCTTTTGCCCAGGCTGGACTGAAGAGGCACAATCTTGGTTCACTACAACCTCTGATCCCCAGGTTCAAGTGATTCTCCTGCCTCAGACTCCCGAGTAGCTGGGATTACAGGCATCCACCAATACACCTGGCTAATTTTTGTATTTTTAGCAGAGATGGGGTTTTGCCACGTTGACCATGCTGTTCTAGAACTCCTGACCTCATGTGATCCACCTGCTTTGGCCTCCCAAAGTGCTGGGATTACAGGCATGAGCCACCGTGATCAGCCAGATCTCAGTTAATTTAGAAAGTTTATTTTGGCAAAGTTGAGGATGGATACCCATGACATAGCCTCAGGACGTCCTGACAACATGTGGCCAAGATGGTAGGGGCACAGCTGGGCTTTATACATTTTAGGGAGACATGAGACATCAATCAATATATGTAAGATGTACATTGGTTCAGTCCAGAAAGGCAGGACAACTTGAAGCAGGGAGGGGGCTTCCAGGTCATAGGTAGATAAGAGAAAAGTGGTTGCATTCTTCTGAGGTCCTGATTAGGCCCTTCAAAGGAGGCAACTCAGATATGCATTTATCTCAGTGAACAGAGGGGTGACTTTGAATAGAATGGGAGGCAGGTTCGCCTTAAGCAGTTCCCAGCTTGACTTTTTCCTTTAGCTTAGTGATTTTGGGGCAAGATATTTTCATTTCACATTTCCCCTTTTCTTTTAAAATCTTTCGGAGAAAGCATTTTATATATAAAAAAGAGTCTCTTGTCTCAGGTCTCATTAGATCTCTAATGGCTAGGATGGTTTATTTTGTTGCTGTTATTTTCTTCTGAAGTTTAAGTTGTTTAGCGTCAGTTTGCAGGGCTTTATGAAAGCACAGCTTAGTTTTCAGTGACTCCAAATTAGGAAAAATGGGAAAAAAGGAAAAAAATTGAAAACATTATTTTGAAGACTTGCAGCCAAGAAAACTAGAATTCAAGTTCAAACTGTAGAAAACAATAAAATTGAAAATATTAAGCAAGACTAGAATCTAACAACAGTTGTACTATAGTTTTGAAACATTATTTTCTCTCTCCAGTTTCTCATTTTTGCTAAAGACAAATCATGATAGAACTGGTTTGTTTTAGTATACTCGGCCCAATTATTTGTATACAGTGCAGCAAAAATAATTGCATTGGGTGAATTTCTTTCCTCTTGAGGTTCCACAGTAAACCTGGGGCTCCTGGGCCTGTTAGAAAGTGACATTCTTTACTTACCACAGGTCAGGAACCCTGTACAGGCACTGTGTAGACAAAGGTATGAGGCCAGTTTTATTCAAGGGGCTTTTATTTTCTCCATAAATCAAGCTTGATTCCTTAAAGGAAAGCACACCGTTCCAGTCAAAGCCTTGGTAAAACAACATTTCTCCAATTGTGTTTTGTTACAAATGAAAACAGATTTATTTTTTTTTGAGATGGAGTCTCACTCTGTCACCCAGGCTGGAGTGCAGTGGTGTAATCTCGGCTCACTGCAACCTCTGCCTCCTGGGTTCAAGCAATTCTCCTGCCTCGGCCTCCCAAGTAGCTGGGACTACGGGTGCCCATCAGCATGCCCAGTTGATTTTTGTATTTTTTAGTAGATATGGGGTTTCACCATATTGGCCAGGCTGGTCTCGAACTCCTGACCTCGTGATCTGCCTGCCCTGGCCTCCCAAAGTGCTGAGATTACAGGTGTGAGGCACTGCGCCTGGCTGAAAACAGATTTTCATTGTGCTTATGCAAATAACTGTATTGTCATAAGTTAAGAATACATACAAATAGTTTCCAAATTCTGTAAAAATCTGGTAGAGAGAAATAAATATGCTCCAAATTTTGTTCATAGGAGTATACTTTAGTCAATTGGTAAAAGCTGTGAATAGCTTAAAACTTTTCCTGACTCTGGAAAACAAAGCAAATGTTTTAAGCGAAATTAAAAAAAAATTACTTCAGACTTCTATTAATTTAGTCATGCGGTTAATTCCTGTTCTGTGTGATAGTCATGAACATTTCAGCTCTCCGTGAGTCCTGAAAGTTTTTCCTGTGTTCTGCTGTCACAATCTCCAAAGTTATTAGAAACCTGCATTCAAGAGCACCTGTTAGAGTTTATAGCTGGTTATAAAACCATCTTCTAAAGAGGACTAAAATAAGACAATTGTTCATGGATGACAAAAAGTTTTTGGGCAGCTGTAGTCAAAGACACAATTGACAAGGAAATTTGTTACCTCTGTGGCACACAATAATTTAACATAAAAAGTATAATTATTAGTGATAATGTACATTAAGTCATATCAGAATTATAGGAGTTTCCCATAACTTTGGAACACATACTAATAACATATTTGTGTAAATATAGCCCAAAGAAAACCAAACACTGTTTTATATTTGACAAAGCTTTCTGTATAATTTTTTTATACCAAATATACCATATATGTCATTTTTGGACTTTAGGAAACCTATTAGTAATATCTAAAAGGATGAATTAGGTCAGAAAAAGACAATTTATAATTTGATTTTGGAAAGTTTGTCAGATATCAACGGTTTAAAACATTTGATATTACAAAACAGGATCACAGTCACTGTAAAACAAGTCATTCATTTAACCAAAGTGATAACTCAAGGATTCTTTTAAAAGGTGAAAACCTTCATTCTTTGAGAGAGGAAACTTAATTTTCCCAACAATAAGCCCTAATAAAAACAGCATGAAGCAATTAAATTTTTTTCGAAAATTTTATAAATAATCTATAAAATTTTCATCTTGATCATATGATATAACTTTCATAAGCCTTTATGACCTTTATTAAGGAGTCGGTTAATGCTTCAAGAAAATCTCGTTAATCTGACACAGAGGCCCATATACTAGTTTTGCATCAGTGTGCCTTTGATATTAAGGATTAATTTATAGAGAAACTAAAAGTATTTCATCTTTCAAAATCGGTGCTTACAAACTCACATGTCCACCTCTTTGGAATAGCTTTAGGTTTTGGCCCTATGTCTCAGGAATGCAGTTTGTTTTGATTAGCATCTTCTATCACGCCTGAAGATGAGGCTTTAATTGCTGTCAGTGTGTAAGATTTAGCAAGACTTGGTGTTTTTTTTAGACCCAGGAGTCAAAGCCCTGTAACTCAATGTCACAGAGACTTTAAAAGCACATACAGGAAGATACAAGGATGTAATAACCTTAATTATTATTTCTTAAATCTCAGTTTTTCCTAAGCAAACCAAACTTAAAAGTAACGGCATGGAAATCATTTTGATAAAACATAAAATCTCTTAAGTCAGTTACCAAAAGGCAAACTAAAAGGCCTTCTGCAGTGCACAGAATATGTTGGAAGAAAAAAAATTTTTGGACCATTAAGGAAACATTGTTAGCATTAGGCCACAAAAAACAGAACCCAAGAAGGAAAAAAAACTTGTATGAGCTGAAAATGAGTTGAAGGGGCATGTTACTATTTTGTGCCTTTTAACAGGGAAGAGAAAACCGAAACTGGCAAGATGCAAAAAAGTTGAACTTTGGGATAAAATAAAAAAATTAAGATCTCTTATCATTTATTTAATCAACCCTTAAGAAAATTTTATTGTTCTAACCAATTCTTTGTTGTATAAGTGTCTTGTTTTTTACATCAAATCCAATTTCTAGAAAGACCATTATAATTTCCCTTTAATTATAGACAACTTGATCATATAAAATTTTTAAAAATAAATCCTGTTATTGTGACTTACCCAAACTGTTCATGACATGCTTGGACTTTCTAGTTTGTCCTGAAGATCCCTCTTTCTTAAACAACCAGTCGTTTTACTCTAGGACTAAACTTACCATACAAGATTCTTTCTGATATGAAATTAATTCTCTTTAAGCTTTATTTTTATAACTTTCTTTACATCTCTTATTTCCTGGTTCCTTTTACCTTGTTTTATAAATGACCTTTAAATAAGCTTTGAATTAGATAAAACTTGTTGACCTTTTTTAAAAAATACACTTTTTTTTTAAAGAAAGAATGTTTTCCTACATATGTACTTTCATTGGAAAACTCAAATAATGAAATATCTATTATTTAATTTAATATAACTTTAGATTCTAAATTATGAGTTTGCCTACAAGTATTTATCCTATTACATTTACTTAATTATTTTATATTAATCACTTACCTAGATTATTTATAAAAACTGCAGTTGTCATTATTTAAAGTTATGGAACCATCATTGTGAAATTATAATTTAGTCAGTGAAAAAGATTTGACCTAACTGACTCCATCTTGCTTCCAACTTCTAAGCTGTCCTTGTTCATTCCTGGGCACAGGCCAAACTAACTTTCGGAGGAACTTAGTTTATAGTTTAGCTTGGAAACAAAGACAACAGTGGTCCTTCCTCCAAGCAAACCTTACTGCATGTGGACTAGACTGCCTCAACCCACAAGATTAGAAGTTACAGTAATCTTACTAAGTTCAAGATGTAGCTATTTTTACTAAACCAATATCAATGTCTTATCTATTAAAGATTATACAAGCAAAGATCCTTCTGTCTTGGGCTGTGTTTATAGTTTTGTAACCCTTATGCCAAATTTTGACCCATTCTAGTATTTGGCAGGGATAAGCATGAAATTGTTTGATTAATAAATGCAAACAAAAATGTAAGCTGGCAATTCTTAAGATATTTCTAATATTACTTTATCAATAATTTTAAAGCTAGATTATTTATTAAAGATTTTACTTAAGTTACATAAACTTGAAAAAGCATTTGACTAACCTTATCTTTTTTCTTGATAAGCTTTGATTCAAGCACTTTTATTTTCTTAAGCTAATTAATTAGAGCTCTTGTATGTATTTTCAGTAGTGAAACATTGTATACGCAACACATAAATACACAGATGTATTAGGCATGCCAACGGAAGTACATCTTATGGATTTATAAAAACCTTTTTTTTTCCTATCTTAGACTTTCAGATCCTTGATAACCTGTTTTACAACCCTAGACAGCTGTCAGCTAAGTAGCCTTAAATTTGGATAGTAAAGGAAACAACTCAGGTGAAAATCAAATAGCAAAATTTACATCATAATGTACAGAGAGGAAAAAATCTGGCAGTGTTAGAGGGAGATTAAAGATGGATGCCAAATCAAACATAAAATTATAGAAATCTGTCACAGGATTGTATAAGGAGACCAGTTTTGTTTAGATAGGGACTACCTATCTTTTAACTGGATCTCTGCACTGTGGGCGGAACCCACACTGAATCCTGAATCTCCAAAAAGGGAGAATTATTATGAGGTTAGACCACCTTACTTGTATGATGAGGCCAATGGTACCTGCTCCACTTGCATTGAAAGCACTTACTGCTGTGCTTAGCACATAGAAAGTGCTCAGTAAATGGTGGCTTTCACAATACAAGTCACACAGAAAAGGAGCCAGTGCAAAGTTGAGCTCTTGAATTTGCTAAACCATTGTTAATGGATGTTCCTTTTGTGCAGCCTTGACCTTCACACACAGTGACACATCCTTAAGCTCATTTATAAGCAAAGTAAGTTTGACTCTAGCACTCCAAAGCCTATCATTCCATTACACTAAGCTTCTTTCTTGCTTTCCTCTGAAACATATTGAAAGCAGATTAGGATAGACTCAGATTTCCTATTCTTGATTTGATATCTGTGATCGGTGCCATTTACTTTCCTTTTGCTTATAAACAGCATCCCCTTCTTTCTGAACTCTTCACTAGGGGGTCCACTCAGAGCCTTCAAAGAGGAGAACATGGCAACTGCAAATCATCATCCCTCAACCCCAAATCTGGGAAGTGAAGGTATTGGTGCAGGAAACCATCCAGCTACAGCAGACTGCTAATTGTCTTCAGAAATCACTCAACAGTTCCAAATTCCAATGGGCTAGTGTCCCAACCACATCCCTTCTGTTACCTATTATTCCTGGGAATGACCCTCAAATCCTTTTTCACACTATAAGTCCTTGTGTCTGCTGTATAAAATACTGTCAACAAATTTACCTCTCCCCCAGTCCTATCAACGCCATCCCATAGATGCCTTAGTCCCCATTACAACAGTCACTGACATCTGTGCAGCCCCCTCATCATGCCCTGGAGGAAATAAAGTTGAATTCATGCTTCACTGGGTAAATGTGCATGGTGGGCACGTTGGTTCTTTCCTCATGCACAAATCCCACATGCAAATGGCCTACTCTAAGGAAACCATCTGCCCTGAGCTACCAAACCCAAGAAAATAGTTTACTTAGGTGACACAAAAGTCTTTTCTCTACAAAAGAATTTGCTTCTTATTCCTCAAAATAAACATTTTGTGTTTATTAAAGATCATGACAATGTGTAATAGAACTGTATTATTACATTGCCATATAACATCAATATAACATGAATATTATATTTAGTACATATCATGCCAGTCTCCTTGGTAAATGCTTTATAGGAAGTGTTGAATTTACTGTCACAATACTGTGAGACAGAGACTCTTATCAGCCCCATGTTTCAGATATAGTAGCTGATTCCTGGATAGTTGAGATAAATTGTCCAAGGCTGGGAAGCTAACAACCTGAGATTAGAGTCTAGATCTGTCTTAGGCCAGAATCCAAGCCCTTACCAGTGCATACAATTGAGTTTACTCTGAATTTTTCAAGGACAGAGCTTTTAAATGTAGGACCCACTGGACAGATAGTGAAGGATACAATTGCCAAGAGAAGTATGGAGTGGTGGAGCAGACATTTGGGATATAGAGATGTTATTTAGAAAGTAAGTAGCACAGCCCTCTCTGTAAAGCCTTGTCAGCATGGGGTACTTGCAGACAGAATGAATTCCTAAGACTTAGCTGAGAAAATAGCTGGCAGCCAATAAACATATGCTATTTTATGAATTGACTCAATCTTCTCCACTGTCCCACCCCATCCCACTCTAACAGGGGAACTTATGAGACTATATAACAGTCCAGCTATTTACTTGATCATAAAGACCACTCTTATCATAATCTCATGAATGAAGTTTTTAAAAGCTTAAACCCACATAGATGCATATGCATACGAGTAAAGCTGAAGAAATCTGAAAACAGTTAATCAATAATTGAATAAGATTGATGTCAATATCCTGGTTGTGACATATTACAGTTTTGCACAAGTCACCACTGATGAAAACTAGGCAAAGTATATAAGGATATCTCTGTATTATTTCTTAAAACTGCATGTGACTCTAATATTATTTCAGTAAAAGTTTCAATTACAAAGCTTTAATTATAGCACTGGAAGTTGGCTTAGATCTGTCTCATTCAACTCTGGCCCTATGAGTTACACAGAGTCTAAAATGGCATAATAAATTATATATCCACAACCTGGATGGTGGTTTGCCATACACATTTGTTTTTGGGAAACACAGATATTACTAAGTATGTCTTCATTTATCTGAAAAAGAAAACTTCCCAACCATTAATAGCCCCTATCTAAAGGCTGCCTTGCTGTGCCCATCTCCTGGTGTCTACCCCCTCCATCCACACAGTGTGCCCTTTAGCTACCCTTGACTGGGTCAAATTCTTCCCTCCTGGGGTCCCATCTGGGGAATACATGTTGTATATAGGTATGTTTATTTATTTATTTTTTAATAGGAATGCTGGCCTAATGAACTAATATATTTATTTATTATAAGAAACACAGCTGTAAAATGGATGGATAACTTGCAGATTTTTGTACCCAAGGTGTCATCTGTAATTAAAAAATAATTAGATGCTCCATCTGCTTCCTGTCATGCACCCCTCTATTTTTTCACTATCCATGGTACTTAAGAAGAGTTGGCATTTTAAATACTAATTAATCACTAACAAAAACTTTGTAGAGCAATTCATTGGCATTGCAATGCAATTTTGTCAACACTTAACACACTGTTGGTTTTAAAAATACATTTAAGTCTATGATGAACTCTCTTATTAATAGTTTCCGTTTTATCCCAATATTATTGAGATTTCTTTTTATTTGTATTTTATAGACACTATTAAAATAATATGTAATATGAGAAACAATAATCTACTTTGTTATGCCTATGGTAATTCCTGATAAGAAGACAAAAATCACACACAGTTTACATCTCCATGCTGGTATTATCCAGAGGCAAAGGTTGAAATAGATTAATAATCTTTGGAACCAATTAAACGTGATTGTACCAATTTCCTCCCACGACTTGTAATTATCGCAACATGAGATAGCACATGTCGTTGCAAAGAAAAGCTGAATTGTTTTCATTTTCAAGAATTTTTATTTTCACTCTTTCCTGCTCAGAAAACTTTAGCATTTATTTCCTTCATCCAGAACAATATTTGCAGCACTTTGACAGGAGAAACGACATCTTTAAAAAATGTCTTTATTGGCCATGCTTTAAAAATTATACAATGTCTACTTTTACTGTTAAAAATGTTATAGATTTTAAAAAATCACTACACTCACCACATAAACATCACTGACACTGTTGTTTTTCCTTCCAGAATTTTGAAATATGCATTGCACGTTTAAACCAGTGCAATGCCATAATACTGTTTAATTTTAAAATCTGATTATTTTCTTAATCAACAAAATGTGGAATGAGCATCTCTCCCTGTCAGTAGACATAGATCATCCTTGTTCTAATGGTAGCATATCCATTTGTTATTATTTGTTACAGTCAATATTGTTGACATCTAACCTATTCTGGTATTGCCAGCACTTTGATTCATGCTTAGTTTGCTTCTGATAGCTTCCCTAAAGCCTAGAGGGCATATATATATATAAATGAACAGGTTATTCTTAACTGTAATGGGCCTCATGGCAGAATCGTTATCTCCATTTTTTAGAAATAGCTTTGTTTTATACAGAAAAAAAAGCTGAAATTTAGCTAAGGATTATGATTTTCTAAGTTGAGCTTGCCCTCTTCCTCTCCATTCTATGTTTGTCACTGTTGCACAAGCAGACCTTGGTGCTAGGACTGGCCCTGAGCTTTATGTCTCACAGTGGCTTTGTGACAGTGGCAAATGGTTCAGGAATTAATGCAATTCACCTACTTTCACTGTACATTTTCTGTTATTCCTGGGATCACCTCCCAAATGAACTCTTTGGATTCAAATCCTCCTCTCATGCTTCTAGGAAAAATCGACCAAAACAACTCTCTGGCCCAAGTGTATTTCCTGGGTCTCCATTTTCTGCAGAGTAAAGCCCAAATGTCTTATTTCCTATAGCCCATTATGAACAGCCCTAGCAGTCATTTCTAATGACTCTTCTCATCATACTCCTCAGGTAGCTCCTGGCTACAGCCAGATTGAGTCCCTGCTGTTCTCCATTCATGCCCTCTAGGGCCCCAGCTTTAGGTTTTCTGCTTTTACCCTGGTCTGAAATACCCTGGAGCAGGAGGTTAGGAGCACAGGATCTAGAGCCAGAGAAGAGCAAGAGCTCTAAACCCAAATTTAGAGCTACACTTTACTTACACAAATACACCCCAAGTTAATACTGTGGAAGTTGAATAATAGTTCAGTCCCATCTGCCCATCTCCATTAGAGGTCAGGATAGATTCCATTGTGGAGCTTCCTATGTAACACAAGAAAAATAAAACAAGATAAATGTGTAGACAAGGCCCCGTTTTGTACTTTAAAAAATGTTCCACAAAGCCCTAATCCAGAGTGTCTGCCAGTTCTCTGAAATGTTTATGAAATACATAGCAGCTCAAAGGAGTTCAAACTCTCTTAAAGAAGCATTTTTGTCATGCACACACGTCTCTCCCAAGATCGTTCTCTGCTTCTATATTTAAGAATCTGTTCAGAGCACGCATATAAAAAAATAATCATCATGTTAAGATGGTAATTTGGAAGGAGTTCCACAGAACAGCTTCTGCTGTATAATTGAAGAGGTGCTTCTCATACATCCACACGGGGCCTCTAGACTCTTAAGTGCAAGTCACTGCCAGTATCTGAGATGAGGCCAGTGATGTTTCAAAGCGAAAAATAGGATACATTTTTCACCACAGAAATGAAGTTGAGGCTGCTTTTTCTTCTCCCTCTGGCGGTTTCCTTCCTCTTCTCTGCTTCTTTGGTTGTGTCTCCTGGGAGCACTTTGCTGAGTCACTTGATCAGTCAGTCAATTGTCTATGTTGTGTAGGGACCTACTGTGCACCGAGAATTGCTGAGATGAGAAACACAGTGGCCTGCTGTGTTGTACATTATCAGGGAGCCAGCCACTTCTCAGGCCTATGGGGAGACATAAATTTCCTTAAGGCCATGAATGATGTATTCTGAATCTTACTCTGTTATTGCAAAGACAGCATAAGAGAACAGAGTGCCCTGTGCATGCTTTAAGTCAAGGCAAGACACTCACCAAGTGACTGATGTTCTGTCCTTTTAGCTTAGGCCAGACCAAAAACCTTTGTTGCTACCTGTTCCAGACCTAGATCTTCCTAAGTGCCTGGAGTCTCTTGTGGGGGTTTAGAGTTAGGACTGCTTTGAGCCATGAATAATGAACTGGTTTTAACAATGAACACATTTGATACCTTACGTATTAAGAAGTGTGGGCTGGGTGCGGTGGCTCATGCCTATAATCCCAGCACTTTGGGAGGCCGAGGTGGGTGGATCACGAGGTCAGGAGTTTGAGACCAGCCTGGCCAACATGGAGAAACCCTGTCTCTACTAAAAATACAAAAATAGCGGGCGTGGTGATGGGCATCTGTAATCCCAGTTACTTGGGAGGCTGAGGCAGGAGAATTCTTTGAACCTTGGAGACAGAGGTTGCAGTAAGCTGAGATCGCTCCACTGTACTCCAGCAGCCTGGGCGACAGAGTGAGACTCTGTCTCAAAAAAAAAAATAAATAAATAAATAAATAAATAAAATAAAAGAAGTGTGGTGGTTGCTGTATCCAGTATTTGAAGCCATGGGTATCCTCCATGGGTATCCTTCCTAGACCAGATCTGCCCTGCTTCCTGTCCCTTAGTGAGCTGGAATTATGCATCAACCTAGTTCCCCTCACGGTCATGTTTTTTTCCAAACAAGTTAGATTCTTTCTTCTCATGTGTTTCTTTTTAAGGGCAGACACTTTTCTCAGAAGACAAAGCTTTTCCTCACAGCTAGTTGGTCTATACTTAAAACCAATCTCTAGAAAAAAGAATTATAGTGACATCATTTGGTGAAAACTAAAAAGTATGTGCTCCTCATATCACCTGTAAGATAAAAACACTCAGGAGTGATTCTTGGGTAGGCATACAACTGGTTGATTCTTTGGGGGTTCACTTTTCTCATTTTTCCAATTGAGGCATAATATACCTTTCCTCTAAACATGGCGTGGTTGGGAAATTTAATTCAACAAGCATTTACACTCATCTGCTATTGAGCGCTGTGCTGGATGCTATAAGGTGTGGAGATGATTAAGACACTCTTTGGGCTCTTAGATTGCTTGTGATAAGCTTGTAAGGAGGCTAAGATAAGTTCATGTTGTGCAAGGCACTGCACATTGTAATAAAACCATGTGACAGTTTAATCTACTGTGGGAAATGGACTGAACCAGGACGAGTAACTGAAATGGTACTTTAAGTGGATCCATGCTTCTCAAAGAAAGTTTAAATCTGGGCCATAACTAAGGGTCTGGAGCTTGAGCTAGGATAAAGGGCTTGGCCAACCACTACCCTGGCCACCATCTCTCCTCTACGAATTATCCAGAGCATATCCAGAGTTTTTTGCCACCTCCCAAAATCTTAACTAGTGACAATGAGACTTTTTTGGTAACGACAGTAGGTAAAACTAGTTGTAGAGTCACAGCAGGTCATTTCAGCAGCTCTAGGTAAAATTGCTCTTAAACTTATAGTGTTATAGATCCTCTTGGCAGCTGACTTGTGATGTAATCCCCAGGCAGGATCTTGTATCCTGAGCGCCTTTCTTTTCCTCTGGTCTCTTGATTTAGTTGGGTATGACAAGATAACTTCAATTCATAGAATCAATTTTTACACCACTTTGGAGAGGTAGTAAAAAAAAAAGTCAAGGAAAAGGAAGCAAAAAGGAAGCCTAGGAGAAATGTCCTCTGATCTAAATACTTTTCTTCTTTACCTGTCTTCTCTCTCTTTACCTATGGAGGTTGAATACAAAACCTGAAGTTTAGAAAGTTCCTAATCAAAACAGAGCCCTCACACTGAAGAGAAGGGATACATTGCAGGCACAAAAAGAGATGTCTGATTAGCCTTTGGAAAATCAGCACCTGAATCAACTACTTCCTTTCCCTACTTATCCATCTATCCCAGATAATTTATTTTTTGTTTTTGTCTCTAAATTGTGCTTTTCAAGTTAATATACAGTGTTGTCACTGAAAATGTGAGAACCATGAAAACAGAAAAAAAGCAAAACTAAAAGGAAACAGAGAGTAATACGTAAGTTAGAAATAATGGGAAAAAACTACAAAAGGTTTACTTGGTAAAATTTAAAATCTTATTTTATAAAATTATAAGGCAGACTGGGAAGACTGTTTCCAGGAGGTATGTCAAAAGGTTATTAAACTTTTCTTACAAGAGTTTGTACAAATGGATAAACAACTAAGACCTTGATAAATAAAAGGATATAAAATATGATTTAAAAATTTTTTAAAGGACCTAAAATGATAAAATAAATATGTGGAAGAATGTTCTATTTTTTAGAAGTGTGAATGAAAGCAACCAGGAGATACTATACTCATCAGTCAAAATGGCTAAGACTTTTTAAAAGATGGAAATGACCAGTGTTGAATGCAGTTGGTGCTCAAACAGTGCTGATGAGAGTGTGCCCGCAAGGGAAGCTCTTTGACAATTTGGATCCAATTGTCAAATGTTCAAAGCCTTTGACTTGATAGTATGCTAATTAAGGAGTCTATACTAAAAAATAGTCCTACATATGGGAGAGTCTTTAAGCATAACGATGTTTTCAACCCACACTTTCCAATACAGAGATATATTTAAGTAAAATACATATAATCAGTAATTTTAAGGATCTTCTTATGGCACATATATTATCTCTGTAATGTTAAAACAGGTACTAAGCATGACGAGATACGATTATAAACACCGTCATACCAAGACTCTGTCTGCTCTTCAAGGAGCTTGCCAACCAACTGAATGGGGCAGAACACACATGGAGATAAAATTGAGAATAACAGAAAAGCAAAGGATCAATAAGACATGTGTAAGAGACTGAACATGTGCCAGCTGTGGGGACAGAGCAGGAAGGCACGTTACAGTAACTGGGATTAATCAATGAATCTTTCTTTTTTAATTTATTTACACTTTTAAACTAGAAAACTAATGCAAATATGGAAAAAATAAAAAATACGTGTAACCCTTTAGACCACACAGTTAAGGTCCTGGCTATGTTCCTTCTTTTTTCCTTCGTCAAAGAGATCTTGGATTAAGAAGAATGAGAATTGAGAACAATCTGTAGGGTATTTGTGGGAGCAAAATCAAATAGGTCTTTTAAAAGTAAAAATATCATTTGGACATTGTACAAGACCCTATCTGGTGGTTGCAAGAAAAACAAGGTGAATGTCACTTATAGAGACTTAGTTGTCCAATTTGGAAAGAATCTCATTCTACTCTTTCTACTCTCAAATGGGAAAACAAAGGCTAATGAGGCTTAGGATTTGTCCAAGTCCCCATACCTGTCAGGACCTCTGACTTCCAATGGGAAGGTGGGCAGAGGTTCAGTATGTGCATCCTGGGTCAGGCTCCTGGGTTCAAAACCCAAGCTGTTTGAGTTCAGACATTATTTAACCTCTATGAGCTCCATTTTCCTCATCAGTATAAGGCAAATAACAACAGTAATGCTGTCTTCATCATAAGCTCATCGTAGGAATTAAATGACATCATAACTTGTGCACACACTTAGCCCACTGCTTGTCTATCTCTAAGTACTTTTTAATGGGCTATTACTTTTATAGATGGAATCATGCTTTTTCACCATGTGACATTTTGTAGCACTTGAGGAGGTTCATTTTCACCTTTATAAGCAGCCAATTTTTTTCTCTATGGCACATCCTTTTACCTTTGGGAGGCCCTGAGTTAAATAAACTTCTTTAATGCTAGAAACCACTTTTCAATTAACATCTATTAATGCCTAAAGACTTTATATATGGTAGAAAAGTCCTGGGAAGTGCTGATCTATGCAAATAATAACTACTAAAGCTTAGATTTTAAAAATGCATCTGTACTTGTTTTTTTTTTTTCCTGACTAAACCAT
>NW_016808764.1:3012896-3067357 GCF_001698545.2 Rhinopithecus bieti
TCACTTTATTTTTATTTATTTATTTATTTATTTATTTTTGTGGGTACCTAGTAGGTGAATATATATTTATGGGGTATGTGAGATGTTTTGATACAGACATGAAATGTGAAATAAGCACATCATGGAGAATGGGATGTCCATCCTCTCAAGCATTTATCCTTTGAGTTACAATCCAATTACATTCTTTATTTGAAAATATTCAGTGAAGTTATTATTGACTGTAGTTAATCTGTTGTGCTACCAAATAGTAGGTCTTATTGATCTTTTTAGTCTTTGGATCCACTGTACTTGGTTATAATAAATGTTTTAATCTCAACTTGGTTGTCACTGAGAAACCACACTGTGATGGTTGAGAAAACATATTTGCCTTTCCTATTTGGTGTTGCTCTCCCGGCTCACCTGATGCCCCCTTCCCTCTCCGTTGTGTAGGAGATGATCATCTATAAAATGGATGTTACATGAACTCCCTAAAGAAGAGTTAGTTTCTCCCTCTAAATCTATTTATATGTGCCTTTCTTGGAGTAGTGAAGGATAAATTTTCATTTTAAGACCCTTCCTCTCCAGTCCCTGCTTATCTACAAGGCTCTTTCACAAAGGCAGGATGGAGGATTACAAATCAAATTATTTTCAAATTTCCATAATATTTAGAAATCCAAGTCATCTCATCAAGAAACAGCAGAAGTTACCAAACCTATCCCTTCAGCTAATATCCTCGGTGTCAGTTTATTAGATAAATAAAGTAGGAACCTGCTCTTCCTTCTCTTTAAATATTCAAGGAATCATAGGGATGTAAGTTAATTCACTCTGGACTGTGTTTAATAATAGTAATTGTTAAAATTTCTGTACTTTGTTGGTTTTAGGCTAAGGTCTAGTTTTTTTTTTTTTCTTTTCTATTATTTTGGGCTGTGTTTCAGCTATCTAAAAATCAAATCAAATGGGCATGTAATAGGCATCAACTCTGTGACTTAGAAGAACACTTTGATGCCGGTGGGGAGTGTGTGCCTGCTTACGTTAGATGTGGTCTCTAATATGATGACATCTGATCAGTAGAGTAATTTGTGTTTATAGTGTTTGAATGGTGGTCTTCAATGTTGCCTTAATGAACTTGACATTTCTTCACTTTCTGTATTGTGTGACAAAAGAAATAAAAGCACCACTTTCACCCCCAAGACAGTCCCATTAAAGAGCAGTTCAGTTCTTGAAGTAGGCATGGCCTTATTCTTGTATATTAAAAGTGCCAGTACTTTAAAATTACAACTGATAGGCTTGTCTCTCCTATCACCAGTATACTTCCTCCTAGGTAAAGCCTTTCTCTCCCTTTAAATAAAGAAAAAATCTTCTAATCTTTCAGTCGGCAACAGCAACCTGACACCAAAAACCAGTTGTAATCAGGGGCCTGGGGCTGACAAACTGGTGGGGTATGTGATCTTAGATGCTGAAATTCTACATTACAATCTACTTAAAAATTATAAAATATGGAAAGTGTATTCAGTGAATTTTTGTGCAAAATTTATTGAAAACTTTATAAAAGTAGAGATAGGGATAAAAGATATGGGGGGAGACAGAGAGAGACTGCCTGACACCATTCGTGTCTTGTATTGTGGCACATATGAGGAAAAGATTCAAGCTGCCCTCAGCAGTGACAGCTCCTGGACTGATTTGAGTAAAGGCTGTGCCCTGGCTGGTGGAATGCTACTAGCCAACAGAGGTCAGGTTAGGGCAGAATGCTTGTGGCGTTATACGTTTATGCTTAGTGTTCCATTATTGGAATGTTAAGCATGTGGGAGTTATTTACATCCTACTGCTAAAGGTCATCACCAAGGTCTGCTTGCAGAAATTCAAAAAATTGCAACCTTGGGGATAAATGGGTCAAGACAATGCCCAAGGTGTTTGGCATTAATGAATTTATCGAACCTTATTTTATTCATTCAATGAATATAATTGAGTGTCTTCACTGTGGCAGTGTTGGATAGAGCAGGGAGCAAGCTAGACAGTTTCTGGGCCATAAAACTGATTTTCTGGAAAGACAGAGACAGAAAACAGGCACAAGGTAGACTAAACCTGGTAGACCTCAAATAGTAGGAGGCTGAATGCAACGGAAATGATTGGATCTCTCTCTCCCATCCCTCTAGAAAAGAAGGTGTTTTCAAGAAAGAGCTTATCTGATCATTTTCTTTTCTATTTCCTGCTCCTGGGTGTGTGCACATACACTCTCCTTTCTCTTTCTCCTTCTCTCTTACATGCTAGAAAAATAATTTCTAGGCATGCAAATTGCACCACAGCAAAATAAAAAATAATAGTTTGAGGAGTTTATGTAGAATTGTCAACTTTTTTGCTATTTTTATGTGTATGTGTATGCATACATATAGTACCATATATATTACTGATAGTAATATGTCGTACCGTCTACTTTAAATATTAGCTAACATTTGAGAGTTTAATGTGTGAATGACTCTTCTTTTATCTTTTTATTTTTTCTTCAACGTTTATTTTAAGTTCAGCGGTACATGTGCAGCATGCGCAGGTTTGTTACATAGGTAAACGTGTGCTATGATGGTTTGCTGCACAGATCATCCCATAACATAGGTACTAAGGCCAGCATCCATTAGCTTTTCTTCCTGATGCTTTCTTCCCCCACACCTCCCTCCAATAGGCCCCCAGTGTGTATTGTTCCCCACCATGTGTCCATGTGTCATCATTCAGCTCCCACTTATAAATGAGAACATGCAGTGTTTGGTTTTCTGTGCCTGCATTAGTTCGCTGAGGATAATGGCTTCCAACTCCATCCACGTCTTCCAAAGGACGTGATTTTGTTCCTTTTTATGGCTGCATTGTATTCCTTGGTGTATATGTACCTCATTTTCTTTATTCAGCCTACCATTAATGGGCATTTAGGTTGATTCCATGTCTTTTCTATTGTGAATAGTGCTGCAATGAACATACATGTGCATGTATCTTTATAATAGAATGATTTATATTCCTTTGGCTATATACCTGGTAATGGGATTGCTGGGCCAAATGGTATTTCTACCTCTAGGTATTTGAGGAATCACCACGCTGTCTTCCACAATGGTTGAACCAATTTACACTCCCACCAACAGTATAAAAGCATTCCTTTTTCTCTTCAACCTCATTAGCATCTGTTGTTTTTTGACTTTTTAATGATAGCCATTCTGACTGGCATGAGATGGTATCTCATTGTGGTTCTGATTTGCGTTTCTCTAATGATCAGTGATGTTGACCTTTTTTCATGTTTGTTGGCTGTATGAATGTCTTCTTTTGAGAAGTGTCTGTTCATGTCCTTTGCTCACTTTTTAGTGGGGTTGTTTGGATTTTTTCTTGTAAATTTGTTTAAGTTCCTTGTAGATTCTGGATATTAGACCTTTGTCAGATGGATTGCAAAAATTTTCTCCATTCTGTAGGTTGTCTGTTAACTCTGATGCTAGTTTCTTTTGTTATGCAGAAGCTCTTTAGTTAGATCCCGTTTGTCAATTTTTGCTTTTGTTGCTACTGCTTTAGGCGATTTCATCATGAAATGCACATGCCTATGTCCTGAATGATACTGCCTAGATTTTCTTCTAGAGTTTTTATAGTTTTGAGTTTTATATTTAAGTTGTTAATCCATCTTGAGTTAACTTTTGTGTAAGGTGTAAGGAAGAGGCCCAGTTTTAATTCTGCATATGACTAGCCAGCTCTCCGAGCACCATTTATTAAATAGGGACTGCTTTCCCCAGTGCTTGTTTGTTTGGGTTTGTCATAAATGGCTCTTCTTATTTTGAGGTATGTTCCTTCAATATCTAGTTTATTGAGAGTTTTTAACATGAAGGGATGTTGAATTTTGTCAAAGGCCTTTTTTCTATTGAGATAATCATGTGGTTTTTGTTTTTAGCTGTGTTTATATGATGAATCACATTTATTGATTTGCATGTACTTAACTAATCTTGCATCCCAGGGATGAAACTAACTTGATTGTGATGGATAAGCTTTTTGATGTGCTGCTGGATTCAGTTTGCCAGTATTTTACTGCGGATTTTTGCATCAATGTTCATCAAGGATATTGGCCTGAAGTTTTCTTCTTTTGTTGTATCTCTGCCAGGTTTTGGTATCAGGATGATGCTGGCCTCATAGACTGAGTTAGTGAGGAGTTCCTCTTTTTCAGTTTTTTAGAATAGTTTCAGAAGGAATGGTACCAGCTTCTCTTTGTACCTCTGGTAGAATTAGGCTATATACCATACCCATTGATCCTGGGCTTTTTTGGTTTGTAGGCTATTTAATACTGCCTCAATTTTAGGACTTGTTATTTGTCTATTCAGGGATTCAATTTCTTCCTGGTTCAGTCTTGGGAGGGTGTATGTATCCAGGAATTTATTAATTTCTTCTAGATTTTCTAGTTTCTGTGCATGGAGGTGTTTATAGTATTTTCTGATGGTTGGTTGTATTTCTGTGGGGTCAGTGGTGATATCTCATTTATCATTTTTTATTGTGTCTATTTGATTCCTTTTTTCTTCTTTGTCTAACTAGAAATCTGTCCATTTTATTAATTTTTTCAAAAAAAACAGCTCCTAGATTTGTTGATTTTTGAAGGGTTTTTTATTTTTTGTGTGTCTCTGTCTCCTTCAGTTCTGCTCTGATCTTGGTTATTTCTTGTGTTCTGTTAGCTTTGGGGTTTGTTTGCTCTTGGTTCTCTAGTTCTTTTAGTTGTAATGTTAGGTTGTTAATTTCAGCTCTTTCTAGCCTTTTGATGTGGACATTTAGTGCTATAAATTTCCCTCTTAACACTGTGTTGGCTGTGTTCTGGAGACTCTGGTACATTATATCTTTGTTCTCATTAGTTTCAAAGAACTTCTTGATTTCTGTCTTAATTTCACTTTTTACCAAAGAGTTGTTCAGGAGCAGGTTGTTCAATTTTTGTGTAGTTGTGTAGTTTTGAGTGAATTTCTTAATCTTGAGTTCTAATTGGATTGTGCTGTGGTCTGAGAGACTTTTTTTTTATGATTTCAGTTATTTTGCCTTTGCTGAGGAGTGTTTTGCTTCTGATTATGTGAACAATTTTAGAATAAGAGCCATGTGGCAATGAAAAAAATGTGTATTCTTCTGTTTTTAGGTGGAGAGTTCTGTAGATATCTATCAGGTCCACTTCAGAGCTGAGTGCAGGTCCTAAATAACTTTGTTAGTTTTCTGTCTTGATGATCTGTCTAATATTGCCTGTGGGGGTCAAAGTCTCCCACTGTTATTGTGTGGGAGTCTGATATGGTTTGGCTCTGTGTCCCCACCCAAATCTCATCTTATAATTCCCACGTGTTGTGGGAGGGACCTGGTGGGAGATAATTGAATCATGGGGGAAGGTCTTTCTCATGCTGTTCTCATGATAGTGAATAAGTTTCATGAGATCTGATGGCTTTAAAAACAGGAGTTTCCCTGCACAGACTCTTTCTCTTTGCCTGCCGCCATCCATGTAAGACGTGACTTGCTCCTCCTTGCCTTCTTCAATGGTTGTGAGGCCTCCACAGCCATGCATAACTGTAAGTCCATTAAACCTCTTTGTCTTTCCAGTCCCAGGTATGTCTTTATCAGCAGTATGAAAATGGACTAATACAAAAAATTAGTACCAGTAGAGTGGGGCACTGCTGAAAACATCTGAAAATGTGGAAGTGACTTTGGAACTGGGCAACAGGCAGAGGCTGGAACAGTTTGGAAGGCTCAGAAGAAAACAGGAAAATGTGGGAAAGTTTGGAACGCGCCTAGAGACTTGTTAGAATTGACTTTGACCAAAATGTTTATAATGATATGGACTATGAATCAAGGCTGAGGTGGTCCAATGGAAGAGGAACTTGTTTGGAACTGGAGCAAGTGACTCTTATGTTTTGGCAAAAGGCGGCAGCATTTTGCCTCTGCCCTATAGATTTGTAGAACTTGAACTTGAGAGAGATGATTGTAGGGTATCTGCAGAAGAAATTTCTAAGCAGCAATAGCATTCACAGATGACTTGGGTACTGTTTAAAGGCATTCCGTTTTATAAGGGAAGCAGAGCATAAAAGTTTGGAAAATTTACAGCCTGACAACACGATAGAAAAGAAAATCCCATTTTCTGAGGAGATATTCAAGCTTGCTGCAGAAATTTGCATAAGTAACGAGGAGCTGAATGTTAATCATCAAGAGAGTGGGGAAAATGTCTCCAGGTTTACATCAGAGATCTTTGCAACAGCCCCTCCTGTCACAGGCCCAGAGGTTTAGAAGGAAAAAATGGTTTCATGGGCCAGGTCCAGGGTCCCTCTGCTGTGTGCAGTCTAAGGAATTGGTGCCCTGGGTCCCAGCTGCTCCAGCCATGGCTAAAAGAGGCTGAGGTTGCTTCAGAGGGTAAAAGCCCCAAGCCGTGGCAGCTTTCATGTTGTGTAGAGCCTGTGGGTGCACTCAAGAATTGAGGTTTGGGAACCTCTACCTAGATTTCAGAGGATATATGGAAAAGCCTTGATGCCCAGGCAGAAATTTGCTACAGGGGTGGGTCCCTCATGGAGAACCTCTGCTCAGGCAGTGCAGAAGGGTAATGCGGGGTTGGAGGCCTCACATAGAGTCACTACTGGGGCATTGCCTAGTGGAGCTGTGAGAAGGGCCACCATCCTTCAGACCCCAGAATTGTAGATCCACCTACAGCTTGTACCATGTGCCTGGAAAAGTCACAGACACTCAATGCCAGCTTGAAAGCAGCCAGGAGTGGGGCTATATTCTGCAAAGCCACTGGGGCAGAGCTGCCCAAGACCATGGGAACCCACCTCTTGTATCAGTTTTCAGTGTGACCCGAATGTGAGACATGGAGTCAAAGGAAATAATGTTGGAGCTTTAATATTTGACTGGCCTGGTAAATTTTGGACTTTTTTTGGGGGCCTGTGGCTTCTTTTTTTGGCCAGTTTCTCCCTTTTGGAATGGCTATATTTCCCAATGTCTGTACTCCCATTGTATCTAGGAAGTAACTAACTTGTTTTGATTTTTCAGGCTCATACACGGAAGGGACTTGCCTTGTCTCAGATGGGACTTTGGACTGCAGACTTTTGAGTTAATGATAAAATGAGTTAAGACTTTGGGAGGCTTTTGGGAAGGCATGATTGGTTTTGAAATGTGAAGACATGAGATTTGGGAGGGGCAGGAGCGGAATGATATGGTTTGGCTCTGTGTCCCCACCCAAATCTCATTTTGCAGCTCCCATAATTCCCATGTGTTGTGGGAGGGACCCAGTGGGAGATAATTGAATCATGGAGGCAGGTCTTGCCGTTGCTGTTCTCATGATAGTGAATAAGTCTCGTGAGATCTAATGGTTTTAAACATGGGAGTTTCCCTGCATAAGGTTTTTCTTTTTGTTTGCCACCATCCATGTAAGATGTGAGATGTGACTTTCTCCTTCCTGCCTTCTGTCATGATTGTGAGGCCTCCTGTCATGTGATAATGTAAATCCATTCAACCTCTTTTTCTTCCCAGTCTTGGGTATGTCTTTATCAGCAACATGAAAATGAACTAATACAGAGTCTAAGTCTCCTTGTAGGTTTCTAAGAACTTGCTTTTTGAATCTGTTTTGGGTGCATATATATTTAGGATAGTTATTTTTTCTTGTTTGATTGAACCCTTTACCATTATGAAATGACCTTTTTTTGTCTTTTTTGATCATTATTGTTTAAATTCTGTTTTTTTTCTGAAATTGAAATAGCAACCCTTGCTATTTGCTGTTTTCTGTTTGCTTGGTAGATTTTTCTCCATCCCTTTACTTTGGGCCTATAGATTTTATTGCTTGTGAGATAGGTCTCTTGAAGACACCGTCCCTGTGAGCCTTGGCTCTTTATCCGGCTTGTCATTCTGTGTCTTTTAATTGGGGTATTTAGACCATTTACATTTAAGATTAGTATTGTCATATGTGAATTTGATCCTGTCATCATGATGCTAGCTGGTTACTTTGCAGACTTTTTTATGTGACTGCTTTATGGTTTCACTGGTCTGTGTATTTCTGTGTGTTCTTATAGTGACTGGTAATTGTTTTTTCTTTCCATATTTAGTGCTTGCTCTTGCAAGCAAGCCTGGTGATGACTAATTCACTAAGTTATTCCTTTTTTGAAAAAGATCTTATTTCTTCTTTGCTTATGAAGCTTACTTAGGCAGGATATGAAATTCTGGCTTGGAAATTCTTTTCTTTAAGAAGGTTGAATATTGATCCCCAGTCTCTTTTGGCTTGTAGGGTTTCTGCTGAGAGGTCTGCTGTTCTGATGAGTTTCCCTTTTTAGGTGACCTTGCCCTTCTCCCTGGCTGCCCTTAACGTTATTTTCCCTTCATTTTGACCTTGGAGAATCTGAGGATTATGTGCTTTGGGGTTGATCTTCTCATGGAGTATCTTACTGGGGTTCCCTGCATTTCCTGAATTTGAATGTTGGCCTACTTGCTAGATTTTGGAAGTTCTCCTGGATGTTACCCTGAGGTATGTTTTCCAATTTGGTTTCATTCTCCCCATCTCTTTCAGATACCCCAAAAAGTGATAGGTTAGGTCTCTTTACATAATCCTGTATTTCTCGGAGGTTTTATTCATTTCTTTTTATTATTTTTCTCTATTCTTATCTGCCTTTCTTATTTAGGAAGATAGTCTTCAAACTCTGAGATTCTTTGCTCTGCTTGGTCTATTCTCTATTGATACTAGTGATCACATTGTAAAGTTCTCGTGTTTTGATTTTCAGCTCCATCAGTCAGTTATGTTTCTCTTTAAACTGGCTATTCTGGCTATCAGCTCCTGTATTGTTCTATCATGATTCTTAGCTTCTTTGCATTGGGTTATAACAAGCTCCTTTAGCTCAGTTAAGTTTGTTATTACTCACCTTCTGAAACCTACTTCTGTTAATTCAGGCATCTCAGCCTCAGCCCAGTTCTGTGCCCTGGTTGGAGAGGTGTTGCAGTCATTTGGAGGAGAAGAGGCACTCTGGCTTTTTGAGTTTTCAGTGTTTTTGTGTTGATTTTTTCTCATCTTTGTGGGTTTATCTACCTTCAATCTTTGAGGTTGCTGACCTTTGAATAGGGTTTTTATGGGATCTTTTTTGCTGATGCTGTTGTTATTTTCTGTTTGTTTTTCTTTTAACAGACCACTTTAGGGCTGCTGTGGTTCACTGGGGGTCTGCTCCAGGTCCTACTTGCCTCAGTTTTTCCGGTACCTGGATATATCACCAGTGAAGGTTGTGAAACAGAAAAAATGGCAGCCAGGTCCTTCCTTTGGAAGCTCTGTCCCAGAGGGGTACTAACTTGTTGCTGGCCCAAACACACCTGTAGGAGGTGGCTGGAGAACCCTGTTAGGAGGTCTCACCCAGTTAGGAGGAATGGGATTAAGGACCCACCTAAAGAAACAGTCTAGCTGCTTTTTGGTAGAGCAGGTGTGCTGTGTTGGGTGGAACCCTTCCTTGTTCAGACCATTTGTATTTTCCAAAGCCAGAAGGCTGGAACAGCTGAGTTGACTGAACCACAGTGATAGTGGCTACTCCTCCCCCTCAGGAACTCTGTCCCAGGGAGACATCAGAGCTCTATCCGTAGAATCCTGGTTGGAATAGTTGAAACCCCCATAGGCCCGTCCCACCCAGTGAAAAGGAATGAATTGAGGTCTGCTTAAAGATGCAGTCTGGCCACAATCTGGCAAGGCAGCTGTGCTGTGTTGCGGGGGACCCTTCATCATTCAGACTGTTTGTATTCTCCAAAGCTGGCAGTCTGGAATGGCTGAGTCTACTGAACCACAGGAACTCAGCCCTGTCTCAGGCAGATTCCAGCCTGTTGCCATTGGCTGGCTGGAATTCCATGCCAGTGGGTCTTAACTAGGGAAGTGGCCATGGAAGTGGAGCCCAGAGAATGACGCTGCTGCTTGGCTCTCTGGATTCAGTTCCCTTTCTAGGGATATGTATGAATGGACTTCTCACCTTGCCAGGTATCCCAGAGCCGGAGTATGTACAACTCTTGGGTCTCTGTGTGTGTCTGAGTGGCTGCTCTTCTCAGAGTCCACACAGCTCTGTGGCTCTGTGTACCAGGCCCTGGTGGCGTGGGCTCACTGAGGGATATCCTGATCTGCAGGTTGCAAAGATCCATGGGAGAAGTGTGGTTTCTCGGGTGGGGTCACACAGTCACTCATCTCTTCCCTTGGCTGGGGGTGAAGGTTCCTTTAGCGCTGTGCCTCTCCCGAGTGGGTTGTCACCATCCTCCCCAGCCCCCTGACTTTTCTTCATTCTCTGTGGTTTGAGTTGGTTACTTAGTTCCAGTGTGAGAACCTGGATATTTCCGGCGAAGGTGCTGAATTCATTCACCCCTTTTCATTCCTCTCCATGAGTGCCATGGACTGCAGCTGTTTCTAACTGGCCATCTGTGAATGACTCCTTATATTCAATCTATACAACACTTATGATATAGGTACTATTAACATTCCTGTTTTACACATAATAAAACAGAGAAGCTCACAAAGGCTAAGAGCATATCCTGCTTTGATGTAACCTGGCTGGTGGGTGGTAGGGGTAGGCTTTGAACCCAGGAATATGGTACCAGAGACTGGACTTCTAACTACTCAACACCTGGATTCTCAACACCACTATTTCCTTTAAAACAAAAAACCCTGCAACTCTTCATTACCAAAAATTACCAAAAATATGGGAAAGAAATAATTTCAGAAATCTTGTCAAAGGCCTGCCTGCTCTGGCCCAAAACTTCAGCAACAGAGAAACTTTTAATCCACATCCTAGGTTTACTTTCTAGATATTTCAGGTCAAGAGCATAGGCATGTCCGTCGTTTAAGGACTTTCTTCATTCATTTTGTGAATGACCTTCAAATGCATTTACAAAATACCTCAATTTTAATAGCTCCAACTGGTGCTATAAACTACATGGAGTTAGAAGACTGGGAAATGATGATCAGGTAAGAAAAGCTCTTTAACACCGAATCCAAGGACTTTCGGGATTGGGGAATTCTCTGAAATGAGTCATAAAATTGCCACACATTCCCTGCAGCTTGGGAAGAAAGTCTTTCCAAGAATTCTTAGTCATTTCCATAACCCGAAGGAGCTTAAACATCAGCACTCATGGCTCAGTAACTAAGTGTTGATGTTAGCTTATCATATTAAGTGACTGACCATTCACTTGACTATTCAGAATCTCAGTTTCTCCATCTGTCAAATCAGAATAACCTAATTCCTGTCTGGCTTATATTCAAAAGGCTAAATGTTAAATAAGATGAAGTGTGTGTATTCCTCCCTCCTCCCTTTTTCCTTCTGGAAAGTTTGTGCAATTTAGCCTGCAGTTTCAGGTGTGTTCTTGTGCACTAGCTCCAATTCCTTGTGTCCTTTGAGGCTCCCTTCTGATGCTTTCTATGTCTCCCCATTTGCAGGTATTTAGTATTCTATATTCAGTTTCCTCCAAATTGTTATTTCTGTTTGCTCCCCAAAGCCCATACAATTTTAAATTAAGAATAAATAAAAACACTTAATATTGCAATTCTGCCAATCAACATGTAGATTGGAGATGAAGTGAGCAGGTAAAATTACCAAAATGACACACCATTACTTCCAGGTAGATTAAGAAACTAGCAGGGGTTCTTTTAAAACAGCAACTCTCAGGGAGAAAGACAATGCTAGGTGGCCACTCTGGGTATGTCACCAAAGTATTTTGAAGAAGAAGAAATTCCAAATGGTGTGATTTTGTCTCTCAGCGAGGAGGATCTGGGAGCCCAGCAGGCACTGAAGGCACTGCTTTCATTGCTCTCTCCTAACTCAGCTGATTCACGTGAGGAGCAGCACACACGCACATGTAATCACAGCAACGTCTTAGTACTCGGATGGCACCCAGGAGAAATGCACAAGGAACATTTAATAACATGATTCTACTGACGATGGCCCAATTTCCATGGTGAATTTCCTGTGGAAGCCTCATATTCAGCCATCACTTAAGAAGAAAGCTAGCCTTCCAGGGAGTGAGGCTTTTATCATCAGTCTGAGTAACCTGCACCTTCTGAAATACAGGTAGCAGGGGAAGGCTTCATCAAGAAGGCGGTAGGGTAAAGGGAATGAAAGAGAGGGCCATTGTGATTCCTTGCAATATAACAAAAAGTCCTATAAAAAAGCACACAGCTCCTATCCTACCATGGGCCATGGAATTATAACTCATTCCTTAAGGAACATTTGCAGATGGGGAGAAAAATTTCCATAAAAACTGTAAAGAGGCAGAATTGCTGAGCATGAAGGCTTGAACTTGTAATCCCCCACTACTTGGGAAAGCTGAGGCAGGAGGACTGCGTGAGTACATTAATTGGAGTCAGTAGTGAGCTACAGTGTAGTGATTATGCCGCTGTACTCCAGCTTGAGAGACAGAGTGAGACCCTGTCTCAAAAAAAAGAAAACAAAAAAGTGGCATAGTTACACAGATAGTTACACATAGGCAAAATATATATTCTAAATTAATACTATAGTTACTGGTTTCATTTTGTCTTACACTCATTTTGAAGGTCCCTGTAATTGGGATAGTACATACGGTCAGATATATATTTAATTCAATCCTGCACCTTGAGATTTCTGCTCTAATCTCACTTGTGTCAGCAATGTTGGAATGTCTTTGGTGATGGACAGTTCACCACTTCCATGACTGGACAGCTCTAACCCCATTACTCACTTATGTCCCTGCTCAGATGCTTGCTTTATGGGCAGTAGGAACACAGCAGTGAACGAGAGACATATGATCCCAACTTCAGGGACCTTAGAATTGAATGTCAGATAAGATGGAATGAATAACTACAATATTATATTCTTCCTTATTGAACTCTCATGCCAGTAAATGCGACTCACTGTTTAAGCACACACAATAAAACTAATCCACCTCCCATAGGACAACTCCATCTGGTATTTGAAAATAATTATTATATTTCCATTTTTTTTTTCCTTTTTCTCGAGACAGAGTCTCATTCTGTAGCCCAGGCTGGAGTGCAGTGGCATGATCTCGGCTCACTGCAACCTCCACCTCTCAGGTTCAAGTGATTTTCATGCCTCAGCCTCCCAAGTAGCCGAGATTAAAAGTGTGTGCCACCGGCTAATTTTTGCAGTTTTAGTGGAGACAGGGTTTCACCACATTGATCAGGCTGGTCTGGAACTCCTGGCTTCCAGTGATCCGCCTGCCTCGGACTCCCAAAGTGCTGAGATTACAGGCATGAGCCACCGTGCCCAGCCTGATTGTGTTTTCTTTTAAAACTTGAAAATATGCATCTTTCTTGCTCTCTCCTTTTCTCCCTCTCTGATGTGAATTAGGCAAACCTCATCAGTTAGGATGTGAAATAGGCTATACCTCTTCATGTTTGCACTGCCAGGAGCCAAGATGTAGATTATATAAATAAAGTCAAGTAAGCTTATACTTATTTTCCTGTTTGCCTTCTGAAAGTAAAACAAAACTGAATTTGTGAAGGAAATTGGGGAATAATTTTGGCATAAATAGTTCTTAGTTTCCCTCGTCTGATTAGAAAATTGACTCTCTATTCCACACCTCCCCTCAACCACTGAAACATTTATTATACTTTTCATATCCTCAAACTTTTCAGTAAGAAACATAAAGCCAAACAAAGAAACCTAAACAAATTAAATGGAACCTATTTTTTTCACATGCAAAATGGATTTCAGTTTTGCCTTTAGGAGGTTTTATGTTTCATTATTATTAAAAATGTCAGGAATATTTTGCCTGCTGGGAGCACAGATTTCCCTTCTATTTTTCAATCTTACTCAAAACCCCTTATTGCATATTTTATGAGTCAGAACAGCACTTAGTTGTTACTTTTTAAAATTATAAACTCTAAAGCTGATATTGGCATTCTGCTAAATGGCCTTTGTATGTGTAGGATTGTTGAACATTAACAGAGTGAGATGTAATAAGAGAATCATTTATGGGATGAATATACACTTGTGTGACCTTTAGAAACAGAAATAGAGGTTTACTGAGGGAGCAAGCTGCGTTCTTCCACATACTAATTTTGTGAGTCCTGTTTTCATCTTGGGTGGCAGAGACCACAGGCTACTTTATAATTCTCTCTCTCCTCTCCTTACCTGACAATTTTGGGAAATCATTAATTGAATTATAGAGCTGAAAGCTGGGTTGGGTGCTTAAAGCCTTCTGTTTTCTCCTTTGCTTTGCCCACTGGGGTACTGTGAGCTTCTTGAACTCATTTGGCATGTCTGCAGTGTGAACCGTTCCCTTTGAACTTGGGAAGAATTGAGGATGTTCATGGAAAATAGAACAAAAATAGGAGAAGCAGTCAAGTTGGGAAATATTGGAAATTTAGGAATTGTTAGAGTTGTCCATGTGTGATTCATTTCTAGAAGGGATAGAGAGGGTAATCATGAGAATTAAGTGAAATAAGGCCTGGGGAGTGCTTAGCACAGGGCCTGCTACTTGGAAAGTGCTCAATAATTGTTGCATATTATTATTAAGTTGTAGGCATATTCCTCTTAAATGAGATTCATTTTAAACTCCTCAAAGGGGTTTGAGAATCAACTTTTAAAAGGGGGTTTTAATTTCATCAGGAAACAATGGTGATGCCCAAGAACCAATAATGGTGGCTGGAGGTGAGCTGGTGACACTACGTGAGCTGGTGACAAAATGTGAATTTGAGGAGGATTTGACCACTGCCTACCTGTTATATCTTTAGACAGCCCTGCTCAAAAAGAAACTTTGCAGTAGATGGGACCAATAAGTCGCATGAGCTCTCCAAATCACTTTGGTTTTGGCCTCCCCTAAGCACATCACATTATGGAGACTGATATAGTTCTGTGGGGGTCAGAGTAGTGGAACTTCAGGGTCAGAAGTTGTGAGAGACACAACTTAGTTTTAACAGCATCTGCATCTTCCTTTCTTTACTTCTAAGGACCACATTCCAAGGTCGTGCCCTGAGGAACGCTGTTCTCCTCCCCAAGTGTTGCATTCCTGCAGTGCTGCAAAACAAAAGTGGAGAAAGTTTTCCTTTAACTTTTATCCTTCCTCTCTCTATTGCCCTCTTCATTTTCCCAGGTGAACTTCTGAAGGTCTTAAATCTGTTTTTTTCATGCTGTCCAGAGACCTCTATTAAGGAGAGCCACTTGGACACAACCCAACTCAACTATTGTGTATTTTATTTCATTTGGGACAATCCCTCCGTCAAGACAATGTTGTCCAGAATTCTAGAATTGAAGATGATTGTATTTTAAACAAAGACATATCCATTAATCACAATAAACATAAAAGCAAATTTTTTTTTTTTTTTTTTTTTTTTTTGAGGCAGAGTCTCACTCTGTCTCCGGGGCTGGAGTGCAGTGGCCGGATCTCGGCTCACTGCAAGCTCCGCCTCCCGGGTTTACGTCATTCTCCTGCCTCAGCCTCCCGAGTAGCTGGGACTACAGGCGCCCGCCACTTCGCCCGGCTAGTTTTTGTATTTTTAGTAGAGACGGGGTTTCACCGTGTTAGCCAGGATGGTCTCGATCTCCTGACCTCGTGATCCGCCCGTCTCGGCCTCCCAAAGTGCTGGGATTACAGGCTTGAGCCACCGCGCCCGGCCAAAAGCAAATATTCAATGAGCATTTATTGTGTGCTAGACATGGCTGCAGGTATTTTGTATGTGTTCATCTCATTCAAGTCTCATACAAACGCCAATCTTTAAACCAAGAGAGTTTGTTTATTTAATACTCCATCCGTCTCATTCCAGGAAGGATTGACATAAAGGTCATTCCTACTCATGAGAGGTGTGAGGCAAATTTAGTTTTCAGCCTCCTTCCAGCCAGTGTAAAGAGACACTGAGATGATTTACCATTCTAGGATACAGAACTCCTGTGATGTTTGCTCTCCCTCTAATTTTTTCCTAAAATGTCTACATCCATTAGAATAAACTATGTTTGTTTGATTCATTGCATTTCTATCAAAAAAGCCTAAGACGAGCAACAGTAAAAAGAGAAGCAATGCTTTAAAGAGGTCCCCTTGCCTATAACATGGAGGCAAAGCTGGAGATAAATCAAAGATAAATCAAGGCCGTAGCTAGGACCATATAATTTGAGACTAGAAGGTATGGACCAGCCAAGTCTAAACACGTGTTTTGGTTTCTCCAGAAGTGCAGAGAGTCACAGGAGTCCAAGTTGCTACAACAGCCTCTTTAGCAGTAGCTCTGGCCACAGAGAATAAGAAAAAAGCAAGTGAACACTCACCAGCTGTTGCAGCTACCTCTGCTCACACAGTTGGCAACACTATTAGTGGGCATCATGTTTAAACATGAAGAACACAGGGAGTGTTGTTACAGTCGTCAGAGAACAATGGCTCTTAAATCAAGAGCAGAGAAGAATAATAAGCCAATTCATTAGTCACACTTTTATTGGTCAAAGCCAATTCTTTGATAACAGTGAGATGATGTGCCTTGATTAAAGCCATTTAAGTGTCTATTATTAAATTGAAATGTGTGGGTATTCCCACATTTGTATATTAACCTTATTTATTTTTATGTTTCACAGCAGAAGTCCACTTAGATTATATTTCTGTAATTAACCCAAACATAAGATGAATAAATTTCCCTTCCCAGCAGAAGAAAAAACAAGTCCCTTATTCATGAATTTACTCAATGTTTTCACTTCCCCAATTTGTCTGTTTACTTAATGTTCCACCCTCCGATACAGTTAGCCACTGTTTCATCTCTAGCTACAACCTTTTGAAAGCTTCACCCTCAATGTTGAAAAGGAGAATCTGTATTTGAAACAAACTGTTGAAAGTACTCAGATTGTCCAGCCCAAGAATATAAAAACAAAGTAAATCCGATGGAGATGGTTGAGTCTAATCCCTCTCTTTATTAAGTAGCACTTTTAGTACTTCAGGCAATTTGTACACCCAAACACAGCTGGTGCCTCTCTTGCTATATTTACAAAAGCAAAGATTCTTGTTGCATTGCAGGCTGGATCTCCTTGGAAGCACAATCAATGCACTCACCATTTTCAGTATGGTTACTGTTATCTTCACTCTTTCTAGGGATGTATTTCTTTTCGGGGCAAAGAAAGTAACTATCCTTAGTTCTGAGTATTAGTGGCATTGTGCAGAGGGTCACAGGGATCTTGATAAGCAGAGAATATAATTCTTGAGGACCCTGTAGACTGGTCCCTCACCGGGCTTTCCCCAGTTGTTGTTGGCACATCTGCAGGTGAAGCATTTCATTTACCTTTATTCCCATTAAGGAAATACTGTCTAGGTGTAACAAATGATTGAATTCTGGCTTATGTACAAACAAACACAAGGAGCCAATGTCAATGGACAGCAAGGCTCTGCTGAGGTTAACTTCAACCATCATCCTTGAGGCTACTCTACCTCCTCCCTCGCTGAGTTTACCATTACCAGGACCTCTGTTGTTCTGCATATAAATATAATATCACAATATTTCTGTGATACAGAAATCCCAGGAAGATGTAATTCCTGTCTGTCTGTGCACAGAAGTGTATACAATTATATTTCTATGTTCTTGCCTTTCCATTTTAGAGGTGAATTTTATGTTCACCATCATAGAAGAAAAACTTCCAGAACAAAAAAAAAAAAACCCTTTCTTACTTTTCCTTTATCCTGTACTCATAGCATACATAAAACTTAAGCCGTAGGTTAAATACAATTTCCCTGCTTTCATTGCCCTAAATTCAGACCTTACACTTAATATACTTAGGTGATAGCAGTATCTCTTGATAGATACCAACCTAGCATGCTGAGCCAATAAGATGCTTGTTCTCCCCATTGATTTTCTTAAATGTCCGCAGTTCATTTTCATGGCCATGTTCTTAAAATGTGCTCATTGTTCAAATATCTCTCTTCTAAGATCACATTTGCAAGGTAACAGCCTTTTCCAGAGGAGTCATTTGATTAGTGCACAGCGCAGTATCTCAGCTGCTGCAGCTCATTCTGTTAAGCTCCCCCAAGTCTTGCTTCCTAGTATGCAGACCTGTTCTGAGATTTCACCATGACCTCAGAATGGAGACAATGTGGGCCAGAATTTGGAATTATTTTAGTAAACTAACTGCGTTGTGCAACCATCACTATAAATCAATTTGAGAACTTTTAAATCATCCCAATAAGATTGCTAATGTACATTTGTCACACCCTAATTTCCACATCCAAGGCAAACACTAATGTACTTTCTGTCCCTGTAACTTTGCCTTTGCTGAATAGTCCATATAAATGGAATCATACAATATGTGGTCTCTTGTGTCTGGTTTGTTTCAGTGAACATAATGTGTTGAGGTTCATTCATGTAGTAACATGCATTTGTAGTTTATTCCTTTTTCTTGCTGCATAGTATTCCATTATGTAAATATACTACATTTTGTCCATCCATTCCCACTTGAACATTTAGGTCATTTGCCATATTTGCAAATTGTGCATAATGCTAAGAACATTTGTTTACAAGTCTTTGTGTGGACACATGCTTTTGATTTTCTTGGGTGGATATGGAATTATGCTTTTAACAGTGTTCTTGAGTTATAATTGATATAAAATAAACTGCACATATTAAAAGGGTACAATTTAGTACATTTTGATATCTGCATGCACCTGTTAACCCATCACCACATCAAGAAAATGAACATCTTCATCACCCCCAAATAATTCCTTGTTCTGCTCTGCAAAATCCCTGCTTATTCTTCCCATCACTCCACATCTGCAGGCAACCCCTGCTTTGTTTTCTGTCACTATAGATTACTTTGCATTTTCTAGATTTCATATCCACGGAATTATAGAGCATGTCTGGCTTCATTCACTCAGCATAAGTATTTTATAATTGTGGTGAATATCAATAGCTCGTTCCTTTCTATTGTTGATAAATATGTTATTGTCTGTAAATACAGTATCTCAATTTGTTCATCCATTCATCTATTGATGGATATTTAGATTGTTTCCAGTTGTGGGCGGTTACAACAAAGTTGCATTGAACATTTACATTTATATAAGCCTATGCCTTCTTTTTTCTTGAATACATTCTCAGGATTGAAATGGTTGAATTATATAGTAGGTGTTTAACTTTGTAAAAAATTTCCAGATCATTTTCTAAAGTGGTTGTCCCATTTTACATTCCCACTAGCAGTGCATGAGAGTTGCCACCCTCCAGATCCTTGCCATCTTGTTACAGGGAGCCTTTAATTTTGTTTTGTGATTTTAATTTGCATTTCTCTAATGACAATAATATTGAATATCTTTTCATGCATATATTTACCATCTGTATATTTATTTGTATAGTAAAATACTTGTTCAAAACTTTTGTCCATTCTAAAATTTTGTTTGCTTTTTGAATATTGAATTTTGAGAATTCTTTATACATTTTAGATGTAAGTTTGTTATTAGACATTTTTTGCTTTGCAAATATTTTCTTCCAGTCTGTGGCTTGTTGTTTCATGAATCAAAATAAGGTTGGCGCAGCTATATTATGAGACAGAATATATTTTAAAGCAGAGTATTACTGGGGATAAAGAAGTTTATTTCATAATGATAATAGCATTAGTTTATCAAGAGAACATAGCAATTCTAAACATTTATGCAGCTAACAACAAAGATTCAAAATACATGAAGCAAAATCTGTTAGAATTTCAAGGACAAGTAGGTAATCTTATAATAATAGTTGGAGATTTTAATACCCATACCTCAATAATTCCTAGACAAAGTAGGCAGAAAATCAGAAAGGATACAGTAGGCTTGAACAACACTATCAACCTACTTTATCTGATTATTTACAGAACACTCCACTTAACATTGTACACATTCTTTTTAAGTTTGCACTGAACATCTGCCAAGATGGACTATATTTTGGCCCTTAAAATGAGTGTCAATAAATTTCAAAGTATTTAAATTATACATAGCTTTTTTCTTTGTCCTTACAATGCTGTGCATTCAAAAACTTTAACTTAGACTAATCATCAACTCTCAAAGCCTGTGTCCTCTGTGCACATGGTGTGTACATCCAACTGCCCAGCTCATAGGAAAACCACAGGTGTATAGCTACAGTGTTCTCAGGAACCCAGATCACATCCAGCTTAAACCACTCCCAACAAATAATCATACTTAGGAACTTCCACAGCCCTAAGAAGAACTAGTAGAACCATGCTGCAGGAGTTTAGGGAAGCCTATCCTACTTCTTTTCTCCTGTGAGCACTATTAGGTTGGTGCAATAGAGATTTTTGCTGTGCTTTCAATTGCACCAACCTAATGGTACATTTAAAAATATGGAGAAATGCTCAAACAGGAGTTATAAAATTATGGTATAATTTAAATGTTCACATTTTAAAACTTGATGCTTTTAGCATAATGGCTAAAAAAATCCCCCAGTTAATAGTGTACCACAGACCATGTAGGTCATAAGTGTAAAGTTATTTACCAAACATCTTCTTTATTTCAAGGTATCTGTATAACTAAATGCATCATTTCATTATGATTTTGCATCAGAAATGAATTTGAGCCCTTCAGAAATTCTCTCCCCTTCATGAGAGGTCTTAGATCATGCCTTCTGAGTCTTTGAAGAAACTTCTGCTATCATCATGAACAATCATTGCCCTAGCCTATCTCCAGGCCACCAACTCTTCATTAATCTAGGTGCACAAATGTTAATTTTTATCTTCCCAATGTTGAGCCAATATGCTTATTACAAGTCACTAGTATCACTTTTAAAGGGCAAGAATCATAGATACTCAAAAACAGTAATATTTTGCATAGAAAAACTAGATTATCTCACTGCTCCCATGATAAAAGGCATGTGGATTCTGGGTTGGGACAAAGAACCTTGAAATCCCACTATGATTGTGAAGCATCATGATTAGATTGTGACCTTGTTATTATCAACCTGTGGTGTATTATTAATGGATGAAACATTGTATGGAATAAAGAATGTGATCCTTGAAGACCGGCCAACCTGAATTCCAGTATCAGCAGTGACAATTACGAGAAAAGGGGCCTTGATTCAGTCATTAAGCCTCTCTGCACCTGAGATGTCTCACTTTAAAACAGAAATTAATAACCCCTGGATTATGGTTTTAAGATGTGTATAGTGTACAGCACCAATCTGCAACAAAGTACACACTGAATCAATAGTGATTATTTCAGCTAAATGTTGATTATGCAGGGGTATGTTAATAATGGTAAACAATGAGAAGAGATATTGCATTTGTTAAAAAAATATGTATATATAGTTGACCCATGAATAAGATGGGTTTGAATTGCATGGATTCACTTATACATGGATTTTCTTCCGCCTCTGCCACCCCTGAGACAACAAGACCAACCCCTCCTTTTTCTCCTCTTCAGTCTACTTGATGTGAAGATGACAAGGGTGAAGACCTTCATGATGATCCACTTGCACTTAGTGAATAGAAAATATATTTTCTCTTCCTTATGATTTTCTTAAAACATTTTCTTTTCTCTAGCTTCTTTTATTTTAAGAATACAGCATATAATACATAGAACACACAAAGCATATATTAATCGGCTATGTTATCAGTAAAGCTTCTGGCAAACAGTAGGCCATTAGTATTAAGTTTTTGGG
Organism: Rhinopithecus bieti; assembly: GCF_001698545.2. Classification (NCBI taxonomy): domain Eukaryota; kingdom Metazoa; phylum Chordata; class Mammalia; order Primates; family Cercopithecidae; genus Rhinopithecus; species Rhinopithecus bieti. The sequence continues at coordinate 3,034,432 of NW_016808764.1, forward strand.
GAGTCAAAAGTTATATGTGGATTTTCTACTGCATGTGGGTTTGGTGGCCCTAACTTCCATGTTGTTATGGGGTCAACTGTATATATAGTTTTGAAATCAGTTAAAACATTTACAAAGCAGCAGTTATTTCTCATTTAGAACATGGTACCACTCAGCCCCCAAATTGACTACTTACAACATTAATACATGCAGGCTCTATTATTCTTAGAGAATAATAGACCAGAAAATACATAAGCTAGAGTTTTAGACACTAGGCGCAGATGACATAGTGTTATCATTGAGGAGAAGAGGAAAATGATCAAGAGGGTGAGGGAGAAGTGCCCATTGGCAAAACCAGACGGACCCATGGCTGACCTTGCTGGTTGCTCAGTAAAGCCAGTGTCCTCTTCTTCCTGAGCTCAGAGCTGGACAGCATTTTCAGCCTCCTTTCGGGTTAGATGGGGCCATGTAACTGCGCTCTTGCCCATGGAGTCTGAGCAGAAGAGCTGTGCTTCAATTTTTGGCATGACCCATGAAAGTCCTTCAGCATGTACTCTTCATGTCATTTTCCCTTTAAATGGTAGCTCACAAGGAGACTCTCAGGGTTGGCAAAGCCACTGGATGGAAGGATTATGAGTCCCTGTGTCATGATAGAGAAGAGTCACCACCAATCAAAAACATCATCCTTGGGTTGTTACTTAAGTGAGAAATATACTGTGTTTTACGATTTGTATTTTGGGCAGCCTGCACTAACTGCTGCAGTCTGGTATTGCGTTTGGTTACCTGTGTACCTAGGAGATCGTGCAGAAAACAAAGGTAGGTTGCTCTGTAACAGATAGACGTGCCTTTCTAATTACCAAGTGCAGTAATTAAATGCATTTGCTTTAAGTTCATTTTGGAATACATTTTGACAGGTTTGTTCTAATAGTATTTTGTGTTTATCAGTGACCTTCCATCCAACCTCATACACAATTGATTGAGAATTAATCTGATTTAGAATTTTTGAGCCACTTTGGCTGTACCACTGTCACTTGGAGGGTCCTTGGTCCTTTCTAAACTCACCCATCCTTTAAGGCCTAGTTATTTCCTCTCCTCTGGAAAGCCATTCCTAATGCACTAGTATACAAAGTTCTCTTTGTCCTCTAAACCTGTACAGCACTGAGAGTCTGGACTGTCTGTTAAGCTCTAAAACATACCTTGCCCTTTTTTGATAGTTATCTTTAAAATACGTGTCATTAGGCTGGAAGCAGTGGCTCATGCCTGCAATTCCAGCACTTTGGGAGGTTGAGGTGGGAGGATCGCTTGAGCCCAGGAGTCCCAGGAGTTCTGAGAGCATACTGGACAATACAGGGAGACCTCATCTCTACAAAAAAAATTTTAAAAATACCTGGGTGTGGTGTTGTGTGCCTGTAGTCCCAGTTACTCAGGAGGCTGAGGCAGGAGGATCGCTTGGGCCTGGGAGTTCAACACTGCAGTGAGCTGTGATTGCACCACTGCACTCCAGCCTGGGTGGCAGAGCGAGACCCTGCCACACACACACAAAAAAGTATCATTTATCTGCTTTTATCCATCCATCCATCCATCCATCCATCCATCCATCCACCCATCCATCTCATTATCCAGGTACTCATTTACTCATCCATTAATTAATTCATCCAATACATATTTAAGCACTTAATGCTGTTCTTGGGACTTTTCAAGGTACTAAGTCTACTGAGATAAATACAACATGATTCTCTGTGTTTACACAGATACAGTTGGTGCAGAAACAGATCTATGATCAAGTAGTCCTCTAAAATTTAATATATATCATGATAATTCTATATAAGAAGGGCTTTGGAAGCATAGAGAAAAGATTGGGGAGGCTTTACAAAGAAAATGAAATTTGAGGTGGGTTACACTCACAGTTAGGCTCACTTCAGTCCTTACATGTGCCAGATCCTTGATGAGTATCTGTGCTCAGTGTCTCATTTAATTATTGTAACTATGCTAGGGAGGGAGGATCATTGAGCCCACTTGTACAGATGAGGAAACTAAGGCACAGGAAATTATTGTTAGCTGAATTTACCTGAGATCACTTTGTGGGTGAATATTGGGGCCAACATTAAAATCCTGTCTGCTTTGATTTCTCAACACTTCTAACCACTGAATTCTCAAGACCTCCTTGGAAGAGTGAGTGGTTGTTTACTGAGTGCAGAGGGGAAGGAGCTATAGACAGAAAGAGCAGAGTGTGCAGGGGTCAGAGGAATAAAAAGCATGTGCCACGCTGAGGAAACAGAGTCCTGAAGGTCTGATGAAAGTCAGGGTGGAGTTGCAGGAGATGAAGATGGAGGAACCTAAAGCCATATTTTAAAGGACCTTGGCATCACTGTCAGGAATTGAATGCATTTGTGAGGCAGTTGAAGGCCACAGGAGTATTTTAACCTGGTGAGTGACTTTATAATAACACACAGTAATTACCGTGTGTTTACCAGGTGTCAGGCACCATTGTTCTACATACACTACTTACCTGCGCCACTCCAGGCCTATGAGAGAGTACTGTTGTTACTCACAGGTCGAGGAAGAGGAAACTCAGGTATAGAAAAAATCAGCTTGACCAATGCCATCCTTTAAGAACATAACTGGGGATGGGATGTGAACGCTGGTTATCTACCTATGAGTCCAAGTTCTTAACCATCCTCCCTTCGAAGACCTCTCATCTTTTGTGATTTTGAAAAATATCTCTGTCTGGCAAAGTCCAGGAAGTTTCCTCATGAAGATCAAGGACAAATTTAGGAGGGTAATGAATATACAGGAAAAGAGACAATGAAAATCTGAACACTGGCTACGGGAGATGAAAAGAGAACATTCAGTGTTGGACAGAAACAGTTTCTTGAATATCTACATGTTCCACCTGTCTGGTACAAAAATGGTGGTTGACTGACTGTTGAAAACACATCCCCTACCCAGACCTCCTTGAGACTGGTTTCTGTATCTTTAAATTTGAGGAACAGAGCTGGAAAAATGGAGAGCTCTCATTCCCCTACCTTGCTTCACGTGTAGCTTGCAAACCAAGTTTCTCCTCCATAAATACATGTCTTCTTCCTTCGCTGAGCTGACCTCTAAATTATAGTTTCCTTCTGGAAAGGTTTATAAAGATTTATAAAGATGGGCAATTATTTATGTGGAAGATCCTCCTTACCATCACTTCTCCTGGGAGAAAATTCATGGCCTTTCTCCAAGCCTCAGGGAAAAACAGCTTCTTATTTTGGATAATTTTCTAGTCGTCTGAGGTGAGTTACAATCGCTCTGTTTTGTGCCTCCACAAACCTCTTCCTGGCCTTGGACAGCCATCCTCTATTTGTAGAGGCCTTGAAGCACCACCAGACCTGCTGAAGCATACATTTCCCTGCTGTAGTATTCTGATTACATTATGCCTTCCTCTATGTCCCCAATATAATGTGTAAATACCAATGGGCATCATCTCGGGGAACATCATTTGGTTTCCAAGTCTAGTGTGATCAAAAAAGGCATTCACGGTTTAGTCACCAACTTAGCTTTTCCTGCTCTGACGATTTGAGATAAACAAGCATCTTGCACTTCTTAGCACACATGGATTCACTCCTACAAACATCCTCTTATCCAGCATCACTCCACCTGACAAAAGGTATCTGTAAGTTGGTATCAGGGTCAGGAGAGACTGCTTTCCTTGGGAAGCATCCTAAGATGCTTTGGGTGATGACAAAGCCACAGCAAAAGTATCATGTCTGCGAAACAGAAGAGGAAGTAAGAATTTTCTGTATTTAATAGAGTAGCGCTATGAGAAGTGTTACCAAGATTTTCAGCTTGAATAAGAAAATCAGTGCAGTCCAAGGGTTGTCAATATCACCAATTATATCTCATATTGTATAATTGAAAGTAGTTTGACAGCTTGATTACAGATTATCTTTAAAACTCTCATGCCTTACTATATGTCACCCTAATCTCTGAATCAGAAGTAGGTTGAAATAAAAATAAAACCTTCTTCTGTCTTCCAAAAGCTTGGCTACCAGCCAACAAGCAGCTGATTTATCTATAATACAGAGTATGTAATTCAAAATGACATTGGAGGTAAGGGGGGAAAAAGCCTTGCTTAATTTCATGTACATGGACAGTAAATTTTGCCAACAGATTTATGAGCTTTAACCTGCTAAACAATCATCTGCTGAATTTTTTCACTAGTTTGTCTTTGAAGCGAGGCACATCAGCTCATCTTCAGGCCTTTTGGATGATCTGTCCTCAGGATCTGATGGACTTTAAAACTGCCAGAGAGAAACCAATTAAATTTGACTCAGTGCTACAAAGGGTAGCAGTCTAAGTCCTTGAAAAATGTCAAAGACCTCTCCAATTGGTGTTTGGCATGGAAGACAGCAAACTGATGATGAGCACCACATCTTCATTAGAAGTGGAGTGGAGACACTCATGGTGGGCCATTACCTCTCCTCTTGAAGGCCCCATATTATTTGAGTGACACAAAACTGCAGGTCATTGTGACAACTGCTCAACTGCAGAGTTCTTTTCTAAACTTTCAATAGGGGTAGAAATGAAAGAATTCAGAACCATGTGGTCTCTCATCTCCCGAGTCAGGTGCCAGTGACATCGAAAGAGACCTTTGGGGGAATGCTAAGAATGAAAGAATATCATCCAAGAGAAAACAGAGGCAACAGTGTTGTTCCCAGAGTTGGCAGCTCCCATTCATATGCTTTCCAGAGTTTTTAAAGTCTCAGGCTGAAACAGGTGACCCTATAGATTTGAAAGATAGATAGATAGATAGATAGATAGATAGATAGATAGATAGATAGATGATAGATAGATTTTTAAGAAACTGGCTCCTGTGATTGTGGGGACTGGCAAGTCTGAAACATGTAGGGCAGGCTGGCAGGCTTAAAAACCAGGCAGGGGTTGATGTTGCAGTCTTGAGGCAGAATCACTTCTCTGGTAAACCTCGGCTTTTCCTTTTAAGGCCTTCAACTGATTGGATGAGGCCCATCCACATTATGGAGGGTAATCTTCTTTACTTAAAATAAACTGGTTGTAGATGTTAATCACATCTAAAAAATAACAGAACAACACCTAGTAGTGTTTGATTAAATAATGGTTCTATAAGTCAGCCAAGTTGATGCATGAAACTATTCATCACACAGGTTTTGATCTAATGCCCTATCTGGTGAAGATGATGCAAAAGTCAAAAGGCCAAATGAGTTCTCTGTGGTTTCTTTTCCAATCATATGCTTTCCCCAAATTGCACTTAGTCTGTAGATCTCTATTAAATTAAAAAAGGAATGAATAGTCCTTGAGATAAACCTGAAAGGGCCTGGCATATAATGTATATCCTTCGGGTGCGCAATAAGTGGGTCCTCCTTTCTTCCTCATGTAGGATCCTTGCTCCTCTCCTACTGAGCATGGAAGAGGAAAGGAGGTTTCCTTTCTGTCCAAAGGAGAGCTGGATCTGAGGCTTTGCTGGGTTGATCCCTCAGCTATAGCCAGAGTTCAGGAATCACCCTCGTTGTTATCCATGGCCACCTGGAAATTTCCCACTGCAGATGGAAAGGAAACATCATCACCCTGGGAGTGAAGGGGGATCCCAGCTAATTCCTTGTCACGGTCAGTTTGTGTGCAGGTGGAGTGGTCAGAGCTTCTGGCTGCCTGTCATAGAGAAGGCTCTCTCACCTACCACAAAGGTTAGGTAGAGTTTTAGGAAGAAACAGACCAGAGTTTGAACCCACTTCCTTTATCTACCTGCTGTGACTCATGAGGCCAATCACTTACCATTTCGCTATTAGTAAAATGGGATCAATGATCTGTCGTGTAAGGTTATGTGAGGTTTGAATGGGATGGGATGGGGAGAACTTAGTGTAGTGCCTGGAACTGAGGAAGAACATGACACCTGTTGACTGTTACTGCTTTGACTTAAAATTCTACCACCTAAGAAACATTCCTTTACCATAAATCCTCACACACAATTATCAGAGGAATCACATTATGTGACTAAACACCCAGTGTGAGTCAGTATCTTAGGTCACTTTCCTGCATGAGGGGAGTAAAAATATGAATAAAGGAAAAAAGAAAACAAAGACCGAAGAGCATGAGGACTGAGAATAATTCTCTGACTTTTAGCTTTCAGGGTCAAGGCCATTTGGGATCACAGAGGTTTCCTAAGCAGAGCATATATGGAACTAAACTGTGGACAGTTGTTTTCAAAAACCTGCACAAAATTCCCTCAGCTCACAAGTCTTCAGAAATCTGAAGCAAATGAAAGCTGCACAGTGGCTACAAGTGCATGGTGTACAGTCGGCCGACTTGGGTGTGAATGTCAGGTGCAGCACTGGTCAGCTGTGTGAGGTGGGCCTCAGCTCCTGCCTCTGTAAAATGCAAATAATAATAATAATACCTACTTCCTAGGGTTCTTGTGAGGAGTAATGTGAGTATGCAAGTGAAGTACTTAGTTAAGTGCTTCCCATCTAAATACTCAATAAATTCTCTTTTGATTATCATCATCACCATGCAACTCACAAAACAGAAATAACAGTGTCAGAAATGGATTTACAATGGAGAGTGGTGGAACAATATTATTTATAGCAAATCTGAATTTATTCTCTATTATCCCAGATAAACCTGCAGTCAAGATTTGGTTAAATAAATCTCAGGCATCTTCAGACTAACCCAATTTTGAGGCATTCAATGACTATGAAAATAAAACCTAGAAGAGAATTTGCAGCTAGAAACAGAGAAATTGCCCCAAGTAGAAGGTTCCTAAGTGAGCCGAACAACACCAGACCATCATTAAACTCTTCCCTAGCAGCAGACTACAGATCCTGTGGGTTATAACCCCAAACAGCCTGCAGAAGCCTTTGGTGGTCAAAAAGACTTGGATTTAGGATTTTCAGCAGAGGGGTGGCAAGTGTTCTATGAACAAAGGATGCACCAAATTACACAGGGCAGGCAGCTGCAGGCTTTCAGGAGTGTTAATTTTACTTTGTATCACGAATGTGTAAATGTTGCAAATACATACAAGCATGACAAATAGAGCACAAAATGACCATTAGGGTTACAATATGTGCACAAGAAAGCCATCAAATAATCTCTGCAAATAAAGGGCCATATAAATACCAAGTAATTCCACCCCTTATTACTACTAATAATGTATCATCTGGCCAAAGCAGTTCCTTAAGTACTTTTTGTTCTCTACTGGGATCATGTCATTAATCCCATTTATATAGTGAATAGGGAAGCCTTGAGTACAAATTGGGTTCCCGAGAAGATGTATTAGAATTAGGGCAAGTGAAGATTCTTCTTTTTATCCTGTGCGGATGCCATGCTGATTTTCTGTCAAATGCTCTTTGCCCCTGAACTCTACTTTGAATACTGACGAATACCCTGGAAAGAGGTGGCTATTATAGCATCCGATGGTTTTGAGTTGGATGACCCCTGCATTACTGAATCCTCAGAACAACCCTGGGCTGTTAATAAGCCTCCTCTCCAACATTCCCATTCCGATCAGCCCAAGCAGTGAGGTTTTTCTGTTTGTCAGTGAAACGGGAAAGAGGGAGAATGTCCAATGAGGTGTCCCTCGCAAACTGCATAAGGCAATTAACCTATCAACCACCTTCGAAATGGGAGGTAGTAACACGAGGTAGCTCAGAACACAGGCTCCAGGGTCAGACAAACCTGTTTTGCAACCCAGCTCACCATTATCTGAATCATTGTTGGGTAAGTCCCTTCATGTCTTTCCGATGAAGTTGTCTCCTCTTTAAGATAAAGACCAAGCTTTTCAAATGGACATATGAGTAGTAAGTACTTTTAGGCTTATTAGGAAAATTATCTATTATTACTGGGAAACAAAGGAAGGAAAGAAGGAAGACAGGTAAAGAGAGAGAATGCCCTGAACAGTCACTGCTTTCCTACAGAAATCTGTCCTTGTTGTGAACCTGAGCAGAGCAGCAGCTTCCTTCTAGGAGCCAGTCCCAAGGCCATGTGAGCAGCAGTGGCACCTGCTTTTGTTTTTTTTGTGGGGCATGTGCTGTGAACCTGCTTAAAGACTATAAAGATAGGAAGATGCTGAGTCTGTCTTGTGGCTGTACTCCCAGCAGAGGCTGAACCAATTTGTCCTTGCTGGGCAATTACAGGCCTTAATTAGAGAAGGAGGTTACAACAAAGGAGGCTAACGCAGCTTAAATGACTGCCAGCCACTCTGGCTACAAATATAAACAAACACATAGTTAGAATTAGGGACAGAAATACACGAGGAAGCTAGCACCTCTTGGTTTCAGATAGATTATTTCAAGGAAATGAAAGAGGTTTCTGTGGAACTCTTGAAGGAGATTCCACGGGTCTTTAATGCAACTGATGTAAACAACCTGGTAAAGGTTGTTCAATATGTTTTCTATCAAAAGCTTCCAGGTTATTCTGTATGAGAAGTTTCACACCCAGGAGATGAAGGTCACCATCATAATCAACAGTAACAACTTTTTTGAGTTCTTTCTATGTGCCAGAAACAGAGCTAATGCTTTAAAAATATTTTATCTTTTATTTTATAAAACAACTTCATTTTCTGGGTGAGGAAACTGGGCTTTTTAAGTCAAGTAACATTTTCAAGGCCACACTGCTACATGCCAAATTGGGTTTTGAAGGTATATTTGTCCTACTAAATCCTCTGTTTTTTCTTTTAATTTTTTTGTAGAGATGAGATTTTGCTGTTTCCCAGGCTGGTATTGATCACCTAATCTCAGGCAATCCTCCTGCCTCAGCCTCTCAAAATGCTGGAATTATAGGCATGAGCCACTATACCTGGCCTAAATCCTCTATTTTTTAGCCACTATGGTCTACTTTCTTCCACAGCCAAGAATATGTGCACACACGTGCATGCATGCACACACGCACACACACACACCTCCACAGTGAGAAAGTTGAGTGGCAAGAAAGACAGGTATTGGTGATGTCTACAAGGGTGAAGAAGGAGGCAACTCCTGAATTGCTGATTATGACACTAAGGAAAGTTGTCACCCTTGTGTTAGGTAAGATTTGATGTAAAATGGATGTTTGCTGGAAAGTAGAAGCCTTTGGCTCTGCACACAGATACCCAAAGGGCTATGGGAACTGGCCAGTGCTGGATTATCTGCTCTCTTCTGCCAGGAGGACTGGGCATAGGAAATGGGTCGTCATGGTGATGGTGTCTTACTAACTGGGCACATTGCAGGTCATCACTCTCAAGGCCTCTGTGGAGGAATGAGTTCTGCTGCAGGAGAACTTTTACCTTCGTGGGTATCTTTGGTATCAGCTTTGTCTGATACCAGATGTGTTCTGCTCACTGACATTTGATAAATTACTTAATATGTTGACGATGTAATGCCCTCACATATTTCAAATGTAGTTGAGGATTAGAATAAAAAGATTCATTCCCACTCCTATCTCTCCTCCTTCAAGTTTACATCCTCCTCCATTAGATAACAACCATTTTTAAGTAGTTTTCTGTGTATGTCTCTGGCTTTTGTTTACGTTAAACACATTAAACAATCAACTTTTTTTTTTTTTTTTTTTTTTTTTTTTTTTTTTTTTTTTTCTGCTCTCTATGTTCTGTTTTCCTTGAGAGAACGGAAGTCCCTCTGGGACTACACTCTGGTCTGCGCCCAGCTGGAGTGCAGTGAGGCCGGATCTCAGCCTCACTGCAAGCTCTGCCGCCCGGGTTTACGCCATTCCTCGTGCCTCAGCCTCCCGAGTAGCTGGGACCGACAGGCGCCCGCCACCTCGCCTGGCTAGTTTTTTGTATGTTTTAGTAGAGATGGGGTTTCACAGTGTTAGCCAGGATGGTCTCGATCTCCTGACCTCGCGATCCACCCGTCTCGGCCTCCCAAAGTGCTGGGATTACAGGCTTGAGCCACCGCGCCCGGCCAACAATCAACTTTTTAATTGACAAAAAATTAAGGTATTTCTCATGTATAGCACAATGTTTTGAAATGTGTATACATTGTGGGATGGCTAATTTGTGCTAATTAACATATACATGACCTCACATACTACCTTTTTTGTGGAAAGAACACTTTAAATATACTCTTAGCAATTTTCAAGAATACAACATATTGTTATTAACCATATCACCATGTTATACAATAGATCTGTTAAACTTATTTCTACTATCTAACAGAAAATTTTTATGTTTTGACCAACATCTTCCCAATCTCCTCCCTGCCTGGTTTTTAAAAATGCAACAAAATATGCATAGATATGCTTCTTTTTTATTTCTTTACATAGAAAGAAGCACACTGTTCTGCAAAATTTCCCCATACCCTCCAGTTAGCAGCATCTCATTTTTCAAGAACATGGAAAGATTTCTCATTCTTTTTTATAGGTACATAAAGTTTCATTAAAGTATATGCAATAATTGATTCCATCAATTTGCCATTGGATATTTGGACTATTTCCAATATTTGTTATTTCAAAAGATACTGCAGGGAACAACCTGGACATGTGCCATCTCACACATGTATTTTTGGAGGTAAGGTCTCCAGAGATTGGTTGCTGAGTCCAGGGAATGATCATTTGTCATTTAGAGAAATACATGCAAATGGATATTCTGAGAATTGCAATCAAAATTTAAAATCTCATTCTTGAGAGCTGATCTGGAATGTGCTAGGTCACATGTGTTTTCCTCATTCTTTAGTAGAAGAAATCTCTTCATTTGAAGATCCTTTCTAACCCTTGGCATAGATTCATTCCATTTTCTAGAAACTCAGAAACCTCAGGACCAGATTAATCCTCCTGAACCTGGCTTTGCCCATCACCTTCCCTGCTTAGATGTCTTCAAGGCATCCCCAGTGGCCAGTCTGGAAACAGGCCATTCACTGTCAGATTTCAGCGAACATTTCCACTGCTCCTCTGTGTAGTTCTGTGCTCCTTGCCTGTCCACAAACAGGCCTGGGCTCTCTAGCTACCAGTGCCCTCTCCTACCTCTCAGCTCTTTCATGGTAGTTTATTTTCCTCATTTTGGTGCTCATTCTTGTTTCACTGTGTTCTGGGTACCCACTTTTTCTCTCCTTCTAGACCAAAAGATCTTCTGATATAGGAGTTTGTCCATCTTTTCCAGGCATCCACCTCCTGCAATGCCTGGTAACAGCCTTGTGCATCGTCAATGCTCGGTAAATGTTTGTGGCAACTCTCAGCCACTGCTGTCTGAAGCTCTGAGCTGTGGCTTCTATTCTTTTCACTGAGAAACTGCAGTAGCGACTTCTCTCAGTGGTAACTTCCCAAAGCTGTTTCTGGGAGTCTTGCATGTTTCTCACCTTCTTAGAAACTTTCAAACAGCCTTTGGACTCCTCTGAAGCTGGGCAGCTCCATTTTATTTCTTTTTGGAAAGTTGCTCGCAATAGGCCCTACTGAGGGCCTACTGGTAATGGATATGGTGCCGCAATTTGTCTTTGAAAGCTCTGGTTCAAAGCATCCTCACGATCTGTCCTCTCAGCTACCTTCTCTTTAGCCTCATGAAGGACAGAAGGTCTTGTCCCCATAGTTTGAGCTCTCATACCAACCAAAGACCTTTCCTCTTGCTCTCAAGGTGGCAGAGAACTTTCTATATCTTTTCCGTTTTCAAACCCATTAACAGATGTAGTGACAGTCCTAAATTCAGCTTCATAAATCCTTATTTGCACTGAGGAATTTGGAAATCAAGTCTCAGAAGCTACTCAGTTGAGCCTGAAGTTTCATTTTTAGTTGTGTATGCTAAATTCCAACAGTGGCTTTGCCGTTATGCAGGGAGGAGGTGATCAAATTCATTTACTCCCATATCAATGTCCTCAAAGTGTGGTCTAAGCACATAACAGCACCTGGGTGATTTTGATGCAGTTCAAACTTGGCAAACCTTGATCTAATTATTGGAAGTGATTGATGAAAAACCCAAGAAAGAGAGAGCGACTAGGATCTTTGTGATCCAAATATCTTTCCCTACCCCTCAGGCAGTTACACTGGATCATCCTTGTGGGAGTCACGTTAATCACTTGTGCTGGAAAAACCAAGCCCAGCAAATCTCCCTGAATTACAAACTAGGTAAACCTGGGATGCTTAATCTGGAGTCTGGATGTATTAAAATGTGTCTGATAAATACCTGGTTGTATAGTTGGGGTATCGGTAGGGACTCTTTCTGCTGAAAGGATCAGAAAACCCAAGTCAATATGGTTTAAACAAAAAAATGGATATTTATTCACTTCCATAGGTGAACATTTCAAGATCTATGTACTGCTGCGTCTAGAGGTCCTGTTGACTCTGCTTTCCTGAGTGTTGGCTTCATTCTCAGGCAGGCTCTTCCCTGTGATGGCACTGCAGGTCCAATCTTCCTGTCTTCTCACTTCACATCCAACAGGAGAAAATTTCCCCTTCACAGCAGCTTTAGATGGACCAGCAGGGACTGAGTGCTCACTTCTGAACCAAACACTCTGGCCAGATGGGGTTTACGCTTCCCCCAAGTGTACACACACACACGTGCATAGACATACACATACACACACATACACGGGATGAAAAAAGGGGAAAACTGATCTTGGAAAGGCAATTCTTGTTGCCATGACAAGAAATAAAAATGAATATTTTGCATGCAAAACAAAAGATTTCACCATAGTGTACACATTAGAAACAAACAAATAAGGTTCTTTACATACTGTAAAGGTAATGATGAAATGGTAAGAGTCTTAACTGAGAGTCAAGGTCCCAGATTCTTGCTCCCACGTCTGTATCAGAGCCTCTTGGGCCATTCAGTTTTCTTGTTTAGAAAGCAGAAGTAATGCCTGACCTGAAAAACTCCCCCTTTTGAAGAAGACTTTTGATTTGTAATTACTCGTTTATTAAGTGCCCACCTTCCATTAGACTCTAAGGCCAATGGGTGCAAAGCCAATGGCTGTCTCATTCAATGCCATATTTCCAGTGCCTGGCACAGAACTTGGCATACAGTAGATGTCCAATAAATACTTGAAAAATAAATAAGTTAATACATGGTATAAATATAATTGAAAGAGAAGTCAGTAAACTAAAATTTTCTTGATCCTGATCTCTGGATTTATACTAATGGAAAATCAGACTATGTGCTGAAGAGAATCTTAGGAAACTTTAAGTCTAACCCTATCTCTGCCTTTAATTGTGGTTATAACCTCACTCTATGAGCCTCAATTTTTTCATCTGAAAAATGTGGGAACTAAAGTGGATGATCCCTGACATTCTTTCACCACAACTAAATTATGTCAGCTAATATAGGTGGTAAACCAGAATGTGATCTCAAAAATAGAATGAGTTCATATTTTAAAATCTTCATATAAAATGACTGCTCTATTCTAGAATCATAGGCCAGGAGTATGCATCCTGATCATGGGGACGACCAATTTTGTTCTTTGTTTTTCTTTCCATTCTTTCATGCACTCAAATAATTATTAAACAGTTACTTTGCCTGTTCTGGCTCCACTGATAATTTAAAATTAATCTTATTAATCTACATCCCTGCCTTGATGAGGCACCCCTACTTGAGTTTTGTAGGTTCAGTCCCAGCCATCAAAGGTCTACCATGTATATCCCATAAAATGATTAAGATAAGTTCATTTCTGATCTTGATGTATTACAAAAATGACACAATCTAATCCTCCCTCCAGTATAATTTTTCTGGAATAGAATTTTGGTATCCAAAACATGCTGAAATTAGGGCTGGCCACAGTCGCTTACGCCTATAATCCCCAGCACTTTGGGAGGTTGAGGTAGGAGGATCACTTGGGCCCAGGAGTTCAAGAACAGCCTGGGCAACATAGTGAGACCCTATATTTCTAAAAACAAAAAAATGAGCCTGTTGTGGTAGTACATGTCTGCAGTCCCCGCCACTAGGGAGGCTGAAGCAGGAGAATTGTTTGAGTCTGGAATGTTGAGGCTGCCAGTGAGCCATGACTATGACATTGTACTCCAGCATGGGGAACAGAGACAGACCCTATCTCAAAAAAAAAAAAAAAAAAAAACAAAACAAACAAAAAAAGATCCCAAAGTCCATACAGAAGAGGGGCTTTTCTATGCTACCCTCTTCTTTGTGACTTTCTTCTTCCAAGAGGAATTAATTGGGTTGCCCTTAGTTTCCAAATACATTTCCTTGTCGTTGACCATAAATCAATACCACACTTGCCAAACTGACTTCCCTTATGATACTCTGGGAAAGAAAATAACAAATGTTCAGTTGATAAACTTTATATCTCCTTTTTATATCAGATCTGCAGGTACTATAGCTTTCACATGCTTGTTTATTAGTTCAATCCATTAAGAGAACAATGATCAAATATAAATACCCCAGGCAGAAACATGACAAGAGCAAGGAAATAGATGACTGCTGGCACTCATTTGTAATATAACAAATTGTATTGCAACATACTGTAAGTTTTTGACCTTAAGCAGTAGAAAGTTGATGACTTTAACAGAGTTTTCTTTATAAACCTTTTCTTTTGTGCTTCAAAACTGCTGACTTTTTTTGTATCACTGGCTCTTCTACAATTTGTTTTCAACATACATCTTTAAGTGTGGGCTCTCAAGGCCTGGACAAAGGTCAGTGTTGGAATGCCTGCTTCCTGCTTCTTGCAGAAAGCCTCCACCTTAGGTATGCAAGAGGCACTGCTTTTGTCTAATTTTCTTTTTTTTTTTTTTTTTTTTTTTTTGAGACAGAGTCTTGCTCTGCTGCCCAGGCTGGAGTACAGTGGCCGGCTCTCAGCTCACTGCAAGCTCCGCCTCCCGGGTTCACGCCATTCTCTTGTCTCAGCCTCCCGAGTAGCTGGGACTACAGGTGCCCGCCTCGTCGCCCGGCTAGTTTTTTGTATTTTTTAGTAGAGACGGGGTTTCACCGTATTAGCCAGGATGGTCTCGATCTCCTGACCTCATGATCTGCCCGTCTCAGCCTCCCAAAGTGCTGGGATTACAGGCTTGAGCCACCGCGCCTGGCCGCTTTTGTCTAATTCTCTAGGAATTGAGTTTAATAATAATAACCTCTTACATACACAGCATATGAATGTAACCACTCTATAGATGTGAAATTTGGGGCATTTACTTAACTTCTCTAAGCGTCAGTTTCTTCAGCTGCAGAATCTAAGTGACACTGATACCCACCTCACAGAGTATTGATGAAAATAAAATTATAGAAGGCTCATGCCTGGATCATACTGGGTGCTCTGTAAATGGTAGACACAGACATATGGATATCTATGTTCTTGTTCTCTTCCTTATCTCTGCCTCTTGTCATTGTGTAAGCACAGAAATGCTTTTGGTTCACAGGTAAACCAAACCAATAGCAGAAGAAATCCTTCTCATAAACCTATGAAATAGGATCTGTGGCCATTTCCAGCCCTTCCCAATCAGTCTGTCTCATACCCAAACACTCCTGATACCTTTTTGTAATGCTTCTGGTCAGGGGACTCCTGCATTTGCTTTATAACTTAACTTTCTCCTTTTCTGTTATTCTATGATCTCATCATACTCCTTTCTTCTGTGCAGAGCCCACCTAAAGCTAACTTGTATCCATCAATTTCTGATATCCTATCGTCTCAGAAAGTAGTAGTCTTTAAAAATCTCTTATCTCATAGAAACCATAAAGGCTGAGCCACATAAGAAACTTTGAACTTATTATATTAGAAGTATTGATCTCTTTGCCAAGATGGAAGAAAAAAAAAACACTCTTTTTAGATGGCTAATGGACTAAAATACATGGTGTTGATAGCAAGCTGTAAGAATGTTGTTTTTGTGATGAAGAACTGAGAAGGAGTTGGGAAAACAAATCATACCAGACATATATAGCAACAGTTCTATAAAAGTACAAATATTTGACTAACTGTATGGCAGTGTACACTATGGGATCTATAAGCCAGTCCTCCTATAGAAAACCACCTTTGATTTTATTGGGAGAGGACTGATTTTTGTCATTTATAATATTGAACACCTACTGTTGTTTGAATGTGTCCCCTGCAAAGCACATGTCGTACACTTAATCCCAGATGCAACAGTGTTGGGAAGTGCGGCCTAATGAGAGGTGATTAGGTCCTGAAATCTCCACCCTCATGAATGGATTAATGCTATTACCATAAAAATGGGAGTGGGTTTGTTACAAAAGGATAAGTTTGGATCCCTTTTTTCCCTCTCTTGTACTCTCTTGACCTTTTGTGTTTCACCATGAAGCAGCAAAAGGTTCCTTGCCAGATGCTGGTACCTCAATCTGGCTTCAGTTTCATACTTCACAGCCTCCAGGACTGTGAGCCAATAAATGTCTGTTCATTGTAAGTTACCCAGGCTGTAATATTCTGTTATAGCCTCACAAAATAGACTAGGAAAAAAATCATACTAGGAAGTGGGGCTGTTGCTATAACCACTACCTGAAAATGTAGAAGCAGCTTTGGAACTGGGTAATGGGTGGAGGCTGGGACAGTTTTGAAGTCAGTGCTAGCAAAACTCTTTTTTATTGCTGTGAATGGAGCATTAAAGCATTTCTCAGAAGGCTCTTTTGAGGGCTCAGAAGAAGAGCTGCAGGGAAAGTCTGAATTTTGTTAGAGATTCTTTAAGTGGTCCTGAATAGAGTGCTGGTAGAAATACAGACAATAAATACCATTTTGATGAGGTGTTAGATGAAAATGGGTAACAAAGTATTGGAATCTGGAGAAAGAGCCATCCCTGTTACAAAGTGGCAAAGAACTTGACTGAATTACATCCATGCCTGAGAGCTTTAGAAAAGGCAGAACTTAAAAGCAATGACGCAGAATATCTGGTGGAAGTTTCTAAGCAGCAAAGCATTTAGGGTGCTTTGTGGCTTCTTTTAACCGCATATAGTAAAATGAGAGAGGATAGAAATTATTTGAAGATGGAATTTATAATTAAAATGGAAGTGGAATGGAAAGATTTTAAAAATTCACAGCTGGAACATGTAAAGAATGAAAAGTCATATTTAGGAGAGCAAGCCACTCTTTGCTAAATAAATTAATATAGATGGAAGAGAGCCAGATCCTATTCATCAAGACAGTGGGAGAATGACCCTGAAAACATTTCAGAGATCTTAAAGGCAAGCTAGAACCCTTAGGGAAGGTTTTCAGAAAGGCACCCATAGAACTGCAGCATTTACAGCCCTGTGTCCCATTTTCTGGCTCAGCACTTCTTAACCACCCCAGCCATGAGTTAAGTGGGCCCAAGTGCAGTTTGGGCTAGCAGTCAGGAAGGTGCACAATCCACATGGAGCTAATATTGCAGGCATGAAGAATGCAAGAGTTCTAGGAGCATGGCTTCCTTCACCTAGGTTTCAAAGGATGTCATGGACAGCCTTGGGGCTCAGACAGATATTTGTCACAAGAGCGAAGCCACTGCAGCTAGCCCCTGCTAGGGTAATGCCTACTGGAACCATGGGAGTGGGACTGCCCCCAAAAATGCAGAACTGGTAAGCCACCAGTGCACAAGTCCAGCCTAAAAGAGTGGCAAGCATGACTGCAATCTGTGAGATCTGCTGCATGAACTGAGCCCAGCAAAGCCATAGCGTCAGGGCTGCTCAAAGCCCTGGGGACCCAGCCCCCATCTCAGTGTGCCCACATGGTGGGACCTGGAGTCCAAAAAGGTTGTTCTCTAGTCTTGATATTTGATACTGTTTACCCTGTTGGGTTTGGGACTTACTTGGGATCTGTTACTCTTTTCTTCTTTCCTGTTGCTCTCTTTTGGAATGGAAATATCTCTCCTTTGCCTCCCCACCATTGTATTTTAGAAGGAGATAACCTGTTTGATTTAACAGGATTATGACTGGAGGGAATTTGCCTCAGGATAAGTAAAACATTGAGTCTCATCTGTATCTGATTTAGATAAGACCCTGAATGTTGGACTTTTGAATCGGTGCTAGCAGGAGTTAAGTCACTGGAGCAGTTGGGTTGGAATGAATGTATTTTGAATATGAGAAAGACCTGAGTTTTGGGATCCAGTGGCAGAATTGCTATTGTTTGAATGTGTTCCCCAAAACATAAGTGTTGGAACCTTAATTCTCAAAGTAACAGTGTTGGGAGATGAGGCCTAATGAGAGGTGATTAGGCAATAAAGGCTCTGCTCTCCTGAATGAATTAGTGCTGTTATCACAGGAGTGCATTTGCAAGTTCACATTCTCTCTCTCCTTCTCCTTGCTCCCCATCCCTCCCTCCCTTGTCCCTCCACCTTTCACCATATGATGACACAGCAAGGAGGCCCTCACTAGATGCTAGATCTTCAACCTTGGACTTTCCAGCTCAATTTTGAGCCAATAGATTCCTGTTCACTATGAATTACCTAGTCTGTGGTATTTTGTTATAGCAGCAAAATATGGACCAAGACAGCAGCAAAGTGTATTTAGTAAGTCGGGTGCTATAATTATACCCAGTTTCGAAAATCATCATGAAGGACCTTGAAAATTCAATTAACTCATCCCACCATCTTTATACCTGACAGCCCCACATAGTTCCAACAGTAACCTCTGTGGCCTGGAAGGAGTAATCAGGACTTTGAAAGGCAATGCAAACACAATTTACCCTGGATTTAAAACATCTTAAAGAGGTTAACAGTGGTCAGCTTCTGTGCTTCCGTGACTTGATTCTGATATTGTCTTTTTCATCTATAGATTGCCATGCCATATACTACAAATATTGTGCCTCTAATCTTAATAGTAATTTGCATGGCATCACTCAGACCTTCCTATTATTCTCTAGGTAGGCTCCTCTTTCTACCTGAAACTATTCCTTATTCTTTTTTAATTCTATGAACCAAAAATCACTAGTGTTGGCATTACACCAAAATTGCTATGAAATTATAGCGTCTGTGTACCATGAGAAGTCAAAAATGTGAAAACACCAACATAAGAATGCTTCCCTCTTCTTAATTTTATAAATTGAAATCCTATAGAAAGCTTCAAAGTCAGATATATTTTAATCAAATGCTTTTTCTATGAGGCTTTCTTATTCTAGAAGTCATAGCCTTCACTTTTTAAACATCTTTATTTATATATTACTATCTCCAGGCCAATGTTCTAATAGGTGACATGGTGAAAAGAGAAATGTGGCTTGCTCTTGCACTGCTTAGGTTAGAAGCCCTATCTACATTTTTCTTAAGGTAGTCTAAATGTTATCTGTTATTCAAGGGCTCTCCTATTGCATATCTTAATTTTTCCAGGAAAGCCAATTCATCTATAGCAATTGAAAAGAAATGAATACAGGTGCTTATGTGCTAAATTAAAATGTCGTCTTTGACCTTTGAATGTTAGAGCATCCAAAGGGGCTATGAGCAATGTTCTCTGCAGCTGTCATGGGTATAGGAGGCACATTTACATATCAGAGCTTGCAGGAGGAAGTAGGGAAGGCATATGAGCATGGGCCAGAGTATTAACATCATTCCCACTCAGCCCTCCACCCTGTCTTGTGGGCCACCATCATTTGATTATGCCAGTTTCAGAAAACCTGATTAGGTTGTGGTTTAGTTTATTTATTAACAAGATTTTTATAGAAATAAATTATAAGATGTTTATTTTAATGCATTAGTAACTAAATGTCTTTAAGGAACATTTGGAAAATGATAATCTTGGCAGGATTCTGAGTTAAAAATCATGTTCTCCTGTTGCCACATGAAGCCCTGGTCAACATTAATATCTCTACTGTTCCCAAGACAGGTTCAGGGGGACAATGCTATTTCTGGTTGTCAACTCAAGCAACTTCTCCTCTCAGTGTGCCTGATGGGATGGCAGATAATCATGGCCTTTGTCAAGGCATTCTTGCCTGGTCTTATAAGTTACCAAAATCAAGTAGAAAAAAACAAAGCTATTGATAGCTGTTTATTGTTTATTTGTTTTCAATATCATGATACTAGTAACTCTCATATTCTGTGAAGGGGCCTAAGCCTCCTTTTTATTAACAAGTCCTATCCTACCTCCTCCATAAAAAGGCAGAGCTCTATTAGAGGGCAGGGGCCATGTCGTCATTGTATCCCAGTGCACAGGTAATGCCAGCTTCCTGAAAACTTCACACATGACCTCCAACTTCTGACAATATTCTGATATGTTTTTTCTCATGTTTAATTTTCACTACACACAGCCTGAACCACGTTGCCCCTACCCACCTCCCATCACCAATGTTAACCTTCCCCCACAACCTGCACACTCTACAGCCCACGCCCTCAGCAATCTGGCCCCCATTTCTCATTCTACGTTGTTCTCTTTTCTCCCTCTCCTACATGATGTCCACCCTCCAATCAAATTGTACTGCTCTCTGCTGGAGAACATTCCTCCTACCTTTGTAAAGCATTTTCACACAGGATTCCCTCTTCCTAAAAGGCTTTTTCCCATTCCAGTTTCCACCTCTTAGAAGCCTTCTCAAATATAACCTTCTTGAGTCCTTTCCTGTTTAACTCCCTTCCAAACATATGTGAATGTTCCTTCCTTTAAACTTCCACACTTTGTATGTTCCTGAGGCACATACCATCTCTCTACTTTTAATTTTAGAATTGGTCTGTTTTATCACTATTCTGGTTTGCAGGTGTTTTGAGGGAGCTGAAGTTATGTCTCCAATGTCTTTACATACCTTGTAGTGTCAGGTAGGCAGAGTGTCACACACACAAACACACACACACCACACCACATAAACTTATTTATAAATATTTTTAAAATGCAGCAAAAAGCCACATTCCAGTAGGGATGCAATTCCATATAAAAATTCAACATCAGTTTCTGTGGCTATTGAAATCAAATGATGAATAAAAATCAAACTGACGTGTTCAGGATATTTCAAGGAAATCTTCAGAAAGAAAGCTTCACAAAGACTCAAAATTCACCTCTGTAGAAATTCTACTCACTTGGATCTAGACTGTCTGAAAATCTAGGATGAATGATATATCATGAAAGTATGCTGTGATTTTGGGGAGAAAGATTTATAAGAACTGGAAACACTCATAATATTTGGTCAAAGAATAATTAAGTGTTAAGAGAGCATTTTTTTAAAAAGTGAATTTAGGTTAGAACTACTGGGTTTTTATCTGGAGGAAAATAAACCTGGGTTTATGTCTCATGTCAGAATATATTCTAAATGAGTCAAATATTTAAATATTTAATTTAGTTATTAATTAATTTAGTTAATATTTTAAAATTAAAGCCATGAAATTACTAGAAGAAATGGGAGAATATGTAGGTATGTATTTAAACAACGTGCCTATACATGCCTGCAACCCCCACATAAAATCTTGATGTGGAATAGGCCTTCTAAATGTCTATATCAGCAAGGGTTAATTTTCCTAGTATATAAAGAACCCTACAAATCAGTAAGAAAAAAATACCAAGAGTCTAGCAAAAATTTGGGAAAAGATTGGAAAACAGTTGCAGAACATGAAATAGAGATAGATTTTATATACATGAAAAGATGTTCAGTCTCACATATGAGAAAAATGCAATTTAAAACTATACTAAATACTGTCTTTCATATTTCATGTTGGCAAAACATGAAAAATCTCACATAATTTTGCTTTTATGAAGCAAAGCTTTTATGAAGCAAACCTTTTATGAAGCAAAACTGAATAATGCAAGATACCAGCCAAGGCTTATTTGTTGAAAATGAATAAAAGAAATATATATTCTAACAGATTTTGGTTGAGTCTTTAGGTTTTTTTAAATATAAGATTATGTCTTCTGCAAGCAAGGATAATTGAACTTATTCCAAAGTTGCAGGATACCAGGTAAACATACAAAAGTTAGTAGCATTTATATACACCAATAGTGGAGAATCTGAAAAAGAAATCAAGAAAGCAACACCATTTACAGTAGCTACAAAAATATAAAATACCTCAGAATAAATTGAACCAAAGTAGTAAAAGATCTCTACAAGGAAAACTATAAAATACCATGAAAGAAATTGAAGAGGATACACAAAAAGTGGAAAGATACTACATGCTTATGGATTAGAAGATTCAATATTATTAAAATGTCAATACTACCCAAAGTGGATTAGAAGATTTAATATTATAAAATGTCAATACTACTCAAAGTGGTTTACAAGTTCAATGCAATCTCTATCAAAATTCCAATGATATTCTTTAGATAAATAGAAAAAAAATCCTAAAATTTTTATGGAACTACAAAAGACCCAGAATAGCCAAAACTATCCTGAGCATAAAGAACAAAACTGGACGAATGACATTACCTGACTTTATTATACCATAGAGCTATGTA
Organism: Rhinopithecus bieti; assembly: GCF_001698545.2. Classification (NCBI taxonomy): domain Eukaryota; kingdom Metazoa; phylum Chordata; class Mammalia; order Primates; family Cercopithecidae; genus Rhinopithecus; species Rhinopithecus bieti. The sequence goes on from NW_016808764.1 coordinate 3,056,618, forward strand.
ACCAAAACAGCATGGTACTGGCATAAAAACAGATAAATAGGCCAATGGAATAGAATAGAGAACCCAGAAACAAACTCATACACCTACAGTGAACTCATTTTCAACAAAGATGCCAAGAATATACACTGGGGAAAATGCAGTCTCCTCAATAAACGATGCTGGAAAAACTGGATATCCATATGGAGAAGAATGAAACTATACCCCAGTCTCTCATGACATACAAAAAACCCATACAAAAAAATCAAATGACCATATACAAAGTTGCCATATACAAAAATATCAAATCAAAATGGATTAAATACTTAAATATTAGAACTCAAACTATGAAACTACTACAAGAAAACATTGGGGAAAATCTTCAGGACGTTGCTCTGGGCAAAAATTTCTTGAATACGCCACAAGTACAAGCAACCAAAGCAAAAGTCAACAAAGGGGATCACATCATGTTACAAATCTTCTGTAAAGTAAAAGAAACAAACAGCGAAGTGAAAAGACAACCCACAGAATGAGAGAAAATATTTGCTAACTACCCGTCTGATAAGGAATTCATAACCAGAATATATAAGGAGCTCAAACAACTGTATTTAAAAAAATCTAATAATTTGATCAAAATATAGGCAAAATATTTGAATAGACATTTCTCAAAAGAAGACATACAATAGGCAAACAGGCATATGAAAAGGTGCTCAACATCACTGATCATCAGAGAAATGCAAATCAAAACTACAATGAGATATCATCTCACCCCAGTTAAAATGGTTTATATCCAAAAAACAGACAATAGCAAATACTGATGAAGATGTGGAGAAAAGAGAACACTTGTACACTGTTGGTGGGAATGTAAATTAGTACAACCACCACAGAGAACAGTTCCTCAAAAAACTAAAAACTGAGCTACTATATGATCCAGCAATCTCATCATTGCATATATATATCCAAAGGAAAGGCAGTAAGTATATCAAAGAAATATCTTCACTCCTATGTTTGCTGCAGCACAGTTCACAATAGTCAAGATTTAGAAACAACTGAAGTGTCCATCAACAGATGAATGGATAAAGAAAATGTGGTACATATACACAATGGAGTACTATTCAACCATAAAAAATCATGAGATCCTCTCATTTACAACAACATGGATGGAACTGGAGATTATTATGTTAAGTGAAATAAGCCAGGCACAGAAAGACAAACATCACATGTTCTCACTTATTTGTGGGATCTAAAAATCAAAACAATTGAACTAATGGAACTAGAGAGTAAAAGGATGGTTACGAGAGGCTGGAAAGGGTAGTGGGGGGTTTGTGGGGAGGAGGTAGAGTTGGTTTATGGGTACAAATAAATAGTTAGAAACAATAAATAAGACCTATTACTTGATGGCACAAAAGGGTGACTATAGTCAATAATAATTTAATTGTACATTTAAAAATAACTAAGAGAATATAATTGGATTATTTGTAATACAAATGATAAATGCTTGAAAGGATGGATACTTCATTCTCCATGATGTGAATATTACACACTGCATGCCTGTGTCAAAATATCTCACATACCCCATAAGTATATATACAAAGTATGTATGTACAAAAGTTAAAAATATGAAATTATAAAAAAAGTCCTGTTAAAAATGGGCAAAAGATCTGAATAGACTTTTTTTTTTCAAGAAGACATACAAATGGCCAACTGCTATGAAAAAAATGCTCAACATCACTAACCGTCAGGCAAATACAAATTAAAACCACAATGAGATATCATCTCACACTGATTAAAATGGTGTTTTATAAAAAAGACAAAAAATAACAATGCTGGTAAGGAAGTGGATAAAGGGGAGATCTTATAAATTGTTGGTGGGAATATAAATTAGTGCAGACACTATGGAGAACAGTTGGGAGGTTCTTCAAAAAACTAAAAATAGAACTATCATGCCATCCAGCAATCCACCCCGGGTATATATATAAAAGAAAGAAAATATGTTGAAGAGATATCTGCACCCCCATATTTATTGCAGCACTATCCACAATAGCCAATATATGGAATTAACCTAAGCATCCTTCAACAAATGAATGGATAAAGAAATTATGGTATAGATACACAATGGAATATTATACAGCCATAAAAAATCCTGTCTTTTGCAGCTACATAAATGGAACTGGAGATCATTATGTTAAGTAAAACAAGCCAGGCGCAAAAACACAAATATCACAGGTTCTTTATTATTATTATTATAATACTTTATGTTCTACGGTACATGTGCACAAGGTGCAGGTTTGATACATAGATATACACGTGCCATGTTGGTTTGCTGCACCCATCAACTCGTCATTTACATTAGGTATTTCTCCTAATGCTATACCTCCCCCATGCTCCCACCTCACGTCAGGCCCCGTTGTGTGATGTTCCCCGCCCTGTGTCCAAGTGTTCTCATTGTTCAATTCCCACCTATGAGTGAGAACATGCAGTGTTTGGTTTATAGTATTCTCTGATGGTAGTTTGTATTTCTGTGGGATCAGTGGTGATATCGCCTTTATCATTTCTTATTGCATCTATTTGACTCTTCTCTTTTTTCTTCATTAGTCTTGCTAGCGGTCTATCAATTTTGTTGATCTTTTCAATAAAACAGCTCCTGGATTCACTGATTTTTTGAAGGGTTTTTTGTGTCTGTATTTCCTTCAGTTGTGCTCTGATCTTAGTTATTTCTTGCCTTCTGCCACCTTTTGAATTTGTTTACTCTTGCCTCTCAAGTTTTCTAAATCTTGATGTTAGGGTGTCGATTTTAGATCTTTCCTGCTTTCTCTTGTGGGGATTTAGTGCAATAAATTCCCTCTATACACTTCTTTAAATGTGTCCCAGAGATTCTGGTATGTTGAGTCTTCATTGTCATTGGTGTCGAAGAACATCTTTATTTCTGTCTTCATTTCGTTATTTACCCAGTAGTCATTCAGGAGCAGGCTGTCCAGTTTCCATGTAGTTGTGCAGTTTTGAGTGAGTTTCTAAATCTTGAGTTCTTATTTGATTGCACTGTGGTCTGAGAGATAGTTTGTTGTGATTTCTGCTCTCTTGCATTTGTTGAGGAGTGATTTACTTCCAATTACATGGTCAATTTTATAATAAATGTGATGTGATCTTGATAAGAATGTATATTCTATTGATTTATCATGGAGAGTTTTGTAGATTATTAGGTCCACTTGGTGCAGAGCTCAGTTCAAGTCCTGGATATCCTTGTTAATATTCTGTCTCGTTGATCTGTCTAATAGTGACAGTGGGATGTTAAAGTTTCCCATTATTATTGTGTGGGAATCTAAGTCTCTTTGTAGGTCTCTAAGGACTTGTTTTATGAATCTGGGTGCTCCTGTATTGGGTACATATATATTTAGGATAGTTACCTGTTCTTGTTGAATTGATCCCTTTACCATTATGTAATGGCCTTCTTTGTCTCTTTTGATCTTTGTTGGTTTGAAGTCTGTTTTATCAGAGACTAGGATTGCAACCCCTGCTTTTTCTTGCTTTCCATTTGCTTGGTAGATCTTCCTCCATCCCTTTATTTTGAGCCTATATATGTCTCTGCATGTGAGATGGGTCTCCTGAATATAGCACGTTGATGAGTCTTGACTCTATCCAATTTGCCAGTCCGTGTCTTTTAACTGGGGCATTTATTCCATTTACACTTAAGGTAAATATTGTTATGTGTGAATTTGATCCTGTCATTATGATGTTAGCTGGTTATTTGCCTGTTAATTGATGCAGTTTCATCCTAGCATCTATGGTCTTTACAATTTGGTATGTTTTTGCAGTGGCTGGTACTGGTTGATTCTTTCTATGTTTAGTGCTTCCTTCAGGAGCTCTTGTAAGGCAGGCCTGGTGGTGACAAAATCTCTCAGCATTTGCTTGTCCTTAAAGGATTTTATTTCTCCTTCACTTATGAAGCTTAGTTTGGCTGGATATGAAATTCTGGGTTGAAAATTCTTTTTCAACCCAGAAAAGAATATTTTTGAATATGTTTAATATTGGCCCCCACTCTCTTCTGGCTTGTAGGGTTTCTGCTATTCCTTTCTGTTTGTTAGTTTTCCTTCTAACAGTCAGAGCCCTCAGCTGTAAGTCTGTTGGAGTTTGCTGGAGGTCCACTCCAGACCCTGTTTGCCTGGTTATCACCAATGGAGGCTATAGAACAACAAATATTGTAGAACAGCAAATATTGCTTCCTGATCCTTTCTCTGGAAGCTTCGTCTCAGAGGGGCACCTGGCTGTATGAGGTGTTAGTCAGCCCCTACTGGGAGGTGTCTCCAAGTTAGGGTACATGGTGTTCAGGGACCCACTTGAGGGGGCAGTCTGTCCTCAGAATTCAAACACCATGCTGGGATAACCACTGCTCTCTTCACAGCTGTCAGACAGGGACGTTTAAATCTGTAGAAGTTTCTGCTGCCTTTTGTTCAGCTGTGCCCTGCCCCCAGAGGTGGAGTCTACAGAGGCAGGTGGGTCTTATTGAAATGTGGTGGGGTTCACCCAGTTCGAGTTTCCTGGTTGCTTTGTTTACCTACTGAAGCCTCAGCAATGGCAGACGCCCCTCCCCCAGACTGGCTTGCTGCCTCACAGTTCGATCTTGGACTAGCAGTGAGCAAGGCTCTGTGGGCGTGGGACCCACTGAGCCAGGCATGGGATATAATCTCCTGGTGTGTCGTTTGCTAAGACTGTTGGAAGAGCGTAGTGTTTAGGTAGCAGTGTCCTGATTTTCCTGGTACAGTCTGTCATGGCTTCCCTTGTCTAGGAAAGGGAAATCTCCTGACCCCTTGTGCTTCCTGGGTGAGGTGACGCCCCACCCTGCTTCAACTCGCCCTCCATGGGCTGCAACCACTTTCTGACCAGTCCCAAGGAGATGAACTAGGTACCTCAGTTGGAAATGCAGAAATCACCTGTCTTCTGTGTCAATCACGCCGGGAACTGCAGACCAGAGCTGTTCCTATTTGGCCATCTTGGAACAGACCCCTGTTAGTTTTCCTTCTAACAGTCAGGTCCCTCACCTGCAGGTCTGTTGGAGTTTGCTGGAGATCCACTCCAGACCCTGTTTGCTTGGGTATCAGCAGCAGAGCCTGCAGAACAGCAAATATTGCTGCCTGATCCTTCCTCTGGAAGCTTTGTTTCAGAGGGGCACTCGCCTTTATGAGGTGTCTGTCGGCCCCTACTGGGAGATGTCTCCCAGTTAGGCTACATGGGGGTCAGGGACCCACTTGAGGAGTCAGTCTGTCCATTCTCAGAGCTCAAACACCATGCTGGGAGAATCACTGCTCTCTTCAGGGCTGTCAGGCAGGGACCTTTAAGTCTGCAGAAGCTGTCTGCTGCCTTTTGTTCAGCAATGGCCTGCCCACAGAGATGGAGTCTATAGAAGCAGATGCCTTGCTGAGCTGCATTGGGCTCCGCCCAGTTCAAGCTTCCCAGCTGCTTTGTTTACCTACTCAAGCCTCAGCAATGGCAGAGGCCACTCCCCCAGCCAGGCTGCTGCATTGCAGTTCAATCTCAGACTGCTGCGCTAGCAGCAAGCAAGGCTCCGTGGGTGTGGGACCCGCCAAGCCAGGCACGGGAGACAATCTGCTTGTCTGCCGGTTGCTAAGACCTTGGGAAAAGCACAGTATTTGGGCGGGAGTGTCCCATTTTTCCAGGTACAGTCTGTCACGGATTTGGCTAGGAAAGGGAAATCCCCTGACGTCTTGTGCTTCCCAGGTGAGGCGACACCCCACCCTGCTTTGGCAGGCATAGCTGAACAAAAGGCAGCAGAAATTTCTTCAGACTTAATTGTCCCTGTCTGACAGCTCTGAAGAGAGCAGTGGTTCTCCCAGCATGGTGTTTGAGCTCTGAGAACGGATAGACTGACTCCTCAAGTGGGTCCCTGACCCCCATGTAGCCTAACTGGGAGACATCGCCCAGTAGGGGCCGACAGACACCTCATAAAGGCGGGTGCCCCTCTGAAACAAAGCTTCCAGAGGAAGAATCGGGCCCCAATATTTGCTGTTCTGCAGGCTCTGCTGCTGATACCCAAGCAAGCAGGGTCTGGAGTGGTTCTCCAGCAAACTCCAACAGACCTGCAGGTGAAGCCTGGAAGCCAGCTGGGACAAAAAATGCCTTCCCAGAAAGCATCCCCGAGAGAGATCACATATAATAATTGGCCTGGATTCCCCTGTTCCTTACAACCTGTGCTCCTGATTCAGCCAGAGATGGTCAGCCTTTGGCTTAATCATGTGAGCTGTTTTTCTATTTGTGTCAAGAATGAATACAGTAACTGATGAGATTGAGGTCTTGTATTGGAGTCTCAGAAATGTTAAGAAACCAGTATTCTTGGTCTTTGGCTTGGTGTGGATTTGAAGAAATGTCCTTACAGGCTTTCCCTTCTCTTAGGAAAGCATCCTTCATATTCCCAGAATCCTGGACTCTGCTGTTTCTATCTTGGAGGGCTTGATGCAGACATGTGCAAATTAGCAGGCCCAGGTAAACAGAGAAGATCAGTATGAAGCTTGAAGAAATAAAGAAAAAATTCTGCATCAACTACTAGGGCTAATTACATAGCCTCCATACTTCTGTCTGCCCTTGTCTTTAAAAAAATCCGTTACACATTTCTACAAAGGAATAACTATAATAATGACAGTGAAAATATAATTTCAAAGACATTTTAGATAAAATAAGGAAGATTTTCTTTGAAATTTGCCAGAATAGACTTTAATTGTGCCTTGGGAACCACCAAAGCAATTAATCAGGTAATGTATCTGATTTTAGGCATTTGCGGAAGTAGTTTTGATTTAAAAGTGATCTTTTAACTTAGAGCCTTGATCTTTGTTAACATCAAGTGAATAGAAATGGAGGGGTGTGAAGAATTTTAAAAAAGCAGAAGTTTTGTGGCAAGGCCTTAAAAAATATAAACAAAACATCATCAATCTTCATTGTGTCAGCAAATTGACAAAATTCAAATTTCTCTAAAAGCTGTCAGGGGATGGTTCCTGTCTACTCTCTTGCTGGAAGATGTTTTCAAACTCATTAACTTCCATTTACCAGAATGGAATTGCTTTCTAACAAGCATGGAAACCTCTGAAGTTGCAAAGGGCTTGGTAGGGAAATCATATTATGTCCATGGATGACTAAGTGTATAGCTTCAGAATCGTCTCCCCTTTAAATCTTCCTCATAGAATTTGGAGCTAAGAAGCATTTGAAAGAAATAATTTTATTTCTAGCCTAAAATTTTCAGGGTAGCTGCAGCTATTTTGTATTTTATAAAATCACTGCCACCTCACTACAGTCTATAAAAAGACTATAATATAGAAACAATTTCTTTTTAAGTCTGTACCCCAGAACACTCCATGCATTTAGAGGTATGACAGAAATCCATTGTAATAGTCAAAATAGATAACCAAACACATAATAAAAGAAATAATTACAGCTAACAGTTATTAAGTATTCAATATATGCCAAGGGTTATGAACTAGGATATAGTAGGTTGGTGCAAAAGTAATTGCTGTTTTGGCCATTAAAAGTAATAGAGTGTTTTGCCATTAAAAGTACATAGAGGACATCTGGATCAAGATGGCCAAATAGAAACAGCTCTGGTCTGCAGCTCCCAGCAAGATCAACGCAGAAGGCAGGTGATTTCTGCATTTCCAACTGAGGTAGCCTGTTCAAACAGGGTCTGGAGTGGACCTCCAGCAAACTCCAGCAGACCTGCAGCAGAGGGGCCTGACTGTTAGAAGGAAAACTAACAAACAGAAAGGAATAGTACATCCATTCAAAGACCACATCCGAAGGTCATCAACATCAAAGACCAAAGGCAGATAAATCCACAAAGATGGGGAGTAGCCAACCAGTGCAAACAGTCTGAAAATTGCAAAAGCCAGAAAGCTTCTTCTCTTCCAAAGGATCACAACTCCTTGCCAGAAAGGGAAAAAAAACTGGATGGAGAATGAGTTTCATGAATTGACAGAAGTAGGCTTCAGAAGATGCATAATAATAAACTCCTCTGAACTAAAGGAGCATGTTCTAACCCAATGCAAGGAAGCTAAGAAGCTTGTAAAAAGGTGGTACAAATTGCTAACTAGACTAACCCATTTAGAGAAGAACATAAATGACCTGATGGATCTGAAAAACACAGCACGAGAACTTTGTGAAGCATACACAAGTATCAATAGCCGAATAGATCAACTGGAAAAAAGGAAATCAGTGATTGAAGATCAACTTAGTGAAATAAAGTGAGAAGATAACATTAGAGAAAAAAGAGTAAAAAGGAATGAACAAAGCCTCCAAGAAACAGGGGAATTTTCTTGTGAAAAGACCAAACATACGTTTGATTGGGGTACCTGAAATTGATGGGGAGGATGGAACCAAGTTGGAAAACACTCCTCAGGATATTATCCAGGAGAACTTCCTCAACCTAGCAAGACAGGCCAATATTCAAATTCAGGAAATACAGAGAACACCACAAAGATACTCCTCGAGAAGAGCAACCCCAAGACACACAATCATCAGATTCACCAAGGTTGAAATGAAGGAAAAAATGTTAAGGGAAGCCAGAGAGAAAAGTTAGGTTACCCACAAAGGGAAGCCCATCAGACTAACAGCTGATCTCTTAGCAGAAACCCTACAAACCAGAAGAGAGTGGAGGCCAATATTCAACATTCTTAAAAAAAAGAATTTTCAAACCAGAATTTCATACCCAGCCAAACTGAGCTTTATTAGCAAAGGAGAAATAAAATCCTTTACAGACAAGCAAATGCTGAGAGATTTTTTCACCATCACGCCTGCCTCACAAGAGCTCCTGAAGGAAGCACGAAACATGGAAAGGAACGACTGGTACCAGCCACTGCAAAAACATACCAAATTGTAAAGAACATTGACTTTATGAAGAAACTGCATCAACTAACGGGCAAAACAACCAGCTAACATCACAATGGTAGGATTAAATGCACACATAACAATATTAACCTTAAATGTAAATGGGCTAAATGCCCCAATTAAAAGACACAGACTGGCAAATTGGATAGAGTCAAGACCCATCAGTGTGCCGATTCAGGAGACCCATCTCATGTGCAAAGACACACATAGGCTCAAAATAAAGGGATGGAGGAATATTAACCAAGCAAATGGAAATTAAAAAAAGCAGGAGTTGTGATCCTAATCTCTGATAAAACAGACTTTAAACCAACAAAATCAAAAGATACAAAGAAGGCCATTACATAACGGTAAAAGGATCAATGCAGCAAGAAGAGTTAACTGTCCTAAATATATATGCACCCAATACAGGAGTACCCATATTCATAAAGCAAATTCTTAGAGACCTACAAAGAGACTTACACTCCCACACAATAATAGTGGGAGACTTTAACATCCCACTGTCAATATTAGACAGAACGACAAGACAGAAAATTAACAAGAATGCTCAGGACTTGAACTCAGCTCTGGAAAAGGTGGACCTAATAGACATCTACAGAACTCTCCACCCCAAATCAATAGAATATACATTCATCTCAGCACCTCATCACACTTATTCTAAAACTGACCATATAATTTGTAGTAAAACACTACTCAGCAAATGCAAAGGAACAGAAATAATAAACGGTCTCTCAGACCACAGGACAATCAAAGTAGAACTCAGGATTAAGAAACTCACTCAAAACCACACACCTACATGGAAACTTAACAACTTGCTCCTGAACCACTACTGGGTAAATAAGGAAATGAATGCAGAAATAAAGATGTTCTTTGAAACCAATGAGAATGAAGACTCAACATACCAGAATCTCTGGGACACATTTAAAGCAATGTGTAGAAGGAAATTTATAGCACTAAATGCCCACAAGGGAAAGCAGAAAAGATCTAAAATTGACACCCCAACATCACAATTAAAAAAACTAGAGAAGCAAGAGCAAATTCAGAAGCTAGCAGAAGACAAGAAACAACTAAAATTAGAGTAGAACTGAAGGAGATGGAGACACGAAAAGTCCTTCAAGAAATTAATGAATCCAGGAGCTGATTTTTTGAAAAGGTCAGCAAAATACATAGACCACTAGCAAGACTAATAAAGATGAAAAGAGAGAAGAATAAAATAGACGGATATAGGGGTTATCACCACTGATCCCACAGAAATACAAACTACCATCAGAGAATACTATAAACACCTCTGTGCAAATAAACTAGACAATCTAGAAGAAATGGATAGGTTCCTGAACACATACACCCTCCCAAGTCTAAACCAGGAAGAAGTCAAATCCATGAATAGACCAATAACCAGTTCTGAAATTGAGGCAGTAATTAATAGCCTACCAACCGAATAAAGTCCAGGACTAGACAGATTCACAGCTGAATTCTACCAGAGGTACAAAGAAGAGCTGGTAGCAATCCTTTTGAAACTATTCCAAACAATAGAAAAAGAGGGAATCCTCCCTAACTCATTTTTATGATGCCAGCATCATCCTGATACCAAAACCTGGCAGAGACACAACAAAAAAAGAAAATTTCAGGCCAATATCCCTGGTGAACATTGATGCAAAAATTCTCAATAAAATACTGGCAAATTGAATCCAGCAGCATGTCAAAAAGCTTATCTACCATGATCGAGTCAGCTTTATCCCTGAGTTGCAAGGCTGGTTCAACATGTGCAAATTAATAAATGTAATCCATCCCATAAACAGAACCAATGACAAAAACCACATGATTATTTCAACAGATGCAGAAATGGCCTTTGACAAAATTCAATACCTCTCCATGCTAAAACTC